>NC_056665.1:14503777-14806277 GCF_018350195.1 Panthera tigris | reverse complement strand
GACAAAGAATTTGAAAGGGAGAAAGTATGAATGCCAAATAAAGAGAAGCCCTTGAAATGTGGCCAAAGACCTATATTATATGGAGAAATATCAGAAGCTAGTATTTCGAACAGGATGCTATTAATATTTTATTTCCATGAGAAGCGTCATGAAAAAGGAAGGACTTTTGAGGTCAGGATTGTAGCACCGATCAACGACACGACTTGATTCTCTTTTCTTACTTATTATATTCAATGAAAACAGCTACGCCCCAACTGGAGGTTTCTCTGAAGATTCTCAGGGTCAGCGCATCAAAACCTGTGCTATCCCAATAGACTGGTGGCAAAACCCAAAAACCAAAACAAGGCGAAAAACCAAACAAACCCAAGCCCAAACCACACCAAACAGACGCCTGGCCTTTGGCAGGCTCCGGGTGCACTCACTCTATGACTTGGGGCGGAGTCCCTCGTCTTCCTACGTCAGAGCTTGTTCATCTGTGAAGAACGGTACCAACGCACGGAGTTGCCACGAAGATAAGATCATATGGTCCACAAATGACTCCGTGCCTGGCTCCTCATAAGCCCTGAATTAAGCACAGCCAAAGCCACGAGAGGGTGTATTGCAGAAGTTCATATCGCAAACACAGAGAAAACCCGTGAGAACAATTAGACGCTCTTCCTTGTAAATACACGCTTGCACGCTTTAAAGTAACGTGTATAGGGTTAATTCGAGGAATGCAGTTGTCACTAAGGATTCTGATCTTATGGCCCAAGTATTTTTCCTAGCCCATATACCTGCAGCTGAACTTTATTAAGACGATTTCAAAAGTAGATTAATCAATTAATTAATCAACTTGTCTCTCTTCATTGTATATTGATCGATCTGCCATTTACTATGAAAATGAGGCAGGATTTATATACAGTGTACTTGTACCTAGCGTTACCTCACTTAATCCTCTCAAGATTTATGTAAAATAGGGTCTCCGTTTTTATTTCGATAGATGAAGAAACGGATTAAAACTGCGTCCAGGGGCCTAGAGCTGAGGACTCTACCCATCCTGTGTACGTGGAAACTATGCCTCCTTCTTCACTCTCTGGAGGAAGTCGGCTTCCCCGATGGAACCAAGATATTTCTGCTAGGGGCTAAACATGTACACGCACTGCCATAGGGCAAAATGCTCTATAAGTGAATGACCTAGACTTCTGCCTTGAGGAGCAAGTCGGGCTGGATTGGAAGGAAGCCCTGACATCACTTACACAAACTATGCTCCTGGCAAGCAGGCCACAGACGGAATCTGAGTATGTTCCCACCTTCCTAGAGTACCGTGGATCGGATAAGTGCTCAGTACTACTGATTGAATTGAATTCGTTTGACAAAATAAAATTAAAAAAGAAAAAAAAAAGTAAGGGTCAAGACCTTTTCTTAGGCTAAGGGATCTGGAATTCACCGCTTAATCAATAATGATTTGCAGATTCATTATTTCTCCAACTTTAAGTTGGTGCTGCTTAGCTGCTTTGTTATTTTTAAACCTTTACTGGATACATACTTTCCTCTTTAATGAGAATAAAGCCGGGCAGTCCGGTGCTTTATCGTTAAGTTCCATTTTATTCACAAATGTTTCAGTTTGTGGTCAGCCCATTCTAAAAGTCATTAATTTCTTGCCCTCTTCTCCTCTCGTCTAGAAAAGGAGGGCGGGGGGAAGTGTAATGGAAAGAAGCCTCTTATTGGCCAGAAGACAGAACACATTTCCGTCAGCCGAACCTGTAATTCAAGCTGCTGATTATGGCAAATTAAGGTCCAGTCTGGGGGAAGGTGGAACCCTGGGTCCCGTCCCCATTCAGCCACCAGAATGGACTTTTTGCTGGGAACCCAAAAGCATTAGTGAACTGGGGAAACTTCTGGGCAGATATTAGCAAACTGGGGCATTGACAGTCATGAGAAAACTGACCACCTACTGTGTCTTTTGTTATCAGTCCCTCTTCCTCGCGATTCCATGTTTTTATACATGCATTTGATCTTAATTATTTTATTAAAACAACTTTTTTTTTTTATCACTGAGGAGTCTGAGTGGCTCAGTCCGTTAAGCCTCCAGCTTCAGCTCTGGTCATGATCTCGAGGCTCATGGGTTTGAGCCTCGCATCGGGTTCTGTGCGGACAGCTCAGAGCCTGGAGCCTGCTTCCGATTCTGTGCCTCCCTCTCTCTCTGCCCCTCCTCCGCTCACACTCTGTCTCCCTCTCTCTCTCTCTGTCAAAAATAAATAAATCAAAAAATGTTTTACCATTGAAGTATCGTTGACATACAATGTTATATCAGTTTCAGGTGTATGACATAGTAATTTGACAATTCTATACATTAAGCAATGCTCATTTTAAATGCATTCTTGAAAGAGATGAATAGGGATATTTTTCAAATAAAAACTCTTTATTACCAGTAATAGAACATTTCTATCACATAATTACTGTTGTTCACATGTATATTGTGAGGCAGATGTAAAGGTGAAATGCAGTAAAATCCATATTTTAATAGATTTTTTATTTTCCAAAGAAAATTATATGGTGGTTGGTTAAAATATGTACACACTACATCAGTAAGATGCTGTAAATTCGATTCAATTTGGATTTATGAAAGCCATGAGGGACAGCACAACGATTGTTCTTAACATCTAACAAATTTAAACATTTTTTGATAATTACAGAAATATCCCAATCAGATAAGCTTCTGTAAATAAAAAGCTATTTAAAGCCAAGAGTTATTAAAAGTGAACTGTTTTTTCTACAACCTTGCAGATTAAATATCTCCTGTCATGTCCAGAAATGCCTTTTCTATGTAAATACACCTTACCAACGTTTGTCAGATTATTTTCACACCTCCAACCATAGACCCACAGTGAGAAGAGTAGAAGATGGTCCCCAATGATCCTTGTCTGTTGGTATTCATGTTCTTGCATAGTCCCCTCCCCTTGCGTGTGGGCCCAAGTCCTACTTCTAATCAATAAGGATAGAGCAAAGGTGATGGAAGATCATTTCTGTGATTATATTATGTAAGTTGGTAACTTCTGTCTGGCAAGCCAACTCTCCCTCGCGGGCTTTGAGGACGCAAAGCGCCACGTTGCAGAGATCTCTGTGGCGAAATGCTGAGAACAGCCTTTGGCCAACAGCCTGGTCGGAACTAATTCTTTTAATCCAACAGCCCGAAAGAAATTGAATGATGCCGACAACCGCATAAGTGACCTTTGAAGTAACTCCTTCCCAGTCGAACCTTCAGATGAGATGAACTTTCAGGTAATACGAGATCAAGATTGCAGCCTTGTGAGAGATCCTGAAGCAGGGGACTCAGCTAAGGTGTGTCCATATTCCTAACCCACAGGCAAGAGATAATAAATCTAAATATGTATTGTTTAAACTGCTAAGTTGGTGGGCATTTGTTATGTAGCAATTGGCAACTAAAGCAGACAGACGCAAACACACAGACGCTATTTGGTTTTTGGAGTAATTGTGTACATTTAAGACATGCCATGTATTAATTTGATATACTTCTATATTGCAAAAATGATTTACCACCATAGTGTTACCACCCGGTACCACACGGGATAACTGATGTTTCTTTTTTTATGGTGATAGCATTTAAGATCTACTACCTGAGCAACTTTCAACTATATAATACGGTATTGTTAACTATATTCACTACACTATACAGGAGACCCTCAGAACTTACTCATCTTATAGCTGGAAGTTTCTACTCTTTGGCCAAAATCCCCACTTTCCTCCATCCCCAAGCCCCTGGCAACTATTATTATTACTTCAGTATGATTCTATGCCTTTGGCTTTTTTAGATTCCACAGATAAGCGCTATCATGCAGTATTTGTCTTTCTCTGACTTATTCCACTTAGCATAATCCCTTCAAGATTCATTCATGTTGTTGCAAATAGTAGGATTTCCTTCTTTCTCATGGCTGAACAATATTATATATATATATATATATATATGCATATATAAATATCCTTTATATATGCGCATATATATATATATATATATATATCCTTTATATATATAAAGGATATCCCCTTGGATATGGGGATCCATATATATATATATATATATAGATCCATATATATATAGATCCATATATATATAGATCCATATATATATAGATCCATATATATATAGATCCATATATATATAGATCCATATATATATAGATCCATATATATATAGATCCATATATATACATATATATCTCCATATATATATATACATATATATGGATAAAGGATATCCCCTTTATCCATTCATCCATTGATGGACACTTAGTTTGTTCCCGAATCTTGGCTATTGTGAATAATGTTGCAATAAATACAAGAGTGCATCTCTTCAAGACCCTGTGTTCACTTACTTTGAATGTATGCCCCAAAGTGAGATTTCTGGATCACAGAGTAGTTCTATTTTTAATTTCTTGAGGAACTTCCATAATTGAACCAATTTACCTTCTCACCACCAGTGCACAAGGGTTCCCTTTTCTCTAAACCCTCACCAACACTGGCTGTCTTTTGTCTGTTTGGTGAGGACCTTCCTAACAGGTGTGAGGTGGTATCTTATTGTGGTTTGGGGTTGCATTTACCTGATGATTAGTGATGTTGAGCACCTTTTCATATACCTGTTAGCCATGCGTATGTCTTCTTTGGAAAAAATGTCTATTTAGTTCCTCCGCCCATTCTTAAAACAGATTGGGTTTCCGTTGTTGTTGTTATTGAGTTCTATGAGTTCTTGATATATACTTTTTGAATATTAACCCCCAGTCAGACACATTATTTGCAAATATTTTCTCCCATTCCATAGGCTAGCTTTTTATTTTATGGATGGTTTCCTCTGATGTGCAGAAGCTTTGAATTTTTTTAAGTTAATTAATTTATTTATTTTCAAGTAGTCTCCATGCACCACATGGGGCTTGAACTCACGACCTTGCGATCAAGAGTCTCATGATCTATCAACTGAGCCAGCTAGGCATCCCCAGAAGCTTTTAAAATTCGAGGTAGCCTCACCAGTTTTTATTGTTGTTGTTGTTTTTGCTTTTATTGCCTTTGCTTTTTGGGTTAGGTTTTTCTTTTTCAAGTAGAAAGTTTTTTGGAAGAATATTTATGATAATGCTATTTCTTTTTCCTTTGGATGGAGTAAAAGCAGGTAAGCAAAAATAAGCTATCTGAGTTTTCTTGATTTGATGCAATGGATATGTCCCAAAATGAATGTTTCAAGGCTTTTATTATGTTCATAGCTTGAGTTGAATTGAGACCGTTACCTATAGGACTTAAAATAAATTCCAGCCCCAACTTCCAGGCTTATCTTCATTGTCTCAAGGGTGGTTGTATGAAATACTTCTTAGTATGGTGCCTTTTTTTTTTATAATGAATAAATTCAGTTCCATTTTTCCCCACCTCTCTGCATTTCATTTGAGAGGAGGAAAAGGCAGGGTTATCAAACCACACTCTCCTACTAGGTCTTATGGAACTTCGTAGGGATCCGCTCGAACATTGATAAAGCTTAAATTTCTTGATGACATCAAATGATTCTGACAATTAATGTGCATTGTCTCCAATGCTATTCTTCCTTTATCCTATAGTTATTTCAATTCTTCTATCATCTGAAACACATACCTGTCCCCTAGGATTTTTCTGGAAGTCAAATTTTAACTGTTAAATAATGGAAAACCCAAACAGGTAAGATTCTTTTTTATGAATGAAGCTATGTACACATATGGTTACCCCATCGATTCGTTAAGCCTTGTTTTCACTACTTCTCATGCCATCTTGATCATAACGTTAGCCTAGAAGGTGACCGATACTAATTAAGCAAGTTGGCTACCATACGACCGCACCTAAAGAATACATATAGCTTCGGAAATATTTAAAATACATACTATTAGTCAAGCCACAAAAATGTTGCCCTTTGAAAACTACCAACTGGTAACCATTGCTTTTGGCCCTAAGCTACATCGATTGAAAAAGTCTGGGAGAAGTGTGTGTGTATATGCACATATGAGAAAAGTTCATGACCTTTTTTTAATCTTAAGGTTTACTTTGTTTTCTAGAAGAGTTATATGTGGTTACATGTGACCAGTGCCAACACGAGGTATATTCAGAGCCCCTGGCTTTCTAGTTGGCAGAAACAAACATCCATGCGGCCAACGTTGTAGTACGTACCTTCCTTTATGAAGTTGAAAGACTCCCAAGAAACAGACGTGATTAGAAATTACCTCCTAAAGAAACCATCAAAACACGGTTCACCTCATGAACATTCCATTTATCTCCCGATCTAGCTGAGGTGGCCCGTGTTTCGTTCCTTGATCGTGCTACCCTCTCTCTCCCAAGATGGGCCACACCTGCCCCCAGCCTCTCTTGTTTATTCCTTAGTATCATGGAAGAGGTCTTTTACAAGCGGACTCAAACACTTCAGCAGAGGAATACTGTTGTGTTTCTCAGAAGAACTGCTCGCATCAGACCACGGGTCACCAGGGCAGGACTTGCCACGGGCCCCATCTCACCGACAATTTCCATTCCACATTCCTGACCGTGCACTGAATATTTTACTAAAGACAAGCATCCAGAACACTATGCCTACACGATAAAGGCTCTCCCCCACCAGCTTCAGAAATGAGTGACAAGAATTTTATTAGTCAAGGAGATGTCTACTGAAGCAATGCAACAGTGATTTTATTGCTGCTTAAGTGGAAAGCTTTATTGTGTATGTCTTTGTTTGCTTTTAATCATTCTGTGACACTCCAATGGGTGGTATAGAAATGTAAAGATAATGTTCTTGAAAGGCTCGTGTGATTGTTTGAAAACATAAAGGAATAAAACTTAATTAACAAAATACGTTGTACTGGTGGTGTAGCCCATCTTGGAAAGCTCTAGAATAATACAAGAGATTTTCTTATTAAATATTAATACCAATCATTAGTAATTATATCCTTTAATCTGTAAGGGAAAACAAGAAGCCTGACATTCATCACAAACAATGGCTTTTGTTCCCTCGAATTCTTACGGAGAAGGTGCATCACGGGTTTTGAAAAGTGTCTCGTCCTATACGAATATTACCACATTTTTGGACGTCTAAGAACCTTCTCGTCTTCAGAATGTCATTGTACAACCCAGTGCGTCCGGTCCTTTCAAGCACTGTCTGAGTGACCCATCTCTTCCCCAGCCCCAAATCCACACTACTTGTTAATCAACAACTTTTGAGGCATCTCATTTCATTCCAATTATCTCTCGAAATCTTAACGGTGTCTCTTTGGTACCCTGCATACGTATCATTTCAAGTTTCAGTTCTCAAGTCTGATAAAACTAATAAACCCACACTGCCAGAGGTGGCACATTAAGCTGGTAAAATGCTTTTCATCTTAATTGGATATGAGCACGGTTATCGTTAATAACCCCAGGATACTTCTAATTGGACTCTCTCTCTCTCTCTTTTATTTTTGAAACACGAATCGCATTGACCAGCCTAATTTCTTCATTTCCCCACTCCTCGAACCCCAATTTTGAAACGCAGTATAGAAACATTCTCATTTCAGGAGGTTATTTCAGTAGTATTTCTTTGCAGTAGGCCAAAAAAGGCAAATGGCTTTGTAAAAATAAATGGTCCCTTTTTAAGTTCGCAGAAACAAAGAAAATTGTAGTAAGACTATGCTATTGACACCTGCAATAATGTCTTTCATGTGGCTCAGTGAACTGCCAGCTTCACCTCAGGACACGAAATTCTCCATTTGAAGTCATTTTTAAAACATAATGGTCTCCTCTGTTGAATTATTTATTGTGATTTTAGTGCAAGCTGTATATCAGAAGAAAACACTATTTTAGAAGTTATCAAACGCATACATACTAGATTTTTGATTCATCTTGATGTTACAGATATTGGTGAATATATACGAAAGTTATGGAAATCTGGATGCCCACATCGCGGTTTAGAGGAAAAAGATGGGACAAAACTTTCTCCACCGGTAGCTGTAGTTTGGTTGCTGGTAAACACACACACACACACACACACACACACACACACACACATGGGTAGTAACACCCGATTCCACTAGTCCACATTAGCAATTTTAAACTAAATTTCGACATGGAAAACCACCCCCCAGTTTTTCGGTGGACCATCCTTTTTAGATGGGGTAAGCATACACCTGACACCAAAAGAATAAGAAAATAAATAAAAATCTTAGGAGGGGTTAAAAAAATGAGCAAAAAAAAAAAAATTTCAGATTTCACCAACCAGCAAATTTTTGTCTTCAATCAGTGTAAAAACGGAACACTGCCTATGTTTTAAATGTTGAAAAATGTCATGTGAGCCATTCACTGGCAGAAATAATTCATTTTTAATGGACATAATAATTTTTCTTGAGCAATATATATTTTATCAGCTGAGTGCGGGCCTTTATAATTATTATCACTATTCCCATATAATTAAAAGCCTTTATGTAGATATCATTAAATAATTATAGATGTGCAAAAGAAATGCTTACCATTTTCCAATCCATAAAATGACAATTGGAAAAAAGTATTCATTAATTTCTATTTACATTTCCAGCAATTAAATTAGTAACACTTGGAGCACAAATGAAGGTAGGTAAAAAAGCTTTCATAGGATATTTTATAATATCAAAGCTACAGTGACATCACAGGTGCCTTGGTGTTGACTTAAAAGATTACGCATCATTGTGACTCTGAAAGATACCAAAACTGACAGTAGTGTGTCTGTGTGTGTGTCATACATGTGTATGTCTCACATGTAGGAGACACGTGTGTATTATAACACATATATGTATGTGTGTATATGTACATATATATGACTACAAGGTATATATAGAAAAATGGATATGCATGTTGAATAAAACCAACATATATACATGCACACATATACATACGACAGTGATGATGATGAGATTTTGTAGATGGCAAACATTTTAGTTCCTTTGGGACTCGTTCTTGGTTTCCTTGACCAAAATCATAAAATTTCTTCAGGAGATTTTTGAAACAGTGAAGCATATCCAAATCCCAACTTAAGAAAGGGCACTCCTCCACTTTTCTTTTTCTTCCTTTTTTTCTTAATTTTTATTTGAGAGAGAGAAAGAGAAAGAGAGAGAGAGAGAGAGAGAGAGAGAGAGAGAGAAAGAGCACGAGAGGGGAAGAGTGGCAGAGAGAGAGAGAGAAAGGGAGAGACTCTCAAGCAGGTTCCATGCTCAGTGCAGAGCCTGATACTGGGCTCGATCCCACAACCCTGGGATCATGACCTGAGCTGAAATCAAGAGTCGGATTCACCAATGGAGTCTCCCAGGCACCCCTCTCTTCCACTTTTCTTGAAGGAAGGTCATAGAGAACAAACTCTCTAGCCCTACTTCTCCCTCTCACAGTGTGGTCTCTGAGGTGGTGTTCTCTTCTAATCTCCGTCCATCAGTCAACAAGAACTCATGGAGTCCTGGGGGAGGGAGTCATACTGTAAGATACTCGGCTGGTGTCTGTGGAAAACAGGCTGATGGTGGATGTGTGAAACAGGGGCTGTCTTCTTTTAATTTTAATTTTTTTTTTTTAATTTTTGAGACAGAGAGAGAGCATGAGCAGGGGAGGGGCAGAAAAAGAGGGAGATACAGAATCCGAAGCAGGCTCCAGGCTCCGAGCTGTCGGCACAGAGCGCAACGTGGGGCTCGAACTCACGGACTGTGAGATCATGACCCGAGCTGAAGGCGACGCTTAACCGAACTGAGCCACCCAGGCGCCCCGGGGCTGTCTTCTTAACGAATACATTAATCTAGTTGTAGAAACGTTATCTTTACATTTTAAAAATAGAATTGAAATATAAGGGGGAATACGGAGTTATAGGCATCATGAAAACTAGTCACATCTTAAAGTTTGGCCAAAAACTCTTATCAGGAAGGCAAAAGAGGAAGTTACAGCTGTATGGGGACTTGCTTTTATAGGTGTTTTACACACATTACTCTAATAAAATGTTATGCGCATTAAACATAGGCAAAATCGTAATGAAAAGAATGATACAAAATCAATATTTATTAACAGTTCTAATATTCTGTCACTGTTCACCCCATGGGGCCATTTTCCCTACTCTCAAGACAACGGATACAGACAAAACATGATTTTCTGGTGCAGACTGTGGGCTAGGTCATTGTGTTCCACTTCATTGATGTGGTAGGCAAGGGTAGTTCATTCTGATGGAAGAGACAGGGACACAAAAAACATTTCCAGGGGCGCCTGGGTGGCTCAGTTGGTTAAGCTTCCAACTCTTGATTTAAGCTCAGGTCATGATCTCATGGCTTGTGAGTTCGAGCCCCACATCAGGCTCCGTGCTGATGGTGGGGAGCCTGCTTGGGATTCTCTCTCTCTTGCTCTCTCTCTCTGCCCCACCCCACTCATGCTCATGCTTTCTCTCTCTTTCTCAAAAATAAATAAATAAACTTAAAAAAAATTCCAAATATCAGGGGTAAACCCCATCTCATACGATAACTGCAAGTTCTACCATTCCTTAGGCGATAATGGCTTTCCTTATCACAGATCGTTTCCATCACCTATACACCAATACATTTCCTCCCAAGATATTAGACCTCACTCTCTCCCACCTTCCTCCTAACCAACATTCCAGTCCCTTGTCTTCTATTTCTGCTCTTTCTTCCATTTGAAGAGTATTTTTTTTTTCCAACCTCATCAAAGATGCTAGATGTAGTCTCCTTCCTAAACTCCCAGTTTATGGTCTGAAAAAGTCAAATAACTTGCCCAAGGTCAAGCAGATCATGAAGAGCAGAGCGAGAGCTTAAGTTGCCTCTACCTTTGGTGTTGTCTTCAGTTTAGGATCAATGTCATGATGATATGCAGAGTATTCATTCAACAGGCCACCTGGTCGAGGACAGACATTGTGCTGGGCTGTGAGGACACACTGGTAAATGAGATGGGTTAGGATCCTCTAGAATTGGAAGCCCATATTCTAAAGGGGAATGGTGTGAAATAAATAAGCATGCGAAGAAAGAACAAGGTAATGTCAGGCAGTGGTAAGAGTTTGGTAATTATAAAGGAAAAATCCCTGGGTGGTAATATAGATATTTGCAGGGAGGTGCGGCATATTATTTTGGCAGTCAGGAAGGTATCTCTGAGGATGGGATGGATGTTTGACCTGAAACCTGGGTTATGTGAAACAGCTGGTGTGAAAGCATGGGGACATTCCAAGCAGAGGTAGCAGCAGGTTCTAGGACCTTAAGGTGGAAGTAAAGTTGTTGTGTTTCAAAGAACACAGAAATGGGGCACCTGAGGGTGCCTGGGTGGCTTAGTTAGTTGAACGTCTGGCTCTTGATTTCGGCTCAAGTCATGATCCCCGGGTCATGGGATTGAGCCCTGCTTTGTGTTCAGTGTGGAGCCTGCTTGAGATTCTCTCTCTCTCTCTCTCTCTCTCTCAAATAAAAAAAAGAAAGAAATAGGGTGCCTGGGTGGCTCAGTCAGTTAAGCAACTGACTCTTGATCTCAGCTCAGGTCTTGATCTCAGGGTCATGAGTTCAAGCTCTACGTTGGGCTCCGTGATGGGTTTGGAGCCTATGAAAGAGAAAGGGAGGAAAGAAGGAAAGAAAGAAGGAAATAGAAACAATTGTGGAGCTGGGATCATAATGAAAAAGGGAGAGAGCAGCATGAGACAAGGTAGGCACCATGTAGGACCAGATAAACCAGGATAAAGTTTGGATTTCATGGTAAATGCATTAAGAAGTTGCGGGAGAGTTTTAAACCTGGGGAGTGGCATGGTCTTATCGACATTGCTTAAATAGAATGGGTTCTAGAATAATGGAAGTAGCAAGAGATGCTGCTGGGAGGAGGCAAGAGATGAGAGTGCTTTGGACCAGGATTATAGCAATGGAATCAGGAAGAAGTGGTGATGGAAACAGAGGATTCTTTGGTGGATCCAATGATGGCAGTGTGGGGAAAAAAAGAATCAAGAACACATGGGTTTGGGGCTAGAGTCGTATACTAAATAGGTATATGGAGTGTGCTGTCCCTGAATTAAGAGGAGCGAGAATGGAAGTCTGAGGTATGGAGGAACCATGAGATCTGATTTGACCACATTAAGTTTGAGGTACATATTTAAGATCTACGTAAAGGTGTCCAGTAGGCTGTTGAATTCATGAGTCTGGAGCTCCGTGGAGAGGCAAGTGCCAAGAGACAGAACTCTGGGAGCCAAGAACCGATGGTATTTAAAGCCAAGAAGTGAAATAAGACTATCAAATACGAATGAAAATATACAGAGAAGACATGAGAGTCAAAGTTATTCCAACAATTACGGATGAAACAGGGGAAGAGGATCTAGAAGGGGGGGCTGAGGGGCACCTGGGTGGCTCAGTCGGTTAAGCATCCGACTTCAGTTCAGGTCATGATCTCGAGGGCCATGAGTTCGAGCCCCGCGTCGGGCTCTGTGCTGACAGCTCGGAGCCTGGAACCTGTTTCAGATTCTGTGCCCCTCCCTCTCTCTTGCTCTGCCCTTCCCCCACTCACGCTCTGTCTCTCTGTCTCTGAGAAATGAATAAACCTTAAAAAAATTAAAAAAAAATAGAGTAGGGGGCTGAGAAGGAGTGGCCAGTCAGGTGTACTCTTGTACTTTTTAATAGAAGGCACCCAGTGGCCCCCAAATTATATTTGCTCAATCACTCAAACTTCTATCTGAGCCCACACTGTGGCATAGCCCTAAGGCAGATTTGGGGATACAAAAATAACGAAGACTCAACCATCTATTGGCCCCAAAAGGTAAACATTTGCAGTGGACTTTAGTAACTTTCTTCTCTTTTTCTTCTTTAGACCCGCAATACCCCAACTGGTTGCCTGATGTCTCAGCAAAGACAACTCCCACAGGGGCATTGATGGCCTGGTCCTATGGTTCCGCTTTCCCAGTGTTTACCACGATGAGATTGCATTCAGCTGAAGCCGTGGGGGGTAAGTAACACGAAAAAGTTTAACAGACCATGAAGACACCGAATGTTCTTAGGGGGAGGAGGAAGGAAGGAAGGTGCAGCAGATCCGCTGGGTGGTGGGAAGGCCAAGGTGAGAGGGGAAAGGGACCAGGCAAGAGGGGTTGAAGTTGAGTCCAACTTGAATTTTCTTCCCAGTTCCCTAAGAGAGCTTATAACGCCTTCCTGCTTCCTTGTCATTGTGTCCCCTTCTCCCCTCCCACCGCCCCCCACCCCCCACCCCAAGCTGCACTTAATGTCTGTCCTCCCCTCATGCCCTCCAGTAGGATTGGTTTGGGGAATTCACCGCTATTTGGGCGAATATGAGGAAAATTCACATTACCTGTGGGGCTACATCAGGTAGTCCCGCTACTGAATCTTCTTTCTTCAGGAAGAGTCTTTGAGGCTTCGCACAGTTATCGCATCTGCCTCATTTTGTGTTTTTAATGCCTGACACCTGTACATTGAATAAACCCTGGATGTATTTATATTCATCTACACGTCACTCATAAATTGTTTTCATCTCACTGCCTGACTTGGGAAGTTGTAAAAAACAGCCACACGCAGAGACATTTTTAATAATATATGTTTAGGTTGACGTTACCTTCTCTTTGACCAAACTCTCCTGTATTGGACATTAACGCCACTAAACATACCCAACCATGCACGGTGTTTGTTATGCAGATAATAGAGACTCGCGAGTGGTTTCTAGAAGACTCTGTGTATAAAACAGGGTCGAAAACTCAACACGCCTCATGGGGCTAGACAAATAAATAAAAGCAGCTACCATTTTATTGCATCCCTACTACGTGCCGGGAACATCTTGAGGTTATTTACGTACATTGTTTCATTGAATCCCCCCAAAAGCAGTGAGTGAAGTTGAGCTGGTAAGCCAAACCCCAGAACGTGTACACATCTGAAGGAGAAGCCATGTCTCCGGCTACTGTTTCCGTGCGGAAAAGGGGTCCTGACTCGGCACATTATCTATCATTGTAATATACGAAATCGCTAGATTTAAAAATTGTTGGATATATATGCATATGTACACACATTACGCATAGAGTGGATAAGCATATTATTTTACAAATACACGTTATTGGGGCACCTGGGTGGCTCAGTCGGTTAAGCGTCCGACTTCGGCTCAGGTCATGATCTCGTGGTCCATGATTTCGAGCCCCCGGTGGGCTCTGTGCTGACGGCTCAGAGCCTGGAGCCTGTTTCGGATTCTGTGCCTCCCTCTCTCTCTGCCCCTCCCCTGCTCACGCTCTGTCTCTCTCTGTTTCAAAAATAAATAAACACTAAAAAAGAAAAGAATTTCCAAATACACATGTTATTTTATAACATATTTTGCATGTATGGTTTCGTGTATGTGTGCATTTTATTTTATACGTACCCTTCATTTTATGTATCCTGTCATACCATATCACACTCTGCCGAGGGCTGAACAAGGCACATTTGTGGGCAGCTTCTGAGCTCAGTGGACAGCCTCTGGGGCATAAGGTATACACTCTGCTCAGGGTTGGTAAGAATAGCCCAGATTTGGGGGAGCTGTCGTATGACGGGCCATCTGACTCTCCATTTCTCCTTGTTCCGTGAGGTCCTGGACTGACATAGGAGCCGGGGCTATACTGTCAGTGAAATCAGTCTCTGCTGGGCTTCATGGGTGGATCTCGAGGGTCTCTGGTGCTGTTAAGGGCTCAGTTAATGGTGTTAAAACTGAACCTGAAGGCTGGGCCTGCTCACAGGGAAATATCCACAAGCTTCGCTATCTAGGCATTTGTTCACGATAGGTACGAATGCTTGGCAGGTATGCAAACCGGTATCCTTAATGGGGACATTTTCAGTTTGACAGGGTTCAGTGTCATTCAGTAGCCTTTAAGAGGTGTTCTTCCAACTCCCAGAAGGCCGTGGGGGCGGGTGAGGACACATCCCTCTCCTTCCACCGGGCACCCCTCCGTGAGCCTCCCTGGCTGTTTAGTTTTGCTGTCTACTGAGCATCTGAAGAATATTTCCTTTGAAAAAGCAAATTCTTTGGCACTGAGAAAAGCGATCTGAAAACTTAAATCCTAACAACTCAAATCTGAAGCAACAATGATTCCGAATCTCAATTTCCTGCGAAAGTGGTGTTTTTCCTGCCCGTGAATAAATCCTGGAAAGATAGAAAGGGGCGAAGATTTGGGAGTCGCCACTTTTTTTTTTGTTTTTTTCTAGGCAGAGAACTATATGATCCAAACTTCTCAGCTGGAATTCTGGGATGGGAAGCCTCCCTCTAAACTACTCACACGATGCACATACTGTTTTCCTGGCAGGATGCTTTCGTGCCCATCTGCCTGGGAACGCCATGCCAACAGAAGGCGGCCTCGCAGGAGAGCCGGTAAGTGCTGGGGGTGAGGCCCGAGTCAGCTCTGGGATCCCTCTCCTGCAGCAGCCCCCTGAGTCAGAGCACGGGCTGATGACACAAGATCACATCTGTCGATACTGTAGACACAAGCACGATCCGCAAACATCCAGATCATGTGTCCCAGTGCCCAGGCCGTCTACCTTCCGGGAATCGGGAACCTGAATCCCGTATAGACCCCGCTGACTCGGAGGTGCCGGAGACCTCCCCGTCTACCTATGTCCTTTTGGAAAAAGAACAGCTGGTTTCCTTTTTTCTTCCCCACTTGCAATGTAGGGAAGCCATTTCCGCGGGGCCCCTAGCAAACCCCTTGACTTTGCAATTGCATCTTGGTGAATTATCAGGTGAGGTCAAGTGTCCTAAAGCTACAGAGACACAAGCAGGTGCCTGAATCATTCTTAGACCTTCTTTGGTCCCTCCCGCCCCTACTTCCCTTTGTCCCTTCTTTTTCTTCCGCTCCCTTTCTGTTTACTTGTGTTGAGTTCATTTTATGGAAATCTGAGAGCCCATGACCTGAGTCAAATGCATGCGCCTCCTAAAGGAGGCGGCCGCAGCCACACAGACCTGCAGGGCGATTGGTTATTAACACTCTGTGAAGCTGGCGCGTGCGTGTGTATATCTACCCGCATGGCCGTGTAAAATACGTGCGTGCCAGCTCATATTCTCCCATAGCTCTTCAGAGCATATTCTGTGCCAAAGTGCAAGGACCTCTTTGGCTATCCGCTTCCGACTCCCTTAATTGAAAAGTACCCCCACTGCATTTATTAACTACACAGCGTGGCTTCATTGATGAATGTGGGGTTTCTTAGGCGTTTCCAAATGTAGGAAAAGATTGTAGGGCTTCCACTGCTCCCTTCGGGAGTTCTCAAGAGCTGTGAGGACCCCAGCTTAGGGGCCGCTGTTACAAATGATGGTGTACTGGGCAAGAAACCCAGAGATCTGGACTCTGATGGATCCGCAGCCGAGAGCATGTTCCCGGCGACCCCCCCTGGTCCACATGTGCAGACCAGCAGAAGAGCCCTGGAAAATCCTGAAGGAGATCCCCAAGGTGTGTAGGAGAGAACCCAAGGCCCGAAATTAGATCTTCTGCTTAGGAAGCATTCATGACCAGCAGTGCACATTTTCTGCCTAGCAGAGCTCTCGATGGTTAAGTGCCTTAAAAAAAAAAAATGACTACATCAAAGCCAAATCAGGGTGCGGGGCTGTGTTGTGGGTCTACGGTGCCTGTCAGTACTTAAGTATTTCTTCAAACGTGGTATCGAGTCCACGAGTCTCCTTAATGATTATTAAACCGAAGACATGTTGCATTCCAAAGATATTTTGGAAACAGTAGATTTGGATATTTACTGGTGGCTTCCATCATTTCAACAAACTTGTATTTAGGGAACAGCTGGTGTCTGCCAGCCTAAACTCTAAGACTGGTGTTTAGAGATGAGGCTGATAATTCTCTCACTCACTTACAAGATTACACAGAGGGGAAAGATTTCACCTGAGCGTGTCTCATGCCCGGAGCCAGGGCAATGCGCAAACTTGAAAGCATTTGTGATATGGATACCACACACCTAACGTACGGGGTCATTTTTGTCCCGGGCGGAAATAAACGACTATTGAGTGGATGCGTACGTGAAAAGAACCTGAGTGCAGATGGTGAGTTGGCGTGTACTTTAAGAACGACACTGGTGATATAGATCATGCTGTAAATAACAAAATAACTCCAGTGGGAAAACATCTTCTAAAGGTAATGGTACATTCTTAACCAGCTGGATCACTTCCACCGGAATGAACGGAATGAGTCTCATAGGTCTTTCTCAAAACTCCGAATTCTAGGCCTCCACGTCGACCAAATTAAGCAAAATGTTACAGCGGATACGGACAAGAGATAGTATCCTTGCGAGGAGTCCGTCGGCTTTTGCCTCAAGACACAGCGTTTCGTGTTCAATCCACATCTCGCAAAAGAGGTTCTAATTCTAATTCCTTAACCTGAAAGGATGAGCATAGGTTTATTGCCATCCTAGGTGGATGTAATACTCAAAGAAAGGTTTACGTGACGAGCAATTCATCCCTAATCCCATCCTGGATACACATGAACCAGATGGGCAGCAAGCTGGTGACCCTTAGCCTTTGATGGTGTGAGGTCAGGTGGAGAGGGAGCGAGGGTGTGCCCCCCGGCTGCACTCCCCACGACAGCCCTGAGCATAAGCCCTATTGGCATAATTGCCGTAGCACCGTATTCAAGGGTAGAGACATACCACCCGGCTTTCAATCCTAATCATCTCTGTGTCATTGTAACCAGTTTCTCCATTTTCTCCGAATTTTGCTTTCTCTGTTCCCAGGTAGGCAATTAAACCTGCATTTCTCTGGGGATTAAATGAGATGATATGCGTCCAGTGTCTGACACAGAGAAAGAAACACGCCGATATTCTTCTTGTCATCTTGTTTATTTTATTTGCTCATCTAGAGACCAAGTGAAAAGCTATTTGAGCACTTTACCAAAAAAAGTCCCTGCATGCACTCGAGGTATCACTGGTGATAGAATTACTTCTCCTTCTCACATTAAAATGTGTTCCAAACACCAATGAGAGGAGGGACAATTCATAAAGACGTGAAACTTTAAGTTATTATTTTTGGTATGTCTTGGGCCTGCGTAGTTTTTCCTCTGGTTTTTTTTTTTTTTTTTTTTTTTTTTTTGTTATGAGCATTAGGGAATTGGAAAAAGGATTAACAGCCTAAAAAAAAATAGGCTTTATAAATCCACTTAGCTTGAGAATGACCTTCTGAGGCAACTGGCCTTTCCAAAATAAATTTGCAAGCTGCATCCTTCTAAGAAATTGGAATTTGGCGGGGCAAAAGAATTTGGGCCATATCAGCCTGTCATTCCAAATCGAAAAATATTTAGTCTCACTTCAAGATAAATAGCAACAGTTGAACTTAAGGAACTCAGAAAAATAAACATACAACTACTTTGAAAACGTACAAATAACTCTTTGGTTTAAAAACTGTTATCAGAAACGTCTTCACTGCTAACGGGGTCTAGATGAAACTACGGCCATAGATAACGTTTGTTTCTTGCGTTGTAACTGTCCTGATGGGGGGCTGTCTGGTGTGGGGGCGTAGATGAAGCTTACCATTCACAGGCACTTGGGAGCCACGGATGGAGAGGCTCCAGCTGTCTGCCGACCAGAACCTGGCAGATCTTTGGCCAGTGCCTACTTGAGAGACAATCGGGAAGGCTTAGGGAGAAGGTAAGGTTTGAACTGAGTCTTACAGAATTGGTAGGACAGGATTATACTGTCCCCCTCCAGCAACAACACTTTTCCTTCCTTCCTCTTCTCCACTTTCTCCACAACAGCACGTGTTTAGAGGCATGAAGGTAGGCAACCGTGGATGATCATGGGGGACAGGCGGTCATAGGAAAAGGCAGTCTGGCCTCTGAAAGTTCTGACACGAGAGGGGTCCAGAAGCAGTGTGGAGGGAGAGCCTGAGGCTGATAATGATTTCATGAGGGGACCTTGTTTTCCTCAGGTTCCCTGATTAAGCATAGAGCTCTGCAGTGAGCCTTGAATTTAAATCTCTCCATTGCCACCTGTTACCTATGGCCCTGGAGCCGTGCGCATGCTCTTGGACAGGCATCTTTTGCACTTGTAAAATAGGTATATAAAAACCGGATTGTTGTAAGGCTAGGTGATCTATTATTATAATAATTATTGTCATTTTGTAGTCTGTGGTAGGTCAATTACATTGCCCTAGTTGGTAGTATTATTTATGTACTGATATTTACTCTACATCTAGTCCCTTAAAGAACTTTGCTGAAAAGAAGGGACGCCTGGGTGGCTCAGTGGGTGGAGCGTCCGACTTCGGCTCCGGTCATGATCTCGCGGTCCGTGGGTTCGAGCCCCGCGTCGGGCTCTGTGCTGACAGCTCGGAGCCTGGAGCCTGCTTCGGATTCTGTGTCTGCCTCTCTTTCTGCTCCACACCTCCCCACCCCCCACTCTCTCTCTCTCAAAAATGAATTTTTAAAAAACATTAAAAAAATAAAAAGTAAATAAAAGAACTTTGCTAAAACCACAGGTGCCACAGGCCTATGTCCTATGATACCCTATTAAATCTAGGACACTTTTTTCAAGTCAGAAGTAGATATATTTTTAAATCTCAGGAAGTTCACCTGGATGACTCAATCTGTTAAGCATCTGGCTCTTGATTTCGGCTCAGATCATGATCTCCTGGGTCGTGAGATCGAGCCCCTCATCAGGCTGTGCACTGTGCATGGAGCCTGCTTGGGATTTTTCTCTCCCTCTCCCTCTCCCTCTGCCCCTGACCTGCTTGTTCTCTCTCTCTCTCTCTCTCTCTCTGTCCCTCAGAAAAAAAAAATCCCAGGAATCTCTATTACCAGAGTTTAACTGGATAATGACTTCACGAGTATCTGGGGTTATTTTGATTTACAGGAAATGGGTTGAAGAGAAGGCTTTTAAGGACATATTTCTTTTCAGTTTGATATAACTCTTCAGTACCCACTACCCAGGTTTTTCCATATTAAGATTTATTCTCTCAAAAACATTAATAAGTACAGAATTAAACCATAAGGTAATAATTTAAACGATTGCTATGAAAAGAGGGTTTGTGATAACGTTTTTTAAAATCCAAATTTCTAATAACTTCCTGCCGTTTTAAAACTCATAATACTTTTGAGTTATAATAATAAAACTGGGATTTTAGCTCTTACCACATGTAATGACATCTCGACTAGGAATCATAGTACACAAAACAAAAACTTTGAAAGCAGTCTGAGTGGCAAAAATTATGAAAAAAATGAAAATCTCCATCATGCAACTGTTTTGGCATATTTTCTCCCACTGAGAACACAAGTATGAAAGAATTGACTGGATGTTTCTGATGTCATACGGACCATTAGCTAACTTAACAAAATACCCACTTGCCTCTGACCTATGGATATCTGGATCGAGCAAACAAAAGGTAATCTAAGATAAGAAGGGCAAGACAATACTTTATTGCCTTAATTTGCCTTTTTTAATATCTAAGGTTGTTGTTGTAGTCATTGTGGTTGTCACTTTCATTGACAAACAGAAGATTTTTCTGGTAACTGGTCCAGTTCCTGACTTCAATTGAAGCCACATTATTTAGTTAGTTATTTCTTTGAATCAATGGATTCCCCCAGTATATTTCCAGGAATTTGGTCTTTCTCTCTTTCTTACTTTTCTTCAAATGGTTTATATTGCCTTCTTGAATGCTTTAAAATTACTATATAATTTTCCAATTTCAATTATATTTACTTAAAAACATGTCATTTTTTCACCCTTAGAGTAGTGGGTGTGATTAGCAAGAAAATCTAAGTAAAAGAAAGCCTTGTAAATATTTTCGGACTTATCAACAAATGTATTGAAAAATATCCTCATTTAAAGGAAATTCATCTGGAAATGTGGATGTTACTTTGATAGGCCCCTGGAACCCCCAAGTTATTTCTGAGCGGCTGTCAGAATAAGAGATTTGAAACTAAACTTAGTATAGTCTGCTCGTTTCATACTTCTCGTGAGAATTTTCTAATATATAATTTTTCTACATTTTGAGCTCTCAACATTGCTTTTGTGAGGCAAGAGATAAAATTTCATCTCTCTAGGGATGATGCTCAAAAGAGACCGTTCTAAACCCAAAGAGACTCTTTTTCTGGAAAATGTTACATTCTTCCACCATTAAATCCCAAATATTAGCCCAAAGGAGGGCAATGAGCAAGTATATCATCTATAAAACTATGACCATTTAGACATTTTATGTTGTTAACTATTTACCGTCCTGTTGATGGAGAATGGGCCACACTCATTACATGCCTGATACCAGTCCAGCAATGGCACTTGAAGTTCCAGAAGTATTATCAGAATTCCTTGAGTTTTTTGGAAACACAAGGAACTTTCTCAATTTGATAAATTTATCTATAAACACTTAAATAAAAAAAAATCATGTTCGGTGCTAAAATATCAGTAATGTTCCCTTCACAGTGTGGAATAAGACGATGAGTTCACTTATTACTGCCACTAGGTCCTCGACAGCACATCATACAAATAAGTGAAATATGAACCATATTATTGGAATGAAATCGTTATCATGATTACAGACAGTATAGTTTTTTTTTTAAATTTTTTTAATGTTTATTTATTTCTGAGACAGAGAGGGACAGAGCATGAGTGGAGGAGGGGCAGAGAGAGAGGGAGACACAGAATCCGAAGCAGGCTCCAGGCTCTGAGCCATCAGCACAGAGCCCGATGCGGGGCTCGAACTCACAAACCGTGAGATCATGACCCGAGACAAGGTCGGTCGCTCAACTGACTGAGCCACCCAGGCACCCCAGACGGTACAGTTTTTTTGATAGACCACGTAAATAATTGTGGGAATTTGACAGATACAAGGGCAATATTTAAATATCAATACGTGTCATTAATTGTGTCAGCAATGACCAACCAGGAAATGTAATCTTTCCAGGATTCCGTGTTCAATACCCACCAGGGGGCTGAGAATAAATCTAAGAAATGGACGATACGTGTGAACATTATTGTACGGTAGTGTTGAAAAGACACAAAAAAGACTTAAATCAATGGAGATCCGTGACATAGATGGGAAAATTTATTTTCCTAAAGAGATCAATTATCCCAAAACGAATCTAAAATTTTCATTAAAAATCTCAATATATATATATTTAAAAAAAATTTTTTTTTTTAACGTTTATTCATTTTTGAGACAGAGAGAGACAGAGCATGAACAGGGGAGGAGCAGAGAGAGAGGGAGACACAGAATCTGAAACAGGCTCCAGGCTCTGAGCTGTCAGCACAGAGCCCAACGCGGGGCTCGAACTCACGGACCGTGAGATCATGACCTGAGCCGAAGTCAGACGCTTAACCGACCAAGCCACCCAGGCGCCCCCTATATTTTTTTAACCCAAGAAACAGTCAGTCCAAATGGAACTAGTTCACTCATCCTAGAGAGTCATGGCCCCCAAAGAGCTCAGATTTTGAACAGAGAGAATAACAAGCAGCACACAGCCAGTTAGAGATGGAATTCGTTTAAAGCTATCGTATTCAAAACAGTGTTCTGGTGGTACAGGCAGGTGGTAGAATAAAGATCCCTGAAACAACCCCCACACAGATATGGGGAGTATTAAGAGATGGTTTTACACACCAATCGGCAAAGAATGGGTTCTCTTGTGAAAGGAAACAGATATAGATATACCTACACAAAAATAAACTTCAGACGCTAAAAGCAGGAAGCAAAGCTTTAGAATCCTTAGACAAAAAAGGAAAGAGATTATATTTAAGGCCTCAGGAGAGGAAATCAGTTTTTAAACCATGAAAAGAGCACATCTTAACAAGATCATTGAATTTGGTTGGAGTGAAAACTCTTCTATGAAAACTCTTTCTTTGTTTACAGACATCCGCAAATATTTCTAAAATCCTACATTCTGAGAGTATAGATTTCAATACTCACAATTCCTATCAAGGATATGTTAAAAAAGTTTTCCAAGTTAATCAAAGAGAAATGGTCCATAGAAAAATGGGGAAAAGGATGTGAAAGGCAACCGTGAAAGACGAAGCCTGAATTGACAAGAAACATTTGAAAAAATTGCACCCCTTCCTCTTGTTTTGTGATGAGGGGCATGTAGATTAAAATGACAAAGACAGATTGTTTCAAACTCAATAGATGGGCAACAACAACAACAAAAAAGAAGGAATCTGATAGCACCAAATAGTGGAGAAAATGTGAGGAAAAGGCAAAGGGAGTTTTCATGTACTGCGGTAGGGGAGGTAAATTAGAGCAAATCACTGTGGAGAAGAGTTTCATAATAGGTAACGAAGCAGAAAAATCTCATTCACGGTGGCCAGCAATTGGACGTCCTGATGGATGACATTAAAGACAGCTTCACCCTGCACATCTTGGCTGATGACACTGAATAACTGGAAAAAGCTGGACGTACGTCAGCAGAGAAATTCATGAGCACGGTTTATTCCTACAAGGAATACTATACAGCAGTTAAAAATGAATGCTGTAGCTATCCCAGTAGTTCATTCATCTGCTCCATCCTCCATTTTTCTACCAACGGCCTCCTTCCACGGGGATTTGTAATGGCGGTTCCCCCCTCTCTGGAACATTCTTTCCCCCAGATGCCCTTATGGCTGGTGGTTCCTGTGTTTATCTGGTTTTCTGCTCTCATGTCGCCTCCTTGGAAAGATCTTATATGGATCCTCTCGTTGCCCTACAAAATAGAAGGTGCAGGGGGCACTGTGCTATGTTCACAACCATAACCCCTGTTCCCAGAAGGCCATCTGTCACTCGGGTGACAGTAGATAAGTATTTGTTGAAGCAATATGCAGATACCTGTATCCATTCATGTGTTTATGGGCCCCCTTCACATGATTTAAGTACTCCCTCACATTCGCGTTTTTCGGTGGAAACAGACAGGGCACACCTTCCTTCCTACCGCAAGCCCTCTCCCAGAGCACCGGATGAGCAGGGGGCAGGGGGGAAGCATGTGACACCCTCCAACCTCCTCGTTCCCTTGCACACGGCTCTCCTGGGACCTTCCACGAGGCTGTGGACAGGTGTCCCATCCAGGAATAACAGTGTGTCCGGCTGGGGAGAGCTGGCTGTCTCCTTCTCCGAGGGGCTCTGTAGATGACATGAATGGAAGGGGTGAGCGAGAGAAAAAAAAAAACAACAAAACCCTGTGCTCAGATCCCGGCGAAGTCGTCTGCTTCTCCTTGAACTTTCTGCAATATCACCTATGCTGGAAATGATCCTTTAAAGCCACAGTCTAGCATCATGTTGACATCCTGAGGGTTGGAATCAGAGTCATTAAGTCTTTCAGACGACGAGGTAATGTTCAACCACTGCTCCTCTAGGAGGGATGTCATTTAGCGCACCGCAGGGTGTGGACGCGAGCCACAGCCTGGGAACCAGAAAGCCTTGGTACCTCTTCTCTGACCTGGGGTTCACCTTCTCTCTTCGCTGGGGTAAGCTGGGAGTGTGGTCTCTTCATTTTCTTAAGCTAAATAGCTAAATTCTCTTTGAATTGCTTGTGTTAGTGGAAAGAATACATACCCCGAAGTCAGGTGGACCCGGCCGGCTATGGGCTGTAGCCATATTACTTCCTAGTCATGTGACCTCGAGCCCACTGTTTATTTTCTCTACGATCTTCTTTCCCTTTTTTTCACCTAAGTAACGGGGTTACAAAACGTCTCCTCCCTCTGGGCTTTGGGGGTTGATGCAGCGAAATGCTAGATGCAAGGCACCATGCTGGTCCACCCTGGACAGACAGAAAGCACAGTTTCTGGCCCAGCTTGTATCCTATGTCTGCGGACGTATTAATTCTCCTTAGTACAAATAACACATGGCTACGTTAAAATGAAAGTTCTGTCCCACAAGCCCAGAGCTGTGAGGATTTTGTTTTCCCCCAGTTGGCCGAGGGAGGTCGAGGGCCAAGAAAAGCAAGCGATGGTAATAACTGATACCACTCGTGTCTTCGTGGCGATCTCCTTGTAACCAGATAACTTCCCTCTAGCCGCATGTGTGACCTAGTCAGCGAAGAAGGAAGGATGAAATGAGATGGGAAGAAAGCCTGCCTCTTGATATTGAATATCCTTGCCTGGGAGAGTCTTACACAGAAATCTAAGGTGTAAGTCTTCAGGGGTGACTGGGCGGCTCAGTCGGTTAAGCTTTCAACTTTGGCTCAGGTCATGAACTCGCAGCTCACGAGTTCCCGCCCCGCGTCGGGCTCTGTGCTGACAGCTCAGAACCTGGAGCCTGCTTCCGATTCTGTGTCTCCCTCTCTCGCTCTGTGCCTCCCTCGCGCACATTCTGTCTCTCTCTCTGTCTCTCAGAAATGAGAAAAGGTTGGGGCGTCTGGGTGGTTCCATGGGTTGAGCGTCCGACTTCAGCCCAGGTCATGATCTCACCCCTAGTGGGTTCAAGCCTTGCATCGGGCTCTGTCCTCACAGCTCGGAGCCTGGAGCCTGCTTCCGATTCTGTGGCTTCCTCTCTCTCTGCCCCTCTCCCACTCATGCTCTGTCTCTTTCTCTCAAAAATAAATAAACATTAAAAAATTTAAAAAAAATAAGAAAAGATTAAAAAAAATTAAAGCGTAAGTCTTCCTTTTGAGGGATTTCACCATAGCCAATATTGAGAATCATGCTGGTATGCCTCTATTAAACATCAACCAGTCTAGACACCCCCTAATCCAAATGAAAGAAACCAGATGAAGATCTCTCCATTTTGACGAAGAGACCCACGATAATTAAAAATTAATTTCAAGTACAGAGAAGCAAGTCTCAACCCTATTCCCCATTTTTCAGATTCTCAGAATGAAAAAAAAAGGTCATTTTTCCTATATTCTTTTTTTTATTCTTTTTTAATTTTTTTCTTTCATTTTTGAGAAATCAGGAGTGGGTGAGGGGCAGAGAGGGGGACAGAGGATCTGAAGCGGGCTCTTCACTGGCAAGCAGTGAGCCCTACGCGGGGCTGGAACTCACGAATTACAAGATCATGACCTGAGTCGATGTCAGGGGCTCAACTAACTGAGCCACCCAGGTACCTCTTTTCCTATATTCTTAAGTTGGCTGGGTTCTCTCTGCACTCAGAAGTTCCTCTGCTTGCTGTCTTGCCAGCGACGTGGGGCTTCAGGCAGTCCCGTATCAGGGCTTGGTGTAGCGGGACCAGATTCGAGTCGTTGCCTTGCCACTTGAGAAATGTGTAACACCACCTTCCTTCACTCTGCCATTTAGGAAACTGAGCCCCAGGGAAGCTAATGCTGTCCCTGCCAACATGGTGAGGGATTAAACCAGATCATTTCTGAAAAACATCTGGGATATAGGAGACATGAAATAAATAAGGTTTTCTCCATGTTCTGTTATCGTGCTCTACACTGCTCTTCTCCTCTCAGGAAGAGCTTGAGGAAGCCTGTTTCTTTGTTTTTAAATTTATTTATTTATTTGTGAGCGTGGGGAACGGGGCAGCGTGAGGGAGAGAGAGAAACCCAAGCAGGCTCCGTGCTGACAGTGCATAGCCCAATGTCGGGCTCGATCCCAGGAACCATGAGATCATGACCTCAGACAAAATCAAGAGTTGGATGCCTGACCGACTGAGCCACCCGGGCACAAACCCTTCCCCTCTATTTGTATTGAAGATGCCCAGTGATGTAACCAGCCTAAATCTGGTGCACTATACCAAGAATTGCGAATGCCCACGAACTGAGAGGTTTTAACAACATGTTATCTTTTAAATATTCTTGACAGGTACCTGGATATAGCTGTAGCTTGGTAAATCGGTTGGTTAACTGGTTTAACGCCCCAATCTATATTCCTGGTTACTGCCTTCTCTTGTACTTTTGACTTTCAACTTGTTCTTTTCTATTTTCATCCCTTTAAAGGCAGAATGTCCTCCTCAGTCTTCAGCCCATTCACGTTCCTTATCTACAGATGTTGGAATTGAACTTTCTCAAGATAGTTTTCCATGGCTTAATCATCATTCCTACACATGCCCTTTTCTAACCTTCATATAATCTTGGGCTAGGCCAGTGATTCTCAGCTGGGGGGTCTTTTGCTTCCCACCCAGGGCACGTTCGCAAATATCTGGAGACCGTTCTGGTTGTCACAACTGGGTGAGGGCATTGCTAATGGCATCTAGTGGGGAGAGAACAGTAGGTGCACAGGGCTGCTCCCCGTGACAAAAATTAGCTAGCTTAAACTGTTAAAGACCCTGAGGTTGAGAAACTCTGAGGTAGGGTGACTGCAGACTTTTTTCAATCAAAGCTGGACACTTCCGGGAGTGAAAGGTGGCACTCTTCACGATGAAGTTTAGGTAGCAGGTGTAATCTGGGACTTAGTATTCAAGGTATATGAGACTTGCGGTCCCCTATCTTGAATTTGTTTTCTTTTGGATTGATGAGGTATTGTTGGTAAGTGTAATTTTAATTTGCTTTCTTGACTTGCTTTTAGGCCTTTTTCACCAATTAGAGTCTTAGCTACCCAAAGATAGGAAGTACCCCCTCTGCGGCTTTTTTTTTTTAATTTAATGTTTATTTATTTTCAAGAGAGACAGAGACAGAGCATGAGCAGGGAGAAGGACAGAGAGAGAAGGAGACACAGAATCCGCAGCAGGCTCCAGGCTCTGAGCTGTCAGCACAGAGCCCGACGCGGGGCTCAAACTCACAAATTGCGAGATCACGACCTGAGCCGAAGTCGGACACTTAACTAACTGAGCCACCCGGGCGACCCCTCTCCATCTTTCTCTCCTTCTAGGACTTTATACAGAATACCTACTTGACAAACCTTCTTGACTGACTGTGCTTTTCTATAATCTCTGTTCACAATTGGGTCCTTGATAAAACCCACTATAAACCGCTCAACCATCAATTATATTATACATCAAAAATGTGGGTGAAATGATGGAGAAGAATTCAACAAATAGCACTGCTCATAAGGTAGAGAAGATTCTACCTTCTATGATATGTAATTTGGTGAAATATGCTAAGCGAGGGACAATCCCTATAATTGGTATTCATTTAAATTACTCATGTTTACTGTAAATGTGGTTACTATAAAAATTGTGCTTTGATTGAATTATAGTTTTATCACTGAAACCACGGTTAAACAATTAAAGGGAACAAAAATATATAAAGTTCCCCAAATCCTGCTCAAGATACAGTTGAGTATAATAACTCTCAGTTCTGTTTGACTTCCTTACATGCAACACTGTAAAAATAATTTTAAGCCATTTGAATTGTTTTATAATTAAAAAAAATTAAACTATTGATTATAGGGGACTTTTCAAGTTACTGAGATGGCTAAAATTGGTTGGTGTATTAGTTTTGCAAGGCTCTGTAACAGAGCACCACAGACTGGGTGGCTTAAACGACAGACGTTTATTGTCTCATCGCTCTGGAGGCTGGAAGTCCAAGATCAAGGTGTAGGCAGCTCTGGTTCCTTTTGAGGGCTGTGAGGAAGGACCTGTTCCAGGCCCTTCTCCTAGGGCATCGGGAGGCATCTTCTGTCCTGTATGCATCTCTGTGTCAAAATTTCCCTTTTGTATAAGGACCCCGGTCATCTTGGATTAGGGTCCACCCTGAAGAACTCATTTTAACTTGATTTACCTCTGTAAAGACCCTCCCCAAATAAAGTCCAATCTTGAGGTACTGGCCATTAGGGCTTCAACATGTTCATCTAGGGGGCACACAGTTCTACACATCACAGCCGATAATTTAAAAAAATGCCATAAAGAGATTATAAGCTCAATTAGATTCTGTAGAAACAATAATTTTATTGGGCGCCTGGGTGGCTCAGTCGGTTAAGTGTCCGACTCTTGGTTTCCACTCAGGTCATCTCATGGTTGGTAAGCTTGAGCCCCATGTCGGGTTCCATGCTGACACCGTGGAGCCTGCTTGGGATTATTTCTCTCCCTCTCTCGTCCCCTCCCCTGCTCATTCTCTATCCCTCTCTATCTTAAAATAAATAAACATTCTTAAAAAAGAAATAGTAATTTTATAATACCTTATTATAAAGAGAAAATTGTGGAGTCTCTACAGTTTGGAAATACGAGTGAGAAATCTCATTATTGTTGCCACTGGAGAATACATTAGAGTGGTTTGTCCTTAAAGATATAGAAAAGAACTTTCCTGAAGCAATCACATACATAAAACCATTAACATCTTCCTTCTGAGCATCTCAAAATACTTTGTCTGGCTTTTAATTACTCCCTCCCCCGGCCTCAAAATCTCTTGGGTTGGCTCCGGAACATCCCGTAGATGACAACACTGAGGTGAATAGAAATTGGTTCAATCATCTGAGCCATCACGTGACCATTTGGTTCACATCATCTTCATTTCCTAAAAGCAGAAATAAATTTGTTCTCTGCATTCGCGTTGTTGGAGGTACGTCTGCTTGACTAGTTAGGACATGAAAAAGATTAGGGGATTCCAGGACTGTTGATCTTTGGATGGATTGTATTCATGAAATAATCAGGGTGGGGGGTGGGTCTTGAGGGAAGCCCAGGGATCTACCAGGATGGGATCGGAGCCAGGTGAGGGTTTTGGCTGCCTCTCAGTGCAGAGCGCACTGTAGAGCTGCTGTCTGCCTGGGCAGAAGAGGAAGAGAAAATTTAAAGATCTGTGCCTATTTTATATAAATATATATATAATATATAATGCATATATGCATTAAATATATATAGTATTTCAATTTCCTCTTCCTATGCTGATGGAGATAGGATATATTATAGGACTATGTTGTACAGATCTATGTCATAAAATATGTGTATTATTTTGTATACCTCTGTCTGATGGGGAACTGGGTTCCAGCCCCCATCTCGGGCTCAACTCACCAGCGGACTTCAGCCAAGCCCCTTAGTATCCTGGGCACCTGCTTTCTCAGCTGTCAGCTTGGGTGCCGGGCAAGGTCCCCTTCAACATTACAATCTGAAGAGGGAGATTGTTCCAAGTACGAAAAGCCATTTCCCCCCCGGGGGCTAACCCTCATGCTGAATGGGCCCTCAAAAAAAGGGCTAACTGGCTAACCTTGTCCCTGACGGGTCAGTTTCCAAGACTTGTTGGGGGTGGGGAAGTGTCCGCGGTTTTCGGACAAAATGAAGAGTTCTTCCAGACACCTAGCGCTGACCCCCTCACCTCGCCCACCTGCCTCCTCTCCCCCTCCCCGTGCCCCTGCCGGGGACCCCACTCCTCATTGCCCCCCCCACCTCCCCCGGGAGGGGGAGGGGGGGAGAGGGCTGCCTCCGCGGCCGCGGGTTTTAACGCTGTGAACTCGCGAGTCAGAGCGTAAAAGCCTCTGCACCCGGGGTTTGCCTTTTCCGAACAGTCTCGGCGATTGTTAAATGAAGGCAAGTTACAAGGAGCGGGGTCGAGGACTGGGCTATTTAAACAGAGGCCCCTTTATCTGCGTCACCCCCTACCGCTGGGCAGCCTCCGCAACTTATCAGAGTGTCATTAACGGGGACAGCTGCTGGTAAACAAGGAGGATGTGGACACCAGCGCCTCCGTCAACAGGAATTCAACTTTAATCTGTCCCTTGCTTAAAGAAACGCCACTCTCTTTCTCTCTCTGTAGCCGTGCATCATTCATTTATCTCCGTCAGCGTTCGCAGGCGAGCCTGGCCTGGACTCCGGAAAGCCCGCCGGCGTAGAAAATTAATAAGGTGCTAGGGACATTCACCTTGGGTCAACTCGAGGGGACACGGAGGGAAAAGAGAAGGTGCACACGAGTGCCCGGCTTGGCTGGAAACCGAGCCCACATACTTCCCAAGGTGCAAACTGGCAGGCTCCCAAGCGCCTGCGTTTAAGTGATTCGCAAATGTTTCTCTTTAAGCGGACACCTCTTGTTCTAAATATATGTGACAAGAATGCGGAGAGTCATCTGGAGGGCGCCGAGGGCACGGCTCGGGCCTTCTCGTGCGCGCCCGGCCCGCGCCGCTCCCCGCCCGGTGCCAGCCGAGTTCACGTCGCCGGTGGGCAGGCTGCCAGCGCCAGCGGCTCCCCGCTGTTTAACGACAATGGATTTACTGCTTCTCTGCATATTGGTGTTATTTTGTATAAACAAGGTTAACAGTCCTTTTAAATTAAATGCACCACCTGGTGACTGAGTGGGTGACCTTCCCGGCTCTCTTCACCTGGTTCGGGGAAGCCCGGGATCGTGCTCTGATTTCTACCTGTGGCTCGGGGCGGACGCAACCGCCTCCCCTTCCGATTTCAACCGCGGGGGTGCGGTCCGATCCCTTGGTCCCTCGCGCTCCGACGCCGCCTCGGGCGACCCGCAGCGATCGATCCGGAGGTACCAGGCGCGCCCCACAGGTGAGTCTTGTGGGGCCACCTTGCACGTGGCGCAGGTCGGATCGAGGCGGTGCCGGGACTCTGCGCCTCCCCCCTCCCCCCCCCTCCCCCCCCCCCCCCCCCCCCCCCCCGCACTAGAGCCCCGCGACCGCCCTGGTCGGGCCGCCGGTGTCACAGGAGAGTGACAGACGGCCTCGGGCCCTGCCAAGGCAGCCTCCAAAATAGAGATCTCCAGAGGGGGCCACACCGTGAAAAAGGTTCTTTGTGTTCCACTCTAGCGTGGTATTGATCTAATATAGGCCTCGGCACTTTCCCCACCCTCCAGGAATTTGAACACCTGGAAAAATTCTCCCGGCTTTACATGTGAGGAAATTTAATGGTGTAAACAAACTCAGCAGGAAGCCCCCTTTGATATGAGAAGGCAGCGGTAGGCGAGCCCAAGGGCTTGAAAGGCTTCGCCTGGGAACGTCCGCTGCACAGCTTAAGGATGCCCCGGAGCCGTGCGGGAAAATCCAGATAGAAAGCACGGTTTGGGAAGCATCTAGAAACTTCGTCCAGAAATTTCAAGCGAAAGATACTTTAGTTACTCACTTAATGAAAGGCGTCTCCTCATGCCCTCCTTGCTATTTGCTCCCATCGCTTCCCCCCCCCCCCCCCCCCCAATCCTCTAAGCAGGGCGAAGTTATTCCCCAGTATTTGCCTTTCCACCTGAGCCTGAATTCCAGACCGGTTTGTCAGCCCTCTTGCTGTGCAAAGAAGGAAATCAGATCCGGAGAGGTGCGGTGACTTCCCCAGGGTCACCTGAGCCAGAGTCCCCAGGCCTGAAGTCCAACCTACTTTTTGCCGCGTTCACACGGGAGCCCTGCTCTGTCTGCCCAGGAAGTTTTGTGTGAGCCTGTCGTTGGAAATTTGTTTTTGTTCTTAGCAGCACACAAGTAACTGGTTAAGTATCTTCTGCTTGAGGTTTTTCTTAGCAGTTCAAGTTGGAATAATGCAGCTATCTCTCTAGGCAGAGTGAAGTAATTCGAGTCAGTGATATCGTTTTAATTGCTAGGACTCTAACAATTTTATGTGAATTTTATTAAAAAGAAGTCTGAATACAGATTTATTAATACCTTTCAATGCATGGGGTGAAATGTGTCTTCTCTTCCAAAATTCCCCTAAAGAATACAGTATATGTGTGTGTGGGGGCGGGGGGGGGGAAGGACAGAGGGAGATAAGACAGCCTAACATTAGCAACATCCATTGTCCAGACTCAGTAGGTGTTCTAGTCTATTCCTACTGGCATTCAACATTCAGTGTAGACAAATAGGGTGCTAGTTCGGGGGGCTGCGGAAATGAATAAGGCCCAGTCAGGAACTTGATTAGTTATGGAAGGACAGAGGAAAGGAACGCATACCTAAGAAACCTCTGTGGGTGAAGGGGGTGCAGAGCAGAGGGGCTCGTGACCCTGGGCATCCAAGCAAACCTCACAGAACGGGGACCGCCTCCCCCTAAGCAATTTCATGTGTGCTGTTGTGCAACAAGTCACAATAGGAAGAGACTTCCCTTAGCGGTTACCTCCAGTGATGACTGTTCGCCAGGCATTCCCCTCAAAACTTGGCCTCAACCTCATGATAACCCTGCGAAGCAGGCCCTATTATCAACTCCACTTTACATGGGGGGGAAGTGAGGGGCGGAGAAATTAAGTAACGCGTCCCACTGAAGAAAGGCAAAGCCACGCGGTCTGGCTGGAGCCCACTTTATTATGCTGCCCCCTCTGTGATTCCAGGGGCATTGTGGTGACAGTGCCTTCTAGTGCTTTCTTCCTTTCAAACCATCTATTTTCCAGGGACCAGCTACTGCAACGGAAAACACCCTTAAAAAATGACTCGTTGCCCGGGTGGCCCGGTCGGTTGCCCCTCCGACTCCTGATTTCCGCTCAGGTCATGAACCCAGGGTCTTGGGATCGGGCCCTGCCTTAGTCTCTGTGCTTGGCACAGAGCCTGCTTAAGATTCTCTCTCTCCCTGTCCCCCTGTCCTTCCTCTGCCCCCCACTCTCGTGCCTGCGGGCTTGCTCTAAAATAAGGAAGTAAGTAAATAAATACATAAATAAACAAGTCATTGCCAGACGCTGCCGTGGGCTTTATAGGGAATCGTCTCATTATCTTCTCCCCCAAAACCCTGTAAAATAGATGTTTCCTCATTTCGCAGCTAAAGAAACTGGGCCACTCATCATCATTATCTCCGGCAACATCATCGATTTCTTCATTGCATTAAATACACTTACTTAAACTAAATGCAAAGAGTACTTACAAGTATCAGATTTTCTGGGACAGGAAAGGGTTCCAATATTCTTTTCCACTCTAAGACCAAATTCCCAGACTTTCCAGTTAGAAATTTAAAGTACTCTGGGGCGCCTGGGTGGCTCAGTCGGTTAAATGTCCAACTTCGGCTCTGAGGGCTCTTGAGTTCGAGCCCCGCACGGGGCTCACTGCCGTCATCGCGGAGCCCCCCTTTGGATCCTCTCTCTCCCCCTCTCTCTGCCCCTCCTCCATTAGCGCTTGTGCTCTCTCTCTCTCTCTCTCAGACAGAAACAAACATTAAAAAACCACAAAGAAATATAAAGCACAGAGACTGCCATGGTAAACACCCAGCAAACAAGACAGACCGGCCCCTAAAGACATGATCGTCTTTACAGAAGAAGGGGGTTTTGCAGAGATATTAGAGGACACATTGCAAGAAAGAATGACAGCTGAGAACTGGGTTGTCCGGGTAATTTCTAGCTGATCCCAAAGTAGCCCTTCCTTAGGGGAGCTAGGTTTCCGTCACCTTGTGGAAGCTGTTCTCTGAATCGGAAGCAAGTCGCTTCACAATAAATGTTGTTTCTGAGATTATTCACCACCTCGACCTCCATCCTTTGTCCTTCTGATGCAGACATGACCCTCTTACTTCCCTTACCCCCAACCGCTTCTAACCCCTAGGTCAGAAGAGCAGGCCACTTCCAACCAGGTTAAAAACTGAAAAAGTATTGCCTGGTCAGTGTTTGGTTTTCTTTCAGGGCTTGTTTCTTTCAGGGCTTGTAAGTCGGACCTACCGATCTCTCCAATTACATAAAAAGAATATTACATAATCATCAAGACAATTGGGAAAGCTATGAAGAAGGAAACAGAAACGCGTTGGAAATCCCATGGCTGAAAATCCTTTGGCGTTTTTTTTGTTTTGTTTTGTTTTGTTTTGTTTTGTTTTCTTCTTCCAGTCTTTTCTCACAGGAATTTTGAGAAGAAAAATTAGGTTAGGATCACTGACCCGTGGTTTTGGAGGCTACACGTTCACTTCAGAAACATGTTTCACTAACGAATACTCTTTACAATTTATATTTTTAATGATTCTATAATATTCCTAGTAAGTATTTTTTTTATCGTTTTACATAATACAGATTAAAAATTCCCCCATTTCCGGATACTTGGGTTATTGTTACTATGATAAATAATCTCGCACCTACATTTTGGCCGCCTATATGATTTTTCCTTGCTCACATGGATTGCTTACAAGTGAAGCTATTAGATCAAAAATCATGTGCTTTTGCTGTCTCATGAGGATTATGAACATACATAGCGTGAGTGAGTTTGGAGAAGATTGGTTAAGATTGGAAAGTTGAGGTACACACAAATTGTGATGCTACACTTGTTAACTTCTGTAAAAAAATTTTTCAGCCCATATATGTGTGTGTGTGTGTGTGTGTGTATATATATATATATATATATATACTTTTTTTTCCCCAAACTGAAAATTATGCTGGACTGCCTTCTATATTCCACTCTGAGACTTCCTTTGTATCATATGTTGCTGCCTTTAAGGTTGGATTTCTGCCTTTTGGATGTTAATGGGGAAAAAAAAAAAAAAACACACAGTGGAGATGTTGGAACTTAATGTAACCCAGTGTGGTTTGGAACTTCTCTAAGGGAGTTTAGAAATTCTAATTTGTTGGGGCACCTGGGTGGCTCAGGAAGTTAAGCGATGACTTTGGCTTAGGTCACCATCTCCTGCTTCTCCAGTTCGAGCCCCGCATCGGGCTCTGGGCTAACAGCACGGAGCCTGGAGCCTGCTTCAGATTCTGTGTCTCCCTCTCTCTCTCTCTCAAAAAGAAAAAAATGAATAAACATTAATAAAAAAGTGTTTTTTTTAATAAAAAAAGTGATATTCTACTTCGTCAAGTATCTAGTCTCATTCGTATTTTTCAAGAACACAGGGTAGGAACAGCAGAAGTTTGCTATTAAAAAAAAAAAACAAAAACCTACCACCAGAATTTATAAACTCTGGAGTAATACGCTATTAAGTGGTACCTTTATTGCCCAAAAGAGACATCATGAATTTCTAAGGCATTTAACTTTGTCTTGCTTCACAGCTAAATGAATTTGCATTGCCACTTTAAATCGAAGTTATGTTTTGGCAGCGTTCAATAGACCTTCTTTCGGGGGGAGAAAAAGGAGCCGTCATCTGCCGTCAAAGCTCCTGGATCACCCGCTGCTACCCGGTTACCTGTCCTAGACTCAAGCTCTTCCTGTGACATGCTCACCTGTTGTGCCACCTGCCAGCCTGGACCACAGTCTCCTGGATGCTCCCATCGAGCCTGGCTGTGCTCCCACACTACCTGCCTGTGCTCCTTTGCATCAGCCGTGGTTGGGTTCTCTCGGCTTTCTGCTTGGCCCCGGTCAAGGCCACCATACGCTTCACTTCTTCATTTCTGGCCCTCATCCCTTGCTCCCGGATGTAAGTAACATTTGAGTGGAATGCTTTTCTACTCCACTGTGGGCACAGCTGAACGGCTTTTGCTTCAATGAAACGAAATGGAGCCTGACTTTGTCTGGAAACGTATGGAATCAGCAGAGAGTGGTAAACACAACTCTCGGGAAGTAGAACACCACTGTGTACAATTTCGTGTTTTTCAACTCCCGGGGGGCCTGTGGGCACGATTGGAAAGAACCATGTTTTCAGACCTGCCCCTAACAAAACGGATCTGTATTCGCTGTGGGTGAGGCTTCCAGTGGGAAAATTGAAGCTCCCTTTCCTTCTTCTCTTTTTTTTTTTTTTTTTTTCTTGTTTTGGTCAAATAGAGAAGCTCTTGGCCGACCCAAGCTTCTGTTTTCTGACTCCCATGCCATGACGGGAGATGTTAGGTGTTATTTCCCACGGGATAACCTCAGCACTTTCTGTGGGGGATCAGACAGTTTCTATGGGGATTGGTGGCATTAGATGACAGGTCAGCAGACACAATTGCAGGGAAAGGGGAAGCACATGCATTCCATCCACGTGTCTTTCCTCGGAACGTATTGTTCAGCTTGTAGTTGCAAACAATAGAATCCACCTTAGCTAGTTGAGAGAGAAAAGAGACTTAATAAAGGAAATTAGCTCACAGAATCATCGTCAGGGGGGTGCTGCAGAAATAGATTTGAGGCTGTGTCCAGAAACGTATCCCACATCAAGCCACAAAACTGCGGCATGGGCAGACAATTGTTACTGCTCCTTCCTGAGCTTCTAGAAGACTCTCGGAACTTCTGCAACACTGCTGTGGTCAGCACGGCTGGAGGTCAAACCTGGGAACGCCACATCGCAACCCAAAGCTGGAGGCTTATGTTGCCACACATACCAAGAAAATGGAAGACCCACCAGGAGTCTGAACCAAATGCTCATAGGAGTATGTCACACGCCCGGGGCACCCTGGGAGATGCAAGGGAGGCTGGGAATTCGAGGGCTGATTTCTACACCGGGGTTGGGGGAGTCACAGTACAGATTCCCTGGCTTTGCTTTCCAGCGTGCACATTTATTTAGCAGGAAGATGTCTTAGCACTTCTAGACGTGAACTTGCAATCTAGCCAAGTGGTTCAATACATGGGCTTCAGAATCAGTCAGATGTGGATTCAAATCCCGGCCCTGCCTGTTGCTGTCTGAGTGACTGCAAGAAGTCACTTCCCTCGCTTTCCTTTTCTTCTGTGCCTTGGCTATCTTATATGTAAAATACACTTAACACCATGGATCTCCGAGGTACGTGACAATAACTTAAACGAACGTACACGTAAAACCCCTAGTATGGTTTTATATAATGGAGTGAACATTCAATATCTGGTGGTTATGAGAACCTAGTTACTCGCAAGAAGGCTGCAAGTATAACGGTTTAAATGGGTGGCCCAGTCAGTTGGGCGTCCGACTCTTGGTTGCGGCTCAGGTCAGGATCTCGCGTTCCGTGAGTTTGGTCCCGCGTCAGGCCCCGCGCTGACCGCGCAGAGCCTGCTTGAGATTCTCTGTCTCCCTCTCTTTGGACCCCTCCCCGACCTGCCCTCTCTGTCTCTCTCGAAATGAATAAACTTTAAAAAAAGGGAAAAAAAAAAACCACTTATTACCAAAAATCATTAATATTTATAATAATAATAATAATGTAATCCTGCTAGTAACAAACCAGCCTCTACCCAAGCCACCAAAGTTTGCCTTACCATTTCTTATAAGATATTTCAGTTCATATAAGGGATTGTATGGCCATAGCTGAACAATGGGAAAATTTGAGGTCAGATGCTCCAACTGTTTCCAAAATAAACAGCCCCAGGAAGCTTGCCCCCCTCCGCATTAAAGCTCGGGCTGGAGAGGGGAGGGGGGATATGTTGGAGGCTCGGTTACTCGGGGTTTTCTGCAGGAGCTGTGGGAACAGACCAGTACATGGCTAAGCGTTTTAGCTGCACTGGTTTTGTGTTTGACAGCGATGGCCGTGTCGTATGTAGGCGCTGAATCAAACGACTGAGGGCCACATGTCTCCCTCGCAGGCACACTGCTTCCATTTTTCCCTCCAGCCTCCTGAGTGAAAGCCGGTCATACAAAAAGCATGCAGAGTGGGAGTTGAGATCGGCCGGTGCCAGAATTACCCAGGATTTCCAGATTTGCAGAGTCGCCGAGGGGAACTTAGCTAGCTGGAGCGGAAAGGGCAAAAAAAAAAAAAAAAAAAAAAAAAAAAAGGCTCCACGTTCAGGAGTCAATAGTCAGATCAGGTGGGGAAGGCCCGCTTGGCCACAGAGCCACATTTCTTGGTCCTCAAGCCATGTCTCTTTCCCATGGCGGGGGCGGGGGTGGGGGGGGGACGGCGCTCATAGTGGGGGGGAGGAGGCTGGATGGAAAATAGACAAGTGTATTGAAATCTCCTGTCCATTTACATCATCAAAGGCCAAACTTTCGTTTTCTTTTCTTTTCTTTTCTTTTCTTTCTCACCGCTTTCACTGGTGCAACTTTGCAAAACCGTATTTAGATGCCACCCGGCTCCCCCTCTTTGCTGATACCCAGATGTTTCCACTTGCCTCTGAGGCTCGGCAGGCAGCATCCAGATGTTGTGAGGGGGCAGAGGAAGTGCTTTCATTTGTGGCGGATTCGAGGAGTGAAGATGCGTTGACTCATGTAATATGAATCTTCCCACACCCGGAATTTGGAGCCGAGCTGCTTGCTCGCTTTCCTGCTCATGTGTGGGGTCGTGTAACTGGAGTGGGGGCCGTGGCGGGGCCATGGGGCTGGGGTTTGGTGGAGAGGATTCCGCAATATCTACCGCAGGTTTGGATTAGCCCTAGGCAACTCCTTCTGTTCTTTGAAGGATCGTTTAGTTGGCAAGGAAGAAACCTTGGGCCAAGTCACCACCACCGATTTCCACCCCGCCCTGGCTCTCCAAAGACCTGCTCTGGACTCACAAGCGCCCTTGTACTAGAAACCCTCCCACTTGTCATCCCTCTGGAACCACAACTCTTTCCGAAGCAAGTCTTTTCAGTAGCTTCTCAAGCTTTCCTTCTGCTCATCTGTGATTCAGTTTTATTTCAGCTTCCTGCCTCTCCCCCACCCTCCCGCCTCGTTCACTCTGTTCCAGCCACGCTGTTCCCTTACTCAGATATTCTTCCCACACTCCTGCCCGGATGAGCAGACGGGGTGGATGGGTCTTTGCCTCTATTGTTCCACTTGTCTAAAATGTTCTTCCCCGGATGTCCCCATGGCGCTGACGCGTTTCATTCGGGTCTCTGCCCAAGGGTTACCTTCTAGGAGAAACCTTCCATTTCCACGCGAGGTGAGATATCAGTGCCCTCCGCCAGATCCTGATTTACTTTTCTCCTCCTCACCATTTCATACTACCGGCTGACATAACAAATAATCATGTGCTTCATCGATCCTGTCTGTCCTTCCCTACTAGAATCTAAACTCCGTGAGGGCAAGACTTGTGTCTGTTCTGTTTCTTGTTGTCCGTCTATGGCCCGGAACAGTATCTCACACAAGGTGGGCCAGGCTTATGGTTTGCTGCAGTTCATGAAAGATTTGCTCAGACTCCACGGACATCAGCGGGGCAACTGAACTCTTTCACTCACAGAGGCGATTTTCCTGAAGAATTAGGTGAGGAATGGAACGAGGAGGCTATTTCCCAAGGTTTTCAGAGCAAACATTCAATGGTTAGGAGGGCATTAAGGACTTGGCCTTTTTGCGGTTTCCTTGGAAAGAAGAACCACCTCATGAAAAAGAAAAATGGAGAACAGATCATGGGGATGTAATGTACAACACGGTGACTATGGTTAATATTGCTGTATTACATATTTGAAAGATACGAAGACAGTCGATCTTTTAGAAGTCGTCATCACGAGGGGCGCCTGGGTGGTTCTGTCGGTTGCGCGCGTCTGACTTCGGCTCAGGTCATGATCTCACGGTTCGTGGGTTCGAGCCCCGCCTCGGGCTCTGTGTTGACAGCTCAGAGCCTGGAACCTGCTTCAGATTCTGTGTCTCCTTCTCTCTCTGCTCCTCCCCTGCTCACATTCTCTCTGTCTGTTTGTCTGTCTGTCTCTCTCCCTCTCTCTCAATAGTAAGTGAACATTAAAAAAAGTTTTAAAAAAAGTTCTCATCATGAGAAAAAACAGTTGTAATTTTGTGTAGTGATGGATGTTAACTGGACATATTGTGGTAATCATTTTGAAAGAAAAATCATTATGTCGTGCTCCTGAAACTAATACAATGTTATATGTCAATTATATCTCAAAAAATTGAATTATAGGTACACTACATCTCTGTTGTCTGACGTGATACTTTAATGTACCTTTTTAAGAGCTGAGCATACAAGGAAGCATAAGAACATTACTGTCCCTACCCCACCTCCATTCATGTGCCCTTCCAGGCCCAAGATGGCATCAGACACATGGCCTCTACCCTGAAAAGTTCTCATTAAAGTGTTATTTTTTAACCCTGTGAATGTAAACTGATCTTTCTCTGATATTCAATTTTAAATACGTGACAAACTTCAATGCCTTTTTTAGTCGTCATCCTTTATTGGTCACGCTCCGTTGGAACCTTCTGCACTTTGCACTTCATGACCGTACCCTGAGGTCACTTCCAGGCTGATTTCTCGTCGCTCTGCTTTGCGGCGAAGTCATCGAAACCTCAACGTTCCTGGTCAGTATTTGCAAACCGAGTGAATGATTATTTGGGCCTCCATTTTATAGCCCAGGAGTGTGAACGTGCCAACTTCCAGCCCTCGATTTAGTGATAGCAATGCACCACTTAATTACTCTGCAGACTTTCTTACAAGTTGCTGGGACATGTTGTCGAAGAGCGTGGTTGTTTTGTGCAGGACAAGACAAGAAGGTCTTAGGGCGAAGGTATCTCCTAAAACGGATCATTTATTTTCCGCTTTGAAATTCTCTTTGTCAAAATGGTTTTCTTCTCAACAAGTGTGGAGAAAACAAGAGCAAGGATCTGGTCAAAAAAAAAAAAAAAAATGTGTGCAGTGCCCTAAAGGAATTCAAGGAAAGCAAGTATTAACTATGGATAAACTTACTCACTACACCACAAGTGTTGACCTAAATTCTCTCTGATTATATTAAGGCCAAAGGAGGGCATCTCGGACCCACAACAGGCTTTGCACTCTGACACAGAAATACACCGACTCGACACCTTATGTTGGAGAATTCCCATTTGACAATTGCCCTTCAAGAACGGAGAAAATTTGAGCAAGTCACTGTCCTTGGTTGAATGGTGCCCAGAGAAAAGAAAAAAAAAATCGAATCTGGTTTTCATTTCAGCAGTTTTAATTCCCCAAGTTGAACAGAGAAAATAAAGATGTGTCATTGGGAGTCCAAGGCCACCCACAATGTTCTACTGAGTATTATCTACATCTGCTCAGATTTCTTGTATTCTGGCATCTCAATTGTTCAATGTTCACCTCTTTTGATATTTGGACCTTGACGAAATAAATGGAGATACTTTTTAGGCGGTTCAAATAGGACCGATAATGCACAGTCGCTTACTCGCAAGTTTTTAAGACATCTTTATTTTTTTGCTGTTAATAATTATACTAGAACTTAAAACCTGCGGCCTTGTCCACCAAATGGTCTTGAACGATGCTGCCCTTTGCTTCATTGTACTTTTCTGTAAATCAGTTGCCAAAAAAAAAAAAAAAAAAAATCTCTTGATGGAATTTCAAAGATCTCTTTTGTAGAAACGCTGGGGTCTTGTAATTGCTTGAGTACAACTATCCAGTCTGAGAGGATGACCTTTCACCTCCTACCCAAAAAGAGCACTCTGGAGAGAGAGGTGCTATAATCTGGGTTTAAGGCTTCTTACCAACAAGTCGAGAGCTGTTTCTTGGGCCACACACACACACAGTGGCCAGAAAGCCCGGTTCCAGCATTGACTCTAACCCTTGCCCACGTCGCCCTTGAGTAAAATCTACTCCTTACGATGAAGAAAGGATCTTATCCCACACGCTCCCCACCCCCCCTTGCCAGGTGGAGATGCAAACACTTGGAGCCTCGTAATCAGCTGTAGGAGACTGTCCAGAGGGAGAAAGGACAGAAGAGATAAGAACCTGCAAGTTCAAGTGTGGTTCTAGCGCGGGAGCACGGTCACCCAATAATTCCTTTGCGGCACCCGGAGAAAGGCTGAATCCTGAATCCTGACTCAGCGTACCAAGTGGAATGCTTCTTAGGGGACCAGCGGACACAGAGAACTCCACCTCCTCCACTCCACCTTTCAAAGCCACGAATGGCGTGTACCTTAAAATGCTGGGTTCATGTTGGGAGACGTGTCCCCAAACCTAAATGAAAAGGTAGAGCCCGGCTTTGTGGGAATAATGGAGACATGGCAATTTGTGCTATAAAGTGAGACGACTTCTTACACTTCCTTTTCCCAGGACAGCCAACGGAGACTAGTTCTGGTACGTGGACTAATGCTTTCTCTCTGTAAAAACTTACAAATAACCCTAAAAATCCCCTGCACTTTTGTTTGTTCGAGGCGCTAGCTTTTAGTTTTCCACGCAAATTAACATTCTTCGTGTGCATTCTGTAAATTCTAGCCAGCAAAAACTCTTCTTTAGCATTTGGCTCAAAGCTTTGTTGGCATTTCCGTGTGGGCAACAGAGACATTTCAGTTCTGCTTTTCCTCAGAGCTGCAGGGTCCGGGTTATACGAGTAAACTTGGCCTTCTCTGCTTTAATGACAGTGTTTCCAGTGAGGTGGAAGTCAATGACTCCAGGGTCCGTATCTATGCCAGAGGCCATATTTTGATCTATTTGACATATTGGGCTTCCATAAAGGTTTTCTTTTTCTTTCTTCAAATTGTGGTAATACACGTAGAACACGAACTTTACCATTAGTGACATTTGCTGCCATTGGTGACAGTATAGCTAATCATCACTAAGGAGGACATTTTAATCAGCCCCAAAGGAACCCCCTTTCCCATGAAGCAGTTACTTCCTGTCTCCTGTCAGCCCCCAAGCCCTGCCAACCACTCGTCTGCTTTCTATCTCCAGGTTTGTTTTTGTTTTTGTTTTTGTTTTTGACTCGATTACAAGAAAAATTTTTTTTAAGTTTATTTCTTTATTTTTTGAGAGAGAGAGAGACAGAGAGAGCGATTGGGGTAGGGGCAGAGACAGAGAGGGAGACAGAGAATCCCAAGCAGGCTCCGCACCGACAGCGTGGAGCCCGAGGCGGGGCTTGAACCCACGAACCATGAGATCGTGACCGGAGCCGTAACCAAGAATCGGACGCTTAACCGAGTAAGCCACGGAGGTGCCCCGTCGACTTGAGTTTTGTATTTCATATAAATGAAATTATACCGTATGTAATCTTTTGTGCCTGGCGTGTTTCACATAACGTGATGTTTTTAATGCTCATTCGGGTTGAAGTATGTACCCAAACTCCATTCTCTTCTATGGCCGAATAGTACCCCATTATAGGGATATGCCTCATTTTGTTTATCTGTTCATCCGTTGATGGACATTTGGGATATTGCCGCCTTTGGGCTACTATGAACTGTGCTGCTCTGAACATTTGTATACACGGTTTTGTTTGAACATCTGTTTTCAATTCCTTCAGATATATATCTAGGGGTGGGGTTGCTAAGTCATATGGCAATTCTCTGTTTAACTAACTGAAGAATCACCAAACTGGTTTTCGTGGTGGCTATTCCCCTTTCACGTTCCTGCCAGCGACGTACGAAGCTTCCAATTTCTTCACGTCCTGTCAACACTTGTTATTGTCTGTCTTCTTGATGGCCACCCTAGTTTGTGTGAAACAGTATCTCACTGTGGTTCTGAATTACATGCCTCTAATGGTTAATGATATTGAGCATCTTTTCATACGCTTCTTGGCCATCCGTCTGTCTATCTAAAAGGCTTCTTTTTGAGAACGTGCCTTGTGGTTTCAGAAGGAGACGTCGTAAGTTGCACGGAAATGTGCTGAGTTTGCTGGCTCGGCCTGGTCCCTTTGAGAGGCTGTCCTTGGCCCTGAAACAAATAGTTGTGCCTGTTGAGCCAAAGTCAACCAACCAAAGGTACCTGTTGGTGCCTTGCCGAATCTCTTGACGTCGGTACCTAAAATTTGTGTTTCCTCCTCTTCCTTCTGTCCCATCCTTTAGCACCTCTTCCATCACAACCTTGATCTGTTGCTCGGCTCCTTATATTTATCTTGACGTAGAAGTTAACAGGACATGCTCTAGAGTCCACCTGTGCGAGTTAAAATCTCATCAACTCCACTTACAGGCCAGGGGACCGGGAGGGAATTTCTTCCCTGTGTCTCAGTTTTCTCTACTTCAGAGCATCTGTGCACCATAGTACGTGCCTTATAGATTTGTTGTCTCAAAGAAGTGATGTCTAGAAACTACTTTGTCTAGGGCTTAATGGTTCAGTAAGAAGTACTAAAAACATCAATTTAAACAACTAGAAGTTTAAAAACATCGCACCTCTCTCTTCGCATTCCCGTCTCCTTGGACGGACAACCTGGTGATCCCTCCTAGGTCCCCTGATGAGGCCTGGATAATATGACATTCTAGTGTCTTCAAGACACTAGGGTTAGGACCTTAAAAGCGCTGGGACTGAACGCACGATCCGGAAAATCATGTGACTTGGCCACTTGGCTTAGAATGTGTTACACTGCGCGGGGTGCCTGGCCGGCTCGGTGGGTGGAGCATCTGACGCTCGATTCCAGCTCAGGTGTGATCTTGCAGTTCATGGGATCGAGTCCCTTGTCTGACTCTGTGCCGACGGTGCAGAGCCTGCTGGAGATTCTCTCTCCCCCTCTCTTTCTGCCCCTCCCCTGTGTGCGCGCACACACGCGCTCGCTCTCAAAAGAAATAAAGAAGCATGAAAACGAAACAAGACACTTCATTTCTGGGGATATAATAGATTTATTTCTCAGCAGGATACTTAATAACATCATCTACGTTTTTATGGAGTGTCCAGCCTGTCCCGGACCACGTGCTACCAGGTGCTTGCGTATATTGCGAATCCTAATAACAGTCTTGAAAACCAATGTTGTAGTTGTTCTGCCTTATCCACGGGGGCCACATTCCAAGACTGATGCTTGATTCCAGCTGATACCTGCAAAGGTGAACAGTACTGAACCCTCTAGGTGCTATATTTTTTTTTCCTATACATACATACCCATGAGAAAGTTTGACTTATAAATTAGGCACAGTGGGAGGTTAAGAACGGGGGGCGCCTGGGTGGCTGAGTCAGTTAAGCGTGTGACTTCGGCTCCGGTCGTGATCTCATCGCTTGGGAGTTCGGGCCCCGCGCCTGGCTCTGTGTTGAGAGCTCACAGCCTGGAGCCTGCTTCAGATGCCGTGTTTGCCTCTCTCTCTGCCCCTCCCCCGCTTGCGCTCTGTCTCTGTCTCTCTTTCTCTCTCTCTCAAGAATAAATAAACATTAAAAAATAATTAAAACAAGAGATTAACAACAACTAATAGTAAAATAGATCCATTAGGAAAATACTGCAGTAAGAGTTACGTGGTCTCTCTCTCCCTCTCTCTCTCTCTCAAAATATCCTATTGTACTGTATTCATTCTTCTTGTGATGATGTGAGATGATAAAATTCCCATATGCTGACACTGTGGGAAGGAATGACAGAGGCATTATGACATAGCGTTAGGCTCCTCCTGACCTTCTGATCATACGTCAGAGGGAGGATCATCTGCTTCTGGATGGCTGGTGACCGTGGGCAAGTGACACTGCCGATAAGGAATGACCACCCTGTCATCTCGTTTTTACAACTGAGGCTAAACTAAGGTTCAGAAAGGTTAAGTAACAGACCCAACGAACGTCTCAAGACAGGTTCCTAAGCAGCAAGGGTAGAATTTAACACCAGGTCCACCTGACCCCAAAGTTTTTGCTCCTTCCTCATCACAACTGCTGACATTAGAGTGGATTGCTAATTTAGGCCGCTACCTGGAAGGTCTGATGTTTAAGCAGAAAGCTCTGAGAGCTCCCCGACCAACAAACACGGACAATGTGGCTGCAGGTGCTGGGGACCAATGAACACTGACAATATGGCACCCTTTACTGTTTGGAGCAACTTCATTCCCCTTCCCATCCTTCCCATTCTCCTTTCCAGCCATCCTTGCCTCCTCTTCTTCCTACCAGAGGGTAGATGATGAAGCAAAATAATGAAAATAAGAAGCAAGTTCTGCTGCACACGCGGAGGTAGAGATTGGGCGTGTGTCGTCGGCGGAAAGGATTTGGAAACGATTTTCCCAAGAATGAAGAGCCTTGACCCGAATGAACAGAACTTGTAGAATTGGGATTTTGCGTACATTTATAGCCGGTTCTTGAAAAACTATAATATCAGGCAAAGGTCCTGACAATTGGTTAATGAAAAGAAGAATCTGTTGCATGGGATGCGGAATTCACATTTGCAGTGCTTAATGTAAAGCCAATCATAATTTGAAATTCAGATAAATTCAGCCTTAAGTCATTCAGATAATTAGATAAACAGAATTTATAGCTCAACAGGTCAACTTAGCATGTTTTTATATAACGGTTTCTATAAAAATAAAGACATTTACCGTTCACTTTCTCTCCATTATGGCTCTGGGGTGGCCAAATAAAATTTCATCTCCGGTGTCTGCTACAACTTGTTGAATAACTACAAACAGTGTCACCCTCAGACCTTTGTGGGTGGCAGTTGAGACAACAGTGGCAGTCACCTGAGCCCGAACTCCGAGCTGAACCCTCCCCCACTTGGTGCCAGAATGCATCTGCCTTACTGGCTTCCTTTTGACTTCTCTCTTTGTTCCTCTGCTTATTTACTACCATTGTTATGTTATCTAGGTGTATGGTAGCTATAATTCCTGTGAACTCTTCTTGAACCTTCAATCGAATAAAATCCAAAATATAATCAGCCACCGCGATAAGATTTGGACAGGGTACTGGAGCTCTGGATGTCCCTGGGGTGTCAGGTTTTCCATGGTAGTTAAAAAACCTAGATTTTAATCCTATCCAGAAAGAACAATGGAGTTGAGTCACCTCATTTCTTGAATTCCTTAGGCAATGGTATACTCACGGAAATGAGCAGATATCGGAGAATTGTGTGTGTTCCAGCAGCATCTATTGGTAGCTACTGCTATTTAAGATGGCCGATTGGGCCCAGGTTTAGAGAAACAATTGAGATGATTCTCAAATTTATGCAATGTTAACATACGGTGAAAGGTAACAGAAATACAATGTTCTCTGAACTACACAAACTAATACAATATTTTTGAACTAAACAAAATAATTAAAAATTTGATAAATCAGGGGCACCTGGATGGTTCAGTCGGTTAAAGTGTCCAACTTTGGCTCAGGTCATGACCTCACAGTTAGTGAGTTCAAGCCCCGCGTCGGGCTCTGTGCTGAAACCAACTGAGCCACCCGGGAACCCCACAGCTAAGATAATTTTGATTACAGATGGAAATTTAAACAGAAGGTTGATAAAGAAATTTCCAATATCGTTCCCCATTTCTTGTAAACATAGCGTTACGCTCTCAAGTCTATGCAAATATCTGTCTACCCAACGTACATCGCTTATCTACTTTGGGACCAGAGTGATGTGGGTGGATCTGGCAAGCGCTGGGGAAAATTCTCAGAGAATCACAAGGCAACACCAGATCACTCTTCTTTGTGTCTGTCTCTCTCTCCCTTTTTTTTTTTTTCCGTAGTGACACAAGTTTTAAGTCGTTCCTGTAGCAGCTCCTGAATTCACCTGCTAAAGGTAGCGGCGTGTTTTGAGAAAAAGCACCTGTTAGCAACAATTGAACGCTCGTAGGAGAAACAATGCCCATTACCCCAGCGGGGATGTCATTTTCTCAAGGTGTGAAAGCCCTGTTTGATTTTGGGTCACCAAATCTTCCGAGAACATGCGCAAAGTTAGGATGTACTGCTTGTAGAGAAAGAGGAAGCAAGAGAGTTTGGAAAAGAATCCAACGCTGAGTCAGCCTAGTGGAATTGCTGTGTTTACCACCTACGGGGAATGAGTTTCTGTTTCCGAACCCCGCAGGACTCGGTATGTTGCAGAGTTGAGAAGATTGGAGTCCAGAGAGCGGGTTAATTTCTTCGGGTCATATCCATATCCCGGCATCCCTCATTGCCAGTTACAGTGGCGTGGGTGCCGTAAATGCCCGTGCAATTAAGTACATGAGCAAAACGAAGGAGGGAGGGAACAAATAAAATACTCACATTTTGAAAAAGTCACTTAGATGGGGTGGCTGGGTGGTTGGGTCAGTGTAGCCTCTGACTTCGGCTCAGGTCAGGATCTCGTGGTTTGTGAGTTCGAGCCCCACATCGGGCTCTGTGTTGGCAGTTCAGAGCCTGGAGCCTGTTTTGTGGATTCTGTCTCCCTCTCTTTCTGCCCCTCCCCCGCTCGTACTATGTCTCTCTCTGTCTCTCTCTCTGTCTCTGTCTCTGTCTCTCTCTTTTTTCTTTTGATTTTTTAAAACGTTTATTTATTATCGAGAGACAGAGAGACACAGAGCGTGAGCAGGGGAGGGGTAGAGACAGGGGGAGACACAGAATCCGAAGCAGGCTCCAGGCTCAAAGCTGTCAGCACGGAGCCCGATGCGGGGGCTCGAACTCAGACTGCGAGATCGTGACCTGAGCCGAAGTTGGTCGCCTAACCAACGGAGCCACCCAGGTGCCCTTATCTCTCTGTCTCTCTCTCAAAAATAAATAAAACATTAAAAACTAAGTAAAAAATAAAAACCCAGTTAGAATTCAACCCTTTGTAACATTTGTCTAGCAACCTTACATATGGCATAGCAGAAAGATAAGGGACCCCGCCACTGAAAACAGAATACACATTCTTTTATCCCTTGAGGGAAATGGACTTGGGAGGCCACATACATTCTCTGCCCTGAAATGGACATATTTATTTCTTAGATGGCATTAAGTTAAACTTTTAAAAATATTACATTTGGCCCTGTAGGATTCAGTGTTTTCCTTATGCGTTCCCCCCCGCCCCCGCCCCCAAGATTAATATTTTCCCTGCCAGCCTTTGAATTCCAATGGGTGTTCTCGTGGCTCTGGAGCGCTCCTGTTTGCATCATTAGTCAGAAATCCCTTTTAAAATGGGTGAATTAATTTGGGAGAATTAGGTTAACGAGTTATAGCTGAAGTGCACTGGTTTACATTGTGGTTTGTGGTGAGTTTATGGAGGTTTTGCAAGAAAACTCCGAGTGCTGAAAGGAAACCCTTCTCAGACCGTAGTGCCTGTAGGTACTAAGCGCAGAATTTCCTTTTGTGGTCTGAGGTGACGTGGCTTTGGATAATAAATATCTGTACAAAGATTTCCTGAGGTTGACTGGAAGGCATCATTGACACTTTAAGTACTTGATTGCACAGCTTTCCACGATGGAATTTGAAGCCTTTTTAAACACACATATATATATTCAAGTAACATCCCTTCGTAATCATGTCCTCACAGACGGTGATTATCTAATCCCCTATTAGTTCGAATACTTGCCCTGTTTTTTGGTCTGCGGGCCAAGAAACCATGCATCATCCTTTCGTGCTTATCTTTTCAGTCTCTTGCATTGCCAACTTTTCCCTCCCTAGATGCTCTTTCTGACTCCTCCCCCTCCCTCCCCCGCTCCCCCCGCCCCCTCCTCCCACCCGCCACCCTGTTGGTCAAATTTAGCTTATCGGAGAATAAATTCCCTTTTGGTCACGGCCCCAGTAACTGATCGGGAGAGGTGGATTTTTTGTAATGAGGGAAAATATTCCCAGAGCTTAAGCCTTCCATCGCCGTTGACCTTTAAGACATATTGCAACACACACACACACACACACACACACACACACACACAAAGTTAATTCACTTTGCACATGCTGGAGAGCAACAGGTGGGGAACAACCACGGGGGGGGGGGACGGGGAGGGGGGGAGCGCTGCTTGCATTCTTCCGTTTCCAAACTCCTGGCCCCTGGTATTCTGGGATTTACACGACCTCCCCCAGGTCCTGAGTGACAAGCTAATCGGTGTGCTGGGAAGCGCTGAACTATTGATTGCACGGTAACAGAACACCACCCCGTCAATGAAACGGCAATGAAATGCTTCAGCAACGAAGAAAGGGAGGCCATTGGACTGTGTGGGGCAACTGGAAGAAATCTGCTTGTAGGTAGTGCGGCAGAAATGAAAAGGCTCTCGGGAGCAGGGCCTTGAAAAGCCAGGTTATTAAAAAAAAAAAAAAAGCCACAAAGCTGGAGTCTGGCTGAGTGGAGAAAAATAGTTATGGCTCAGCTAGGCGTATCTAAAAGGGGAAGGTGGGGGGGGGGCGGTGGTACAGCTTTCAAAATTGCGTTAATCTCTCGAGTACTTAATTTCTTTTCTTTTACGGCAGTTTGTAGGATAGCAACAAGTATTCAAGCAGTTAATAATTTTAAACAGTTTAGCTTTCCTTAGGCAATATATCTTTAGCCTTAATTAAAATTTTATTTTAGTCGGAAAAAAATATTAAAATGGCATTAAGATCCAGCCTCTGTGATGGGAAATATATGATGATATGAATATTTTATTATACAAAGCATTATTAAGCAGCTGCTGACATATTCTCTCTTGAGCTGCACTTCAGTTGTTTGGAATGCGGTCACTATTTCTCAATAATGCCCCATCAGTTTCCTTCTGAAATATGGGCAAGTGCCATATTATTAATGAGAAACGGAGGCCGAGTGCCCATGATTTTTTAATACATCGACAGGCAGATCTAGGTGTGGGAGCACTGGATAATTCATTGAGAAGCTTACACTTTTTTTAAATGTTTATTTATTTATTTTGAGAGAGAGAGAGAGAGAGAGAGGGAGAGAAAGAGAAAGAGAGCATGGCCAGGGGAAGGGCAGAGAGAGAGGGAGAGAGAGAGAATCCCAAGCAGGCTCCATGTTGTCAGCACGGAGCCAGATGTGGGGCTTGGTTCCACCAACTGTGAGATCATGACCTGAGCCAGAATCAAGTGTCAACCGGCTGAGCCACCCAGGAGCCCCAGAAGGTTAGGCTTTTGACAGAAATGCTATGGGTCTCATGCCAAGTATTCATCACAAGCCACCACACGAATTAATCTTGGGCACCCTATTTATGTATTTTACACTAGAGAGAGAGAGAAAAAAAAAGACACCTTACACAGCCACCCAAACCAAAGAAGAAATACAGAAGTCAGAACTGATCTGGCTCTAACCTTTGTAGCCTTTTACCTGAAGTTGTGCGTGCGCGCGCATGTGTGTGTGTGTGTGTGTGTGTGTGTGTGTGTATGTCTGTCTGTCTGGGGGTATTTAAAGAGTTAAGCAGTTGGGTCTCATCAACGTATGGAATTTTAATGATAAAACAAATCTCTGGAAATTACCTCCAATCTAAAACTACACCGAACATAACCATCACTTTCCAACGGTCTTTCCGTCTTTCATCTCTGCGCCTACCACCATGGCACTGAGGTGCTCCTTCAAACGAATTAGATTAACTTCAATTTCCATTGTGTGTTAGAAGGACCGTCTCCCTCCCTAATGAAGCCAATAATTGATGGGATGGTGACAGTTGAGGAAACTGTCCTCCTGCCACGATGAAGGAACGCCTGGATCGAGGGGCTTATTGAGGATTCAGTTTTGAAGCTGGCGTTGTTTACTGTGCTCGTGACTTTGAGGATGGAGTCCTTCAGTCCCTGCCATCTTGGTTCTGCAAAGAACTGTGCCTTCTACATACAGCTAGTGTATGCGTGTGTCAAGGGGGTGACAAGGCACCAGAAGAATCGGGGCAGATCGGAGGTGGGTGCGGGTTGCTGGGAGGGGCCCGCAGGGGAAGGAGCAGTGACCCTGGAGTGAGGGCGTGTGGGTTTCAAGTCCAATTCTGCCCCTAACCAGCTGTGCACCTTGAGAGATTTACTTACCCTCAAAGGAACCCAATTTTATGATCTATAAAATGGAGAGGGAGGATTTATTCAATTAATATTTATTGAACATCTACCATATAGCACGAACCCTGCTAGATTCTGAGGGCTCAAAAGTGAGCTCAGGGAGGTGGCACATGCCCTTCACAGGGCTTGGAGTCAACTGGGAGAGAAGGACGTTAATCAAATGCCAATACGGATGCAGCGGAATTGCAACAGCGAGAAAGAAGTGGCCATCCGAGTGCGTAGGGGGGAGTCTGAGCCTTCAGGGAGGGAGCCGGTCTTGAGGTGAGATGTGATGAAGTATTGCACAGGTAGAGCGAACAGAATGTGCAGGGGAGAAGTGAGGCAGGTGCGCAGGGTTGGAGGATGGACAGCAAGGGGGCAAGGGCAGCATAGTAGACACAGTGGTTGCAGAGGCAGGTGTGTGGCAAGAGGACAAGGTATGGTCAGATCCAAACTGGAAAAAAATTGGGGGAAACTTGGAGGAGACCAAGAGCGGAAACAGGTCAAGCAAGTAGGTTGTTATTACAGTTGACCAGTCAAGACTTGAGGGGCTCGCGCTAGATGGACAGAATGAAGGGATATTTAAGAGAGGCTGTGGGCAGCACTTGGTAATGAGTTAGGTTGAAAATCTAATGAGAACATGTCCTCAAGAATGGGCTTTCGGATGGAATGATCCACTGGATGGTGAGATCAGTGGTAGATTGACTGGGAACACTGGTCAAAGACAAGATTTGTAGGGAATGAAGGATCATGACTTGGTTCAGGACAGGAGAGTTTAAAGGGGGGGGGTTGACTCCTCAAAGAGGAAGATGAGATGATCCCTAAAATCTCTGTTACCTGTAGAATTCTAAGATGCTTTGAGATGGATCTGTTACGGAAGAGTACAGCCCGGGGCTCGTCTGGAAGGTGGCTTTTCTCACACCAAAGCCCCAAACTCAATTCGGCTGTCTGCTGGTTGAGTAACATTAATTTGTCTCAACTTCAGTTTCCTGTCACCAGTTAGGGCATTGCAGTGCCACCCCTTTCGAGGCTGAAATGAACCTTAGAGATACAAGAGGCACCATTTCTAGCTTCGTACCAGACGCAAGGAAGGGCTAGACTTCTTCTGATCCAAGTTTTGTGGTGATGAGATGTCATCCGTATTGTCCTGTGTCAAAGCAAACCCCATATATTATTTCAGACTAAAGGCCCGGCGTATAAAAAAAACCCCACCTAATAGATGATTATTTGTAGGTAACAGTAACGATTATTTTAAGGCCCAGCTGCCCTTCCTTTCACGCTATTCTGTGCTATGCGTCGTGCTCCGTGGGGTCAAGTTACCGCACAGGCTTTGCCCGGAGAAAAAAGCGATGACACTTTGTTTTTGGCGGTAGCACACAAGTGAGTTATGTTTTCCAAGGGGTTCTTAGGAGAGGTAGTTTCTGGCAGCTGGCTGTGGTGCCTTAACGCATCTCTCCTAGACACGAACGCTTGTCCCCATGCATGGGACAGAATGTTAGTGATCTAGGAAGAAATTTGTTTCTGTCCGTGTGTGTGTGTGTGTGTGTGTGTGTGTGCGCCCGTGATCACTCAAAAGCTTGGCACTTATTATTACTAAAACATCACCCCGAGTCCACTCCACGCCGGTGAATAAAATCACTGTTTTAGTGACCTACTGAAATTTCTTGTGGCCCCGTCCGTCCTGGCCTGGAGGCTGAGAAGTGACTTACTGTAGAAGAACGATGAAGTCAAGATCAAGACCTCCCTTTAAAACTTCCCTTCGGGAAAAAAAAAAAAAAATGCGAGGGAGTTTTGAAAGGTTTGAGGATTCCTGGAAACTTATTTCCCTGCCACTACACGAAGCTGGGCTGATTATTTCAGCCCTTTGAAAAGCTTTTCGACTTTTTCCTTTCTAATGTAGAGAGTAAAAAAAAAAAAAAAAAACAAGGGTCTGGACTCTGTAAACTCACGTATTCCCCCCAAACATTCTGAATTGCCTACATTTCGCTTCTAATTTGTTATTACATCCAAATGCCACACGTGCTTTTGTTCATTTAAAAAGAAGCCCTATTGAAGAAGAGACTTCTAGTTTCTTCCAGGCACTTAAAAACTTACTAGCTATCTCTCTCCTTTCTTCTCCCCGGGTTTACTTACTTGTTAGCAAATTGGATTAGTTTCATCAGTTAAAGGAGCTAGAGTCGGGGGCACCAAGCTAACGATTGTTATAAATACTTGCTTAACATTGCAAAACGTGCAAGGTGTCCTGCAACAGAGTTTAAAAATTGGGAGGAATTAGTTTGGACGATACATGCTGACGTCTTGCTAACAGCACTTGAACTCTTGCCTTGGGTGGGCCACCTTTGGAAATGTTAGCCATTTAAAATGGTTGAAATTCCGCGGGAATGCGGAGAACGGTGGCAATTTTGTGCAGTGAGGAATGCATTTCCCTTTCAATGTGGCCACGACTTATTGAGCGCTCAAATGATCAACAGGCTGTTGGATCTACCAAGGTGGCCCAATCCTACCTTCAGAGAGTTCTACATTCCGCACCCCCCCACCCCCGCCCCGCTTTCCGGTGAGGTAACAATGTGCTCACGTGAATAATTGGCAGTTGAAGAAATGAACTTTGTGAGCCAATCACTTCCCCGTACTTTTCCGCCGACAGTTTTGAAGAGTCCGACGGATTTCTGGTTCCTACCTTTGCCTACCTGGGGAGTTGCTGATAAAGTTGTCACTGTGATCAGCAATGGGGGATATGGGGAAATAAGGAAATGATCCTCCTGGAAATGATTCCCTGGATAATGATGGGACATACACACTGACTGAGAAAGAAATGGAAACTGGCTGGTGAGCCAACAAAGCCTTTCGAGGATTCTGTTTTGATGGAGAGGTGAGGACTTACGTCAGCATTTGGAATTCGGCACTACTTGGGGAATAAATCCACCCTTCCAAGTGCTATATATGTATTCTCTCAGCACCAACAAGAAAAAAGGATATTTGATAACAGTCACGTTTACTATAATTACAAACTTTCCCCGTTGGAATTCACCTTAGCCTTTTTATTACAACTACTGCTTTCTTGGCTTCCTAAAACACAACTTCTGCCGGGTCTCTTGCTTCTTGGTTTACCTCATTTTTTTTTTTTCCTACAGACTTTGCTGCCCTTCAATACTTGTTTGTTTTCATGCGTGCCCTTGTGTTCTCTTTCTAGAACTCACTTCCTTACCTACTAACCATACGCTGGTGACATCTCAAACCATGGCCCGTCTCCAGCCTTGTTTCAGTCAAGGTTCTCTTCTTCCCAGGAATACAAATGAGCTGAAGCTACCTCAGAAAACACAGAGAAGAAGAGAAGGGGAGAAGGTGAAGAAGGATGGCCGATCTTGGGAAGAGGCTGAAGAAGAAGATAGGATCCAAGATGGCCTCTCCCTCAGCGTCTCTCTCTCAGTGGCTCATGTAATTGCGCACCCTGAGGACGGCGTCATTTTCACCTCTCTGGGTACCCTTCTCCCTCGGGACCAGCTTTCTTTGTTTCTCTGTGTCTTTTAAGACCTCAGGGTTTATCCCACTCTCAGTTCAAGGTACCCACAGAGATTAAATTACATTGCTGGATCTCAAATGTGAGCCCTCAGGCGACTCAATTAACTGTGGCCGGTGGCACGTATATCCCAAACGTATCTGCAGGGGAGAACTTCCTTGCAGTGGGAAAGATCCCTGAATGAATGCTCATCCTCACGTGGACGTTACAGAGTTGGCCCTCTCACCTATGTTCTTGGCTTAAAGTATTCCATCCGGGTACCTTCAAGCAGCCAAAACTCTCTACCTTTTTCCATTCCTCTGGAAAGAAAAACAAAACCAGCAAGAAAATTTTATCAGTGCCTCTGTTCTTAGGTTCAGCGTCTCAGTTATTGTCACTTAAATGCTTGTTTGTTTGTTTATTTTGAAAAAGCAAGTGGGGGAGGGGCAGAGGGAGAGGGGGAGAGAGAGAATCTCAAACATGATTCTGTGCTCTCAGTGCAGAGCCTGATGCAGGGATCGATCTCATCACCTGTGAGATCCTGACCAAAGCTGAAATCAAGACTCGGATGCTTAGTCCCCTGAGCCACCCAGGTGCCCCCGTTATTTGTCATTTAGTCACGCCACCCTTTAATTGTTGTAAAATGTCACATAGGTTTATCTGCACCCCCCCCACCATTTCCACACAACCACTCTAATTCAGGGGTTTTTTTTTCCACTTCTCTGCGTTATCACATTTATTTCCCAGCTACCTTTTCCTCGTTCCATCTTCTCCACCATTGAAGTCATTTGTTACGGACTCACTGTTGGAGTCCCTCCAGAATTCCCACGATGGAGTCCTAATCCCCAGTGTGGTGGCATTAGGAGGGGAGGCCTCTGGGAGGTGATTAGGTTTAGATGAAACCATGAGGGTAGAGCCCTCATGATAGGATTAGTACCCTCATAAGAAGAGGACGAGACACCAGAGGCCACTCTCCCTCTCTGTGTCATGAGAAAGAGGCCATCGGTGAGCCAGCAACGGAGCTCTCACCAGGAGCCAAATGGGCCGACACCCTGATCTTGGCCTTCACAGCGGCCAGAACTGTCAGAAATAAAGGTCTGGTGGGTAAGCCTCCCCCTCAATTTTCCATACTGTGTTAGAATAACTCAATAATAAGTTACATATAATACATATACGACGCTGAAGAAGACGTTATTCTTCCAAATGATTGGCTAACACTTCTGTCGCCACCACGGTAGGAGATATTTGGGCATCGACTCTGGTGGCACGTGACTTTAAATCCGCCTCCCTCACTCTGAGATCCAGGCCACTTCTCCCATTTATCTCGCCTTCTGACCTCGTCCCCGTCCCCGTAAGAAAGGCTCCTTCCCTTAGAGGCTGGGCCTCCTCATAGCCGCCAGCATCCCCCCAGGTGTCTAGGTTTTGCTAAATTGAATCCTTGGCATGGAACTATTCTCGCTAATGAAAAGGTTCCCAGTTATTAGGGGCTTCACCTTTATGGGATTAATAAAAAGAGTGTTTTCGTTTTGGGGAAAATATTCTCTTTGTCTCGATTTTACTGTGTTTTCCATGAAAGCGAAAGTAATCAGTGAAGTTCACTTACTGTCCAAAACCTTGCTTAAAAATGGTTACTCTCGGAGTGCCTGGGCGGCTCAGTCCGTTAAGCAGCTGACTTCGGCTCAGGTCCTGATCTCGCGGTTCGTGGGTTCGAGCCCCGCGTTGGGCTCTGGGTGGACCGCTGGGAGCCTGGAGTCTGCTTCGGATTCTGTGTCTCCCTCTCTCTTGCCCCTACCCCGCTCATGCTCTGTCTATCTGTCTCTCTCTCTCTTTCAAATATAAATAAACATTAAGAAAAAAAAAAAAGTCTGCTCCCTAGCTCCTTTTTCGAGAAGCCCAGCGTGAGATGGTCTCTGAAATCAACCACATCATCAGTATCCCCCTTTGGAAGCAACCAGTCTTCCCTGATTACGTGTGAGAAGGTAAAGGAGGGTGGAACTTAAATAGACCAGAACCCTCGAAATATTCCAGAAAGATGCCAGAGGCCCTGCACTAAATCAAGTTGTCTGCAGACAATGGAGAGAAGTGAGGGCATTCATCTGGGGATGGAGAGCCATTTCATTTCTTTCAAACGGCATGCAGCAACAATTCTCCACCATTCGCGGGTGAAACCGAACTCAACTCTGTTTTCTTTAGGAAGACCCTTCGAGGTGGCCTTCAAACAGAGCCGAGGGGTCCTTGGCTTCCCGGAGGCTTTCAGAGGAGCTGGGATACCAAGGGCTGACATGGTCCTCAACAGCTGCTGATGCAGTGTAGGCCCGTGATTTGCTGTTGACAGGCATTAATAAAAACCTAATTTGAGGAAATTATGAAAAACCTACTCATTATGCAATCTGGTTTATGTTTTGGCATGTGGCAATCATTGGCTTGATAGCCAACACCCCCCCCCTCTCATTTCCAGAACTTTATGGCCGAGGTTTCAACTGCAGACCAGCCAGAGCCCCGCACTTCTCCACGGGTGTTTGATCTCTTAATTGCCTCAAGACACATCCACAGGGTTGCTTTATGATGCTGCAGGCCTCAGCCTGAGCCGAGGGATGATGGACACAGGGACCCAGCCCTGCCATTAGAAATCGTACTCGCCTATCACAGGAAACTGGATTCTGACCTCTCCATCAAGCGCATTCACCCCACTTGCTCTCACTGTTTTTTTTTTTTTTAATGTTGATTTATTTTTCAGAGAGAGAGAGAGAGAGCGCGTGCAGGTGAGGGGCAGAGAGGGAGGGGGCCACGAATCTGAAACAGGCTCCCGGCTCCGAGCGGTCCGCCCAGAGCCCGACGCGGGGCTCGAACCCACGAGCTGTGAGATCATGACCTGAGCCGAAGTGGGACGCTCAACCGACTGAGCCACCCAGGCGACCCCTCCCCTCCTTTTTTAATGTTTATTTATTTTTCAGAGTGTGTGGGTGAGAGAGAGAGAGGACCAATTGTTCCTGCTCTTAACTTGTTCCTTATGGCCTCTGTGGACTTTTTAGTGATGTTAGCAGAAAAGCCATCCGAGTTTGGGAGAACAGTGCTCATTCGTTTCTAGTTTCCACAAAGAGCAAGTAAGGAGTGACCTTTGCATGACTTTGCCTTTGACTATAGCTCATAAACAATATGTAAAATATTTGATTTTTTTTTTTTAATTAAAAAAGATGTTCCTATAAATGGAGCCCTATCAAATTTGGTGAAGACAGAACAAAGATAGAAGAAGAGAGAAGATAGAACAAAGATAGAAGAAAGGGTTAAGAGAACCTCAAAATGATCTGGCTTTAGATTTTGGGCTTTCTGCTTATTCTAATACTATTTTTTTTAATTAACCTTTAAAGAGAATAGTTGGCTAGTTTGCATTTTCAAAGAAGAATTGGTTTCTCTCAGTGGCCTCTGACTGATGTCATCATACATCATAAAAGTTCCCAGATAAACAATGATAGCAAAGCATAGCCTTAAGCTAGCCAAACAGAAATGTTCTAGACAAAGGCTGTCTTGTTTTATCTGCCTTATCTGTTTCTGACTTATCAAATGCTGTCCTAGTCCTTCTTCCCTTCCCCCCCTCCCCTCCTTCCCTCCCCTCCCCTCCTCCCTCACTTCTTCCTCCCTCCTTCCCTTCCCTCCTTCCTCCCTTCCCGTTTCTTCTTTTTGGTACCTGATTCTGATTGATCTTTCAGTGTCATACGCACTGCCTTCTGTTTCAATGACAAGTTTTTCAGTATCAGTTGAAGTCTAAAAACAGCTACATTGAACACAGGAAGTACAACTGATTTCTCTGTTAATACTACCGAGTAAGCATGATTTGCTTATCCCTTCCATTCATCAGTAGGAAGTTCAGTCGAAATAGAAATCCTAGGGGCGCCTGGGTGGCTCAGTCAGTTGAGCGTCCAACGTCAGCTCAGGTCGTGATCTCGTGGTTTGTGGGTTCAAGCCTCGCGTCAGGCTCTGTGCTGACAGCTCAGAGCCTGGAGCCTGCTTCGGATTCTCTGTCTCCCTCTCTCTCTGCCCCTCCCCCCACTCACGTCCTGTCTCTCTCTGTCTCTCAAAAATAGATAAACATTAAAAAAAGAAAGAAATCCTGGAGTAAACGAAACACAGGAGAGACAGGAAAGATAGTATTTCTATTCTATTTTCTCAAGTTCCACCACTGGAGATCTGTTCCTAAGACTTTGCTTCTTCTAAAATTGGAGGCATTACAGGGAATTCTTCAGGGAGAGGTAATATTTTTAAAACTTACCTTATCACAAGTTATTAAACATACACCATAGAATGTTAGGGTCAAGAAAGATGACATTATCTTAGTAGTCTTTTTCATTTTTTTAAAAATCAACTTCATATAGGTATAACTTTACATACAAAACTGTAATAACTTGTTACAAATTTTTTTAACGTTTATTTATTTTTGAGAGACACCGCGTGAGCGAGGGAGGGGCAGAGAGAGAGAGGGAGACACAGAATCCGAAGCAGGCTCCAGGCTCCGAGCTGTCAGCACAGAGCCGGACACGGGGCTCGAACTCATGAACGGTGAGATCATGACCTGAGCCGAAGTTGGACGCTCAACTGATGGAGTCCCCCACCCCCCCCAGGCGCCCCAGTAGCTCATTCTTTCTTACTGCTGAGCAATATTTCATGATATGGAGAGAGTACGATCTACTGATCCAGGTACCTACTGATGGACATTTGCATTGTTTTCAGCTGTCACAAATAGAGTTGCCATGGACATCGCTATTCGAGACTTTGTGGGCAATATCTTTTCATTTCTTCTGGGTAAACATCTAGCATTGGAATTACAGGGTCATATGCTAAGAATCCATTTCAACTTCATAGGCAACTGCCATTTCTTTTCCAAAGTGCTTTTCGTCTTTCACACACCGGTATTCTGTCGGTCCGTATCTTTGCAAAGACTTCCTGTTATCAGTCGCTTAAAATTTTAACTCTTCTAGTATGCGAGTAGTGATATCTCATTGGGGTTTTATTTTTTTATTTTTTTATTTTATTTATTTTTTTTATTTATTTTTGGGACAGAGAGAGACAGAGCATGAACGGGGGAGGGGCAGAGAGAGAGGGAGACACAGAATCGGAAACAGGCTCCAGGCTCCGAGCCATCAGCCCAGAGCCTGACGCGGGGCTCGAACTCACGGACCGCGAGATCGTGACCTGGCTGAAGTCGGATGCTTAACCGACTGCGCCACCCAGGTGCCCCTCATTGGGGTTTTAATTTGCATTTCCTGGATGACAGCTGTTGTTAAACATCTTTTCACGTGCTCACTGCTCATGTGCTTTTGTAAGGTATTTGTTCAAATCATTGTCTGTTTGCAAGTTGGGTTGTTTTTTCATTATGAAGTTATAAGAGGTTTTTTTTTTTTTCTGCTGTTGTTGTTTCGCTTTTGTTTTGTTTTCCAAATGAATGTTGCGTACGTGTTCTTTTGGATACATGGCGAAGACTGTCTCCAAGTATCTGATAGCATAGATCCCCATCATTACTTTCCAAAACTGTTCTTTTCAACTGTCTATTCTTTCAGACGTATTCCGTAATGGTTTTGTTAAGTTTACAAAAATATTACGTTAGCATTTTAATTAAAAATTATTCAGTTGCATTTAAATTATTAGATGAAGTTGAGAGAAGGTGGAAAAACTTATACTGTTGTCTCTTCCAGTCCCCTGACGGGAATCCTGTATGACTTCCCATTTATTACACTCATATTTAAATAAAGTTTTATGTTCTTGGTATAGTCATGATATATTTATTTTAATATTTATGATAACGTAACAGAATTTCCCACCATATTATCTAACTGTTTTTATAGCCTAACTGTATTGTGGGAATGTCGGTCACCTTTGAGTAGTCATTTCATTGCCTTGGACAGACCTCCTTTCAGTAGCCACCCACAAATCTTAGTTCTACACAGTAAACATTTATTGCTTCATCAGGCAAAGCCCCCTATAGGGCTGGGCAATCCATCAGGAGAGTCACCTCCACATGGTAACTGAGTGACTCAGATTGAATTTACCTTGGGACACCTTTATATAAAAAATGCTTTCACAATTGCCTTCGCCGGGGAAAGGCGGATTGCAGAATTGAGTGTTGGCAAGAAAATGCTTTGGCCTGAAAACGGACATGGGTCACTACTGCTCACATTTCATTGGCTAGCATTAGTCACATGGCCATGACTACCTTTATGGTAGTTAGGAAGCCGGCACTCAGAAGTGGAGAATGGGATGTTCGTGAACATTGGCACGTCCTCCATATTTGTTTTGTTGACACGATTCTTTTGTTAGGAGTTAAGAAAATTTTACTGAGCTTTTGGCAGGTTCCTGGTAGTTCTTTGCATTATCTTTATTTATTAAAAAAAAATTTTAATGTTCATTTATTTTTGAGAGACAGAGCATGAGCAGGGAAGGGGCAGAGAGAGAGAGAGGGAGACACAGAATCTGAAACAGGCTCCAGGCTCTGAGCTGTCAGCACAGAGTCTGACACGAGGCTCAAACCCACGGTCTGGGAGATCATGACCTGAGCCAAAGTCGGACGCTCAACTGACCGAGCCATCCAGGCACCCTTCTAATCTTTTTATATTTTCAAAGTATTAATATTTTTCTGTATTATTTAATGCTTTCATTAAAAAACTTTGGTATTTAGTTCCTCTTCTTTGTGATTAGACTTAACAATTGTTAATATATTCCCTTCAAATATCAATTCTTATATTTATTTGTTAGTTCCATTTAGTTTCTTTATTCTAATTTATTGGTATATTACCTTAGTTTTATTATTCTTTTTCTCCTAATTCCTTTGGTTTTCATCGTGTTGTTCTCTTTCTAACTTCTTAAGTTGACTTCATTTTTTTCCTGTTTAATTACAAGTGTTTGCATCTATAAATTTGCTTCTAAATGCACCTTAGACTGCATTTATAACTTCATGTTATGTAATAATTATATATATATATATATATGTGTGTGTGTGTGTGTGTGTGTATGTATAAAATTGTCAAACAAGCTTATAATTTTATTTTCCTTCCCTCTTTGGGATTCTTTAGTGAGTAGGATATGTATGCTTTTCAATTATTTGTTTATTATGAAACAATACTTTGTTATTAATATTTAGCTTCACTGTGTGGGCCTGAAAATGAAACACACGCATCGTTTCTATTTATTGAGATCTTCTATGAAGTCCAACACTTGCACAATTATTGTAAGTCAGCGATCCCCATGGTTTAGGGTACATAAGAATCCTTGAGGTGCTTATTGAATGGCATGTATCTAGGTCCTCTCTGGAGATTATGATTCATTAGGGCTGAGGGTTTTCATTTTTCACCAATAATTGCTCCTGGTGTAGCTATACTCAGAGAAATGCAGCTATAAATGACAGAGTGACATTTCAATAAAAACCTATATTAGCCATTGGGGGGGGGAGGGCACAGAGTTCCATATTCCATAATGGATTTTAATTATATTTTTCAAATTCTTAGAAATGATTTCAGACATTATAAGGAGAATGGGACTTAATACAAAGTTAAGTGTCAACAAGATCATTGAAAATGCTAAAGGAATAGGACATAGGTGGACTTTCCAGGGAAGCTTCCAGAATACCAAAGAATGGACCCAGCAGGAAGCTACTATTTCTGAGGCCACTGCTTCAGCTCTCAGCTGCCTCTTGACACTCAGGAAGCTGGAGACAATGGAAACTAGGACACTGCCACTGTCACACCTCAGCTTCTGTGGTCTAGTTTACAGATAGGGAGAGCTACAAAGGAGTCAGCGATCTGACAAGTGTAACGTCTTCCTTCCGCTTTCCAAATCCTGTTTAAGTGCATCTAAGTGACAGGACTAATCCACATCTAGAACTGAAAAGGAGCCTGGAGGTTATAGCTTTTAGCTTTCCAGTCTCTCCCACTAGAAGCACGATGAGGCAGAATTGGAAAACATCAATGTACAAATAGAAACGGTGTGTATTAGGGGCGTGGCAGGGCTCCTGAAGTGGACGGGATGGCCATAGGAGACATCCGGAAGGAGAAATCCGTGCCATGGGATATGGTATATCTGGTTTCTGTTAGAGAGGGATAAGTCAGAGGTGACCTCAAGATTTTTGCTATGCATGACCACAAGGTTGGGGCTGTCATTGAACAAGATACGGAAGCCAAGGAGCCATGCTACGTGTGTATATGTAAAGGAATATAAGTTGAAGCAGGTAATAAACATTAGTGTATACCTTTTGAGTTCAAAGTAATGTGGACCTCTCCGGAGAATATCTAGGATCTACTGGAATATCTGAGCCTCCCTGAAAACAAACTATGAAAGCTGGAGACAGAAGTAGTTTATACATTTAATATACAGGAAAATTCATATCCTCTATAGAAATTATCAGACTAAATATAGAGGAGAATTTGAACATAGTATCTGGAGTTTAAGAAAACAGGAGTATATGAAAACTGTTTTAGAAAGATATCAGGAAAAAAAATCACTGGGTTGGGACACACAAGACGTGAATTAAAGCTCTGGTTCTGTTTTTATATGGTATGTTACTTGAGCAAGTCATTTAATCTTTAATAAACGGAACCTAGTTTTGTTCTCTCCAAAACAAGATGTATCAGTTAGCTATTGCTGTATAACAAAATTCTTCCAAAATTTATTGGCCTGAAACTATAAGCACTGATTTATTATTTCCTGTGGGTCTGAAGGTCAACAGGTGATTCTTATGGGACAAGACTGGGGGTCCTCATGTATCTGTGGTCCGTCGTTGTCTCGGGAGGTGGCTCTGTTGATTTTGGCTAGGCTCTCTCACACATGTGTAAATGGACTAGCTGCAGTCTCATCTAGAATGGTTTTGGTTAGGGCAATTGGCATCTCTTCTCTATGGTAGGAAGCCTCGAGCTTGTTTTCCTGGCAGAGAAAAATTTTAAGAGCAAGAGTGGAAATGTGCAAAGCTTCTTTAAGAGTAGGTTTGGAACTGCAACTCTGCCATTTTCAGGGTATTTCAGTCACAAGGCTAGACATGATTCAAGGATTTGAGCAAAATGTCGTGAAGAATAGCTAACAAGGGCTGCCTGGGTGGCTCAGTTGGTTAAGCATCTGACTCTTTTTTTTAAGTTTATTTATTTATTTTGAGAGAGAGAGTGAGAGTGAGAGAGAGTGCAAGTAGGGGAGGGGCACAGAGAGGGAGAGAGAGAATCCCAAGCAGGTCAGCATGGAACCCGATGTGGGTCTTGGACCCATGAACCGTGAGATCATGACCTGAACCAAAAATCAAGTCGGATACTCAACCAACTGAGCCACCCAGGCGCCCCGAGTTTTGGCTTAAGCCCCATGTTGGGCTCTGTGCTGAGCAGGGAGCCTGCTTAAGATTCCTTCTCTCTCCCCCTCTGCCCCTCTCCCCCACTCCTGTGTTCTCTCACTCTCTTAAAAAAAAAGAAAGAAAGAAAGAAAAAAAAGAATAGCGAACAAAATACAAATGGCAGTTGTATTTAGGGGAAAGTTGAATTGTTTTCCTTTTTGCTAATGTTTTATACATTTTGTACCTTGAACCTGACTATTATAATCAGAAAAAGTATATTTTAAAATATATTCATCATTTTGGAAATGTACTTGCTAGTATAAAATAAAACACCAGTTCCTTTGTAGCCTGGACAGCAACTGAGGGGACTCTGTAGTTTGAGAGGCTAGCAAAACGAACGTGAACACGCTTTTCCTAAAATTATGCATGAAATATGTATAAACTGACCTTTCTTGAGATTTCTGTGAGTTCCCAGGAGATTCGGTTCATTTGTCCCTCCTTTCAACGCCCACAGAACACACTAGATCTCAGCCACGATGGCTATTACTGCATTTCTGCCACCGCCATTGGGACCCGGGTCTCTTTTTCTTGCTTTTTTCATGAGCAGTATTCGTAGAAGGCTTTCAGGAACGCACAGACTTTATCGAAGGTTTGGGGGTGATCGGGGCGATGTGAGAAATAGCTTCACGGCCTCACAGAGCAAACAACCAAAACTACGAGATGAGCTCGTCATTGACGTTCCTTCTCCCGACCTGCTCTGCCCCAGCCCCAGCCTTATTCTGTAGAAGATGTCACCCTGAAGCTGCATTGTTTGAATTGTCCCTCCTCTCCAGACTCTTTTACATCTTGGGCCCCTACATGCTGCTCCCAACGCTAAAAATTCTTAATTTTTTTCCTCACTAATCAGGTTTGCGGATTCTCTGATTTCTGCTTCCTTCCTAATATGCCCGTAGGGGAACTCAACCAGATACTTTGCTTTAAATCTAAGAGAGTTAGGGGTGCCTGGGTGGCTCAGTCGGTTAAGCCTCTGACTTCGGCTCAGGTCATGATCTCATGGCTCGTGAGTTCGAGCCCCGCGTTGGGCTCTGTGTTGACAGCTCGGAGCCTGGAGTCTGCTTCGGGTTCTGTGTGTCCCTCTCTCTCTGCCCCTCTGCCACTCACACTCTGTCCCTCTCCATCTCAAAAATAAACAAACATTTAAAAAAAATAAATAAATCTAAGAAAATGAGACACGTCATTCTAGAAACAAGTGTGTAGTGTCATTCTACAGAGATAGGGCATAGCTATAGTCAATTTGTATAAAAATCTTCTACAAGTACGTGCATTTATTCAGCGAATATTTTCTTAAGTTTATTTATTTTGAGAGAGGGAGAGGGTATGGGGTAGGGGCAGGGACAGAAGGAGAGAGAGAATCCCAAGCAGGCTCTGCAATGTCAGCACGGAGTCCAGTGTGGGGGGTGGTGCCCATGAAACCATGAGATCATGACCTGAGCAGAAACCAAGAGTTGGACCCTTAGCCAACTGAGACACCCAGGCGCCCCAGCAAATATTTTTACGTAGCTTCTATCTTCTAGGCACTGTGGTCAGCCCTGGGCACTCGAGGGTGAGTGCCCTCCTGTCCTTTTGAAGTTCATCTGTTGTTACTACCTCATGTTGTAAAGTCACCATGGGAATCCTCCCTCAGAGTTTTTATATGTTCTTTTTAAATTTTTTTTTTAACGTTTATTTATTTTTGAGACAGAGAGAGACAGAGCATGAATGGGGGAGGGTCAGAGAGAGGGAGACACAGAATCTGAAACAGGCTCGGGGCTCTGAGCTGTCAGCACAGGGGCCCGATGCGGGGCTCGAACTCACGGACTGCGAGATCGTGACCTGAGCCGAAGTCGGCGCTCAACCGACTGAGCCACCCAGGCGCCCCTATATGTTCTTTTTAAAAAAAGAAAAGTGCAAAAGAGGTTAGAGAGGGAGGGAGCCAAAGCATAAGAGACTCTTAAAAACTGAGAACAAACTGAGGGTTGACGGGGGGTAGGGGAGAGGGGAAAGTGGGTGATGGGCATTGAGGAGGGCACCTTTTGGGATGAGCACTGGGTGTTGTATGGAAACCAATTTGGCAATAAAGTTCATATTTAAAAAAAAAAAGAAAAGTGAATATACCAATCTCCATGGGACGTGATAGTGGTGAAACCCGAAATCAAGGCAGAAAAACAATAGCGAGGAATGTTTGCAAAGGCTCTTGGGGAAGAAAATGATTCATTTATTTACCAACCAAGAGTTTCTAGCCACTTCCTTACTACTGAGCAGGAACCGCCTAGAAGCCAGGATGGTCCAGGAGGTGCCTAACACACATTTCCCTGACCTCAAACATTTCTCTGCCAACCAGGAAGGGCAGAATGCATGAGCAGGAAACATACTCAGAGAACATTTAAATCCTAAATGCTCAGTTACAACTATGATTTCAGTGGCCATATTGACAGGGAAAAGCTCCTGCGGATTGAAATGTCTCAAGGAAATTCTGCAGCAGAAACAGGTCCTGGTGCTTTGAGCAACGTCAAAAGCTTTCTGGTCTACCCCAAATTGAACTTCAAATTGGGTCCACTTGCGAAGGAATACGTTGGACCATATTTATGTCTCAAAGCCAGATGGGCCATCCAAAAATCACACAAAAATGGTTTATTTTATTCTTGCTTCTCGTATACACCAGTTTCTTCTATCTTTAGCCCTGTTCAGTGCCCGATCACTAAATGCATCAGAGCAAACACCTGATTGTAATCCATTGCAAAGACTTGAGCAAGTTAATGAAAAATCTACAGATTCCTGTATGAGAGATGGTCCATCTTCAAGAGGGAAAGTGGTCGGGGGCGGTAGTGGAATTCAACAGCCCATTCGGCGTTGAAATGCGAACACTGAGGCCGCTCTTTGGATAAATTCAACCCAGATTTGGCCTGCCGCTCTCGCTGGGCAATTCCCAGACGAGAGCGGGCCTTTAGCCTGTGGTGACGAAGCACGGAATAATGCCTCTTTGAATCAGTTTCAAAATAATGCTGCAATGTAGACTGACAACTTCTGATGCCAAATTGCAAGAAGCACACATAATAGCAGTCTGTTCAAGAACCCATGGTACCACTAATGGATATAGTTATTGATATAAATTATAAACTAAAAAAAAGCAAAAAAAAACAAAAAAAACCAAAAAAAAAACAAAAAAAAAAAAAAAAGAAAGAAAGAAAACAGAATAAACTGGCATCAGATGACTAACCCAACAGGGAGACATCAGAATTTTTATCCAGCCAAGGAGCAATGAAATGAAAAAGAATAACCAAAGTAAACCGTTGCTTTGTAACTTACGATGACGTATGGCTCTCCCCTACGAAATTTAAAGAAATAACAGTCTGACTGCAATCCGGTAAGAGAGACGGCTGAGAAACGTACCCGCAATGCGCACCAAGGTTGATCTTGGCACGGTGGGATGTCACTTTTAAGTTTACCGTGATTTCTGGGCAGATCAGAAGGATGTCTGCAGGCAGAAAGCAGCATTTTTACGGAGGCACAAATTTCAATCCCAAACTACTAAGAGTACGTATGGGGTCGAGTCATTTGTGTCGTTGAGTTGTGCAGCTGGCACGCCAGCTCTCAGATCTACGTCTCTGTGAAAAATGGCCATCGAAGGATAGAGAAATTGTAGGAATAGCAGATAAGTAGTGAGACTGCCGTATAAGGCTACGTATTTAAGAGGTAGGTGCTGGTCCTTCGGCGGGCAGTAGACAACCCCCAAATTTAGGCATGCTGCACTCCCTCCTGCACCAAACTTAAATGTCTGCACAAAGGGTCCTGTGGGAGACCATCTTTCACCATCTTTAAAGCTTTCTGTACTAGTTTGCTACGGCTACTGTCACCCTGTACCCCAGAGTGGGGGACTTCACAGAAATTTATGTTCTCATAGTTCCGGAAGCTTAGAAATGCAAGAGCAGGAAGGCTGCGAGATTATTTTTTTTTTTCTGAGTTCTCTCCCCTTGACCTGTAAGTGGCCGTATTCTCCCTGTGTTTTCACTAGTCTTTCCTCTGTGGGTCTGTATCCTGATTTCCCCTTTGTATAAGGGCACAAGTCATATTGGATTAGGGTCCGCCCTGATGAACTTACTTTAACTTCAGTGCCCCTGTCTCCAAATAGAGCCCTGTTCCGAGCCACCCTGGGGTTAGGACCTCAACGTCGCAGTTTTGGAGGGACGTGATGCAATCTATAACACTCCCCATCTCTGCTTTCTTCTTCCTCACACATTTACCACCACCTGAAAGCACCCCTGCACTGGCTTAACGGTCTCTTTCCTCCGCTGGCGTGCAAGATCCCCGAGGGCAGGCCTGCCTTCGCTCTATGATAGCATGGAGACCATTGCCTGACTCCCAGCGGGCACTCAAGTATTTGTTGAACGAATGGCTCTAGGTGGATCTGTGTCTCAGTGGAGAGCCAGATGTTCAAACAAGGGATGTTAGCAAAGGCAGGTATTTGTTGAAGTCTCGGGACATGCTCCTCGTAATTGTCAAAAGCCTGTTTCAAGCCAGCAACCTGCACTATCCCTAAGTAAAGTTTTACCCTCTGTGGTCAAATTGGTGGTGTAAGTTTGCCGAAAACTTTTCCTTGGGAAGGTCTATTGTAGCTGACTGGAAGTATATCGGTTTTTTTTTTGCTTGTTTGTTTGTTTTTTAGTACGAAAATAGAAAGAACATGATGGTAGTGTTAGCTGGACGTTCGAAAAACGTTTTGAGAAAGGAAAGAAAAAGAAAGGCCTTAGCATTCCTTCTAAAATGTTGTTTCTCCCGAAACCCCAACATCTGGGTACCCTGGGCCTCCTTTCTGTCAGCAGTTAAATGACTTTCAGTATATTCTTCCCAGGCTTCTCTTGGTAATGAGTTTTGGCATGTGGGAATTAATTTCATTTCCCTTTTCACACTTAAAAAAAAAAAAAAAAGGCGAAGGAAACCAAACACGCACAGACATGTATTTTGTAAATCTGTAGTTCTCCCAGATTTTACATACAGGTTTCAGAGTGGAAAGACGGCCCTTTGACTACTTTTATGGAGAACCTAATCGTAGAAAACGATACAGGAATTAGAGACCTACCCGGATAATAGGGGCAAACTGGACATTTTTTAAGTGCCTACTTTCAACCTGGGAGAGTTTCTCTTAGGATGTGGTTCTCAAACTTGAGCGTGCAGCATAGAAGTTGTGTTCAACACTAACTAGTGTTTCTGATTCGGTAGGTATAGGGAGAGGCCTGAGAACTTGCATTCCTAACAACTTCCCGGGAGATGCTTACAATTGTCTGGAAACACTCCTTTTTCTTAAAAAAAAAAAAAAAATCTTAAATGTTTATTTATTTTAGAGACAGAGAGAGCATGAGCAGGGGAGGGGCAGAGAGAGAGGGCGACACAGAATGCGAAGCAGGCTTCAGGCTCCGAGCCGTCAGCGCCGATCCCAATGCGGGGCTCAAACCCACAAACCGTGAGATCATGACCTGAGCCGCAGTGGGATGCTTAACCGACTGAACCACACAGGCACCCTTGGGGACGTTACTCTAAGAACGAAACCTTAAGAGATCATGATGGCCTCAGGGTGCTGGTCGTTGACTTTTATGAACAAATTTTCCCAAAGGTCGAGGTGATCACGAGCACAAAGATTAAGTTGAGGGCAGGTAGCAATTACCCTATGTTTCACCTACCCTGCCAATATTTTGAGAGCGTCTGCTTTCTAGAAAGAAGTCCTATTTTAGGCCACGCTGTTCCCACAGCTACTAACATCGGGGGGAAAAGTGTGCAACTAGATAGATTCTTTGTCAATAAACAAATAAGGCATCATCACTCAATTCTCTTAGGATGAATACTTCCTGTATAACCATTTTTTAAATTAGAACAAATAACATATGCTTATTGAGAAAATGAGAAGTATCTGGGATAATAGATGAATTTTTTTCTCCCCGCCCCTCTTTTGATGTAAATTCACGTTTGAGCATTATCCATCCAGGCTGCTGTGTTCCTGTTTCTCTTGAAAGATTTTCACATTTAGGGGTGCCTCCCAAACTATAGGAAATGAAATCTGACTCCAGGGAACTCAGCTTGTTTTCATGGCAAAACTAGATACTGGCAGGGGCAAGGGTATTGAGGTTGTCGTGATGCCCTCGCGGCCACGACCTCCTTACCTGCAGACAGGATGAGGGGCACGTTCACTGGCAAATGAATGATCCGGGGCCCTCAGCTTCATGACACCTTCTAGGACCCGGAAGACGCTCAATGTTCACATGGTCATCAATTTGTGTAAAATTTGCAAAACTCTAATATATTTTGTATTGAAAAAAATTTTTAATGTTTATTTTTTTTTTAGAGAGAGAGATAGAGCATGAGTGGGAGGGGGCAGAGAGAGAGAGAGGGAGACACAGAATCCGAGGCAGGCTCCAGGCTCCGAGCTGTCAGCACAGAGCCCGACGCGGGGCTCGAACTCACGAGCCGTGAGATCATGACCTGAGCCGAAGTCGGACGCTTAACCAAATGAGCCACCCAAGGTGCCCCAATTTTTGTAATTTTTTTTCTAAGTCTCGTCCTCCTTATCCTAAAATGTAGAAACTTCAGGTCCCATCTAGATAAAATTTCTGGTCCCTCCAATAGATAAAATAAGTTTGACAGGGAAAAAACTGCAGCATCTTTCCTTATAAATTGCACACTTTTTTTTAAAAGCCCTTTTGATTTTTATCAAGGAGAGCAAAATGAAACAAAAACACTTTGAAACTTCCCACTTTGGTGGGAAGGCATTTTACTCTCATAATTTTTCCTTAATAGATCTATTGGTATCTATTGAGAGATCAACTTAATGAAGTTATTTGTGTCTCTTGGCTTTTAATTTAATAATTCAAGGCTACTAGCAAATTCACAGATCAAAGGGTTAAGCCTTAATTGGTCACTTGCCTTTGCATTTGAAAGGCTGCTTAATCATTTAAAGGTAGTTACATTCCTGCTGTTAATATAAATTTCATGGCTTTTTTCTTTGATTTCTGCTCACATGCGTCTTTCAGGTATCCCCACTTGCTCTCAGGCTGCTTGGTCTTCCAATGAATGACACGGGTCCTTGGTAATTAGCCTATTGTTAACCGCTCTAAACTGCAGAGCATCATCTGTGAAGAGAGAGGCAGAGAATCGTCCTTTCCTCCCACTATTTACCCCCAATCTGGGATGAAATAAAACAAGTACATGAAGCCCAGTGTCTGACAAATGCTGGGATCTTCAATAAATACTAGTTGACTCTGCATAAAGGAATAGAGGACTGGAAGCTATCCAGCCAACTTTGATTTTGAAATATGAGGCCAAATATGTCCCCCGTTATTTGCGGAATCCAGACAAATGAATGCGTGTGGTTTTGCTTTAAACACCTGAGCGAACGCACCCAGATACAAACTACCAAGGAGCTGCTAATGCAAATCTTGAAGTCATGCTTATGCTTGTCAGTTTTTACAAAATCGAACCATAGCATATCATGAATGCTAAACACTAAAATACTAGTCTCATGAATGGAGGCAAGTCTATAGAGTGGATGATCCAAGAATCACGTAACTAACTGTTCTTTCTGGTCATCTTATCTATACCCAGAGATTATTATCAGACTCTTCTGAGTGTAAGGATTAGTATCAATCAAACTATGGGTAAAAATAATCTTGTTAACTCTGCCATACACCGCAATAGCGGTATAGTAATATACTGCTATTTTCCTTGGTGTGTATCTTCCACTCTTTATTTTAGTCCAGACCCCTAGATTTTACCTGGATGTCTAGTTGTGGAGAAAATTAAGATTACGTTTTCAGCCTCCCATGAAGCAAAGTGTGGTCATGTGACAAACTTCTGAAGCAACGTGTGGTCATGTGACAAACGTCCAAAGAGATGAAAGGAGAAGTCATACATACGATTCCTGAGAAGTGTAGGTAAACCGGGGACTGCGGGCATTGTGTCCTTCCTTGTCCCCTTCTCCATCTTTCTGGTTAAAAGGGAGACATCGTGGAGAAAAATGGAGTGGGTGACTTCTAGGATAGAAGCCATGTATGAAAAAGGAAGATGATAGAACGTATGAGTTCCTGTGAACTTTGTGGAAGAGGTCCCCCACAGCTGCTTTGCTTTGCCTAAAACAGGAGGGATCGATTTCTTAGTTTCACCACCGTTATTTGGAACTTTACTGTTATGTACAATGAAACCCAACCGTCATATATCAGTCTTCCTGCGGAAGTGTTTGGAAGTCATGTAAGGACAGCATTGCAGGGATTTCCTTATCACTCTTAGGAAACCGTGAGTGTCTTGAAAAGGTGTATTTCTTTCTAACTTTAGTTGCTCGTTGTTTAGAATACAGACAAATAGTTACAAAGACAAGGCAATTCTACATCATGTGCACCTTAATTTGTATTGGAGGAGATTTATGTAAATACTAGAATATTTATGAGCAATACATAAAAAGTTAACAGTTTACGAAATAAAATTATAAAGTTAATAAAAGTAGAATAGAATCCTAAAATTCTTGTGTTTACAATCATATGCATCTCTGTAAGCCACTCGAAGTCCCTTGTGATGGAGGTAGGGAATAAAGAACAAATCAACATAACAAAACCCTTCTAGAACAGACTATAGATGCGGCTTCTAATCGATAGTGGCCAGATTATCCATGGAAATGTTCTTCACGAACTGGTATGAAAGGTGCGTTTTTGCCCATGTGTGGATGGAGTTTTTGCAGCCCCTAGTAGGGGTGAAGCTTCTCCCCGCCTGCCTCTTTAGCTCTTGTCTTTCCTTTGATCAGGTGGTACCAATTTAAATGTCAGCTTTGTGCAGGGAGGTGGGGGGGGGGGCACCAGGCACTGGCCAGAGTACAAGCTGAGACCACCAGTTCATCCCATGCAAACAATTCAACAGCTAACACTTGATAACCTTTGGCGTTCACAGCTCAGGAAGACATCTTTACCAAAAATGGTCAAAGTCAAAGACCCATGTCTGCCCGGGACGAGCCGGGACATCCACGTGCACACACGCGTGCCCATGCACAGGCACACACATGTATGCTTTAAAGCCTTGAGGGCAAGAGAACTGATGTATCCCGAAACTTTAAATCTTTGATTAAAGACGTTCACACGTTAATATACAAAGCAGTCATTCTTAAGGCGTAAGCGAAAAGTGCCTATGCAACCGTGATACCATTTTGTGAATACGTTTCATGTGGACGTTATTTGGCTGGGCCTAAGAAAAAAGCAACACGAAGCAAAAATCACGAAAAATCAAATATCTAATCCATTTACGAGCACGCGGGATTTTCAGCCAAACTTATTGTAAGAGGAATGTAAGCAGGAAGAGGCGACCGACCGTAACAACAACAACAACAAAAAACCCACCAGAAAGAAAGAGAAGGGGGAAGAAAAAAAAAGGGGGAGTCAGTTAAGTGGAATTTAAGTTGTCAGGCTACAGTGTAGAGCTCCATTACCATATCTTTCTTTTTTTTTTTTTAATAGTATTCTCTGAAAAGCACTAGATGTAATAAAGTCAATTTAAAATTTGTTCTACCAATCTTTTGCATCTGTAATTTTCCCATTAAACGTAAATGCCCATGAGGCAAGCTATTTGCATTACATTGCATTTGCAGTCTTTAAAACAAACTATAAATCCCTTCCTTGTTTCATGTGATTGATGCTGTGTGTATAAATACCACCATAAACCTCAAAGGGGGCTAACAGTGACAGTAAATTAAAGTTTTCAAGTCTGGCAGCATCTCAACACCCCAGCCCTTGATCTTAAGCAGCGTTGTTAACCCCCGCCTCATTGCCCTCCTGAACTCACCTTTTTTTTTTTTTCCCTTCTTTCCCGCTCTGCCCCCCATTCTGATTTCCTTGGGAAACACCTTCCCGGCCATACAAGTCACACCAGGGCAGGGATAGGCAGTTAATTAAGTTGAGGCTGTGGCGGCTTGCTGCAGAGCTGAGCTTGGAGCCCTCCCGTATGGGAGATCAAGAATCTTGGGGCCCCTTCCCTCTGTAAACAATGGCCAGCCACAGAGATACTGATTAACTGCCAAACCCCCCATGTTTTGCTTGCTTTCATGGTGACCGTCTTCTGCTCAGTGGACTTCCCATCAAGAGTAGGAGGAGACACGTTGACAGAGAAAGAGTGCAGGCAAAAAGGAGGACAGAAAGGTTTCTCACCAGAGCCTTCAGTTTCCACTGATTAAATCCCCCTTCTATCCTCGTCATTTGATCCCCCATTTTAACGCTACACAACCCATGTAATCATTTCTTATTAAATCTTAAAGCCTGGCAAGGGAGATCTTTACCTGTATAGGAGGGCTTGCTAGAAACATAAACAAAGCTAATGCCTCTCTGGAACTTCAGAGGACCCCCCGTTTCTATAACGAATTGGCGGGGAGAGCTGGTAATTCTTTCCTGTCTGGATCTGACCACAGTAGGCTTGAATTTGGGGAAAACTCAAAATGGCGATCTTGAAGAAATCGTAAGTGTTGCCTCGCTCACTCTGTTTGCCTCCCATCTCAATGCATGGTGATGCTTCATTCAACCTGTAACAGAAAATTCCTTGACCTACCTCAAGTGATCGCTCCCCCAAAATTGCACCAAGGCTAATTGATTCAGGGTACACTGGGATTTCTCACCGTGATCTCAAATGTTCCCCATATTTTTTTTTTGCATTTTGCCCGGAATAAAAGGAACATAATTGTAAAATCCCATATCAATTTTTTTCTAGCTGTATGTTTCATATATGACTTCAAAATAGGAATGTAAATTAGTAGAACCTCACAGCTCATATATGCAAAATTCTTGAGGGAATGGTAAATCTTCAAGGATGAGTCAATTATTCCTCCAGAAGGGAAAGAAAAGACACAAAGGGAAAGCAATTGGGAGAGGGGGGAAGGAAAGACAGAGGACGAGAAGTAAAGGCAAAGAGACAAGGAAGCTAATTAATTAATTTAGGCTATTAATCTAGACCAAATGTCCTTTGACAATCTCAGAATCAGTGGTGTATCCCAAGTGAATATTGACAGGGACATTGAAATATATTTGGAAAAGAATACTTCTGTGGCTTTTCCTTTCTTCTATGGTCTTTTAATAGTCTAGGTGGAAGAATCCATGAAATATCAACACTATGAGGAAAATCTGCCTGGGATAGAATTCTGGAGATTTCTTGGGTCCCTTTTCTTCCGAACAACGTAGTTTCCCAACCGTGGAACCTGCTAGTTCTGTTGCCCACAAGTCCTCTCCAAGAAGGTAGCTGGTGGAATCCATGCATTCTCCTCATTGTGCTTCTGCTTTTACAAGCCTTTCACCATCCAGTTGTAACACAAGTGAAAACTTCCATTGACTTGGGTAAAGATACGCAATTTATGTTTTGAATTTTCACTTAAAATTTTTTTTATTTATTTTTGAGAGAGAGAAAAAGAGCATGAGGAGGGGAGGGGCAGAGAAAGAGCAGGACATAGGATCGGGCTGCTATCACAGAGCCCGATGCAGGGTTCCAGCTCACAAACCGAAGGATCATGACCTGAGCAGAAGTCAGATGCTCAACCAACTGAGCCACCCGGGGGTGGGGGGGGCCAAAGATACAAACTTGATGAACACTTCTGCAAATGACTCCTTGAACTCCTTTAGGGCCAAGCAAAGGAATGCTGAGGAAATGGTAGAAAACAGCCATGCCCTGAATCTTCACTCCATGCCCGCCACCCCCATTGGGTGATTTCTCATTTTACCAACCTTTGCAATAATCTCACAAGGTCGTGTCGTTTTTCTTTGTTAACAACATGGGGAAAATCGTGTCAAAAAATTCGTCCAAGGTCCCCAAAATGATAAGTGGGAGTGTTTTTTTTTTTTAATTTATTTCCTTCAAAATTTTTAATGGTACCTGTTCAGAAAAATCCTTAAGGCACATCCTAAGGGCATAGATGCAGACACCAGTACCTTCCAGTAAATAACTGGGTCCATGTGATTTTTTTTTTAATTTTTTTTTTTTTAATTTATTTCTGGAACAGAGAGAGACAGAGCATGAACGGGGGAGGGGCAGAGAGAGAGGGAGACACAGAATCGGAAACAGGCTCCAGGCTCCGAGCCATCAGCCCAGAGCCTGACGCGGGGCTCGAACTCACGGACCGCGAGATCGTGACCTGGCTGAAGTCGGACGCTTAACCGACTGCGCCACCCAGGCGCCCCGGGTCCATGTGATTTTGAAGCCATATCGTGCAAGAGTTTGCAGTCTGGTGGGAAGCTCTCATCATCTCGTCACTGCTTCACATTTCTGTGGTTGGAAAGACATAGAATAAGGAAACTAAACTCTGTGTGTGTGTGTGTGTACACATTTACTGATATAGAGAGACCGAAAAACAGACTGGTATAGTGAAAAGGGAAGCTGAGAGAAAAGGACATGTTTTGAAACTAGTGGGATTTGGCATAACAATCAGAAACAAGGAAAGCTAAAGGCAATATGTTAAACTTGTCTCCCTCTGTCTTCCCTTCCCCCCTTTCTAATTACTCTTCCTCCCGTGTTTCTTGTTTCTCTTATGGAGAAATTGACTCATCCTTGAAGACTTGCCATTTCCCCCCAAGAATTTTGCATATGTGAGTTGCGAGGTTCTACCAATTTGCATTCCTATTTTGAAGTCATACATGAAACATACAACTCGGAAAAAAAATGTTATGATAATGTTCTTTTAATTTTGGAAAAAATACAAAAAAATTATGGGGGGCATCTGAGTTACCCCAGTGCCCCCTGAATCAATTACCCTTAGAGCAGGGTTTGAAAGACATTGCACAAGGTTATTTTCAAGATCATATGACAGCCCTTTACAAACATAGACATTACCTCTCTGTACCTATGATGCCCTAAAATAAAGGTCCTCAACACAGATATCCCACCAAGATTCTCCATTCCAGAATTTTTCTTGTTATTCTCATTCCCAGTTCATAGATCAAAACCTATCCATCTTATGTCCCTTTTCCTTGAAGGACTATTCTAGGCTAGATAGAGTGATAAACTGATTCCTACTCCAGAGCTATAAAAAAATAACCCTTTTGCATGTATGTCTATTTGATCAGGAAAATGTAAGCCCTTAAATCAAAGGAAGGGCCAATGGTGGAAAGCACCTAGTCTACATTTAATTTCCTTCAAATTACAATTAAAAAAATTTTTTTAATGTTTATTTACTTTTGAGAGAGAGAGACAGAGCTCGAGAGGGGAAGGCCCAGAGAGAGGGAGACACAGAATTGGAAGCAGGCTCCAGGCTCTGAGCTGTCAACACAGAGCCCGACGCGGGGCTCGAACCACGAACTATGAGAACACGACCTGAGCCGAAGTCAGAAGCTTAACCAACTGAGCCACCCAGGCGCCCCTTCAAACTACAATTTAATATTTCCAGCAATAAAGGGACATGGAGACAGGAGGTAGGATCTTGCAGGAAATAGCACTGTTCTGTGAGTAAGTTGAAAGCACATTTGCTCCCTGCCTGAGAGCTCCTTCTTTCTGTGATTCCTGGTCCTGGAGAACCTGCAGACATTCTAAGCTGTGAGTGTGAATCTTAGGTGAGTTTTTTGGATTTAGATTTGAATGTTAATCTCAGGCACTGGGAATTCATGTATGCATGTCCATAGAATTAGTCAATATTCTTTGATGATTGCTTACCTTTCATTAAATCAAAGGGTAATTATCTTTAAGGAGAATCCAAAGTTGGATAAGGTACAATCTCTTCCTTTAAAGAGAGTATAGTCTATTGTTATTTAATATGAAATAAAATGTGATAAGTTCATTGTGAGTGGTACAAAATGTGATGTAGTTCTTTTTGAAAACCTGTTTATTTGTTTTGAGAGAGAGATTGAAAGAGAGAGCATAAGTGGGAGAGGGGCAGAGAGAGAAGGAGAGAGAGAGAATCTCAAGCAGGTTCCACATAGAGCTCAATCTCACGACCATGAGATCATGACCTGAGCCAAAATCAAGAGTCGGGTGCTTAACGTATCGAGTCCCCCAGGTGCCCCAAATGTGATGTGAATTCTGATGCGAGAGAGATGCATTTGTGTCATAGGATCATATCCCTTGTCCTTAAAGGGTACCAAGAACAGGAAGAATTTGTCCTTGACTTTAAGAATTTTCTCATATTTGAGGAGACTGAGTACAGAGGTAAGATTGAGATGTAGAAATATTTATAGGGGAACATAAGAAATTATTATTAATATCTGATGGCAGGGACCAAAGCCTAGCTCACAGGGAAGTTAGTTATGAGTGCCTGCAGCCTTTCTCCTGTTGTGTCACTGTAAGAAGTTGATGTGGAGAATGATGTCATTGAAGACACATTTATTTCAGCCAATATCAATTTTTCTTTGATACCATAGGCTTTTGTTGGATGGATCATGTAGCAAAGTATGGAAGGGATGCGGAGTAGAATCCCGACCAGGGCACGGCTGAGTGTGACTGAAAGGGCTCCATGGATGGGAGGTTTTGTCTCTGGCAAAGGAGAAGCATGGACAGGAGCAAGGTGAGTTTTCCTGAGTAGGGGAAAGCTATAGGTATAGAAACCAGCAAATGAAGGATAGAAGATAGTAGACCGGTTGACATGGCTGAAGAAGATGGCTCCTGACGAAGAACAGAGAGGTGTGTGGAGTCAGAGGGTGTGGCTGTTCCCATTTCAAGCCAAAGATTGGCTGGCAACCGAGAGGTCGTGATGATCCCTATGGGGACTCATGTCCCATGTCCGTTGTGGAAAGTGGGTGGAGAGAGCGGGCTTGGTCTACTCGGGCAGTCGCTCAACCCAAGCCCTTTGTTTACAAGTAGAACTAAAGGCCCAGTGTTGCCATATCCGAATTTTCAAGAAACACTTAATAATCTGTATTTTTACTTGGACTCTCAATTCCTAAATGTCGGCCACTAATTCAAATATCAGATCCTTCCCTACAGATATATCAGAGAAAAGAAGAAGAGTCCATGCCAATCCCTCTCGGTGACATTAGAGCGCTCTCATTTAATTAGGCTTTATCTAAGCTTATTTATTTTATTTTATTATTAAAAAATGTATTTTAATGTTTATTTTTGAGAGAGAGAGAGAGACAGGGCATGAGTGGGGAAGGGCAGAGAGAGAGGGAGACACAGAATCCGAAGCAAGCTCTAAGCTCCCAGCTGTTAGCACAGAGCCTGATGCGGGGCTCGAACCCACGAATGGCGAGATCATGACCTGAGCTAAAGTCGAATGTCCAACTGACTCAGCCACCCAGGCGCCCCACAACTTATTTATTTAGTTAGTTAGTTTTTGATCTTGCACCATAAAATGATTGTGAAAAACCTCTGTTGCCATTGTGGGAAACATGAACAAAATTCTTATTTTTCCACTTTGAAAAAGTTTCCAAGTTACTTGGTCTATTTCGCCACTAATTACCTTTAGGAGGAAGACATATTATACCTTGGAAATATAAACTGCTAAATAGTATACACAAAATAAATTTGTCATTTTGATTTCTACCATAATTCTGAATTTTTCAATCCTGTGTAATGCTTGATGCAATATATGATACGTACATATATACCTCTATGTATACAGCTAACGTATATACACATAAATATATACATATATATATTTATCCCTATTATATCATCTGTGATAAAACAAATTCCTGTTTTATTTTCCCCTTTTACGCAAAACCAGAAAAATGTTGCTAACAAAATTACAAGCCCAGAATCTTGATATGAGTCATATAACCAAACCCTACTGTTGACACAGACTCTATAAACAGAGAATATCGCAGTTGAAGCTCATACCAAAAACCAGAGTTACGGCCCATTCCGTGGAGTAACAGGATATTGCGGAATTCTCTCTGGTTTTATTTCAGCTAAGCGACCGTGCTCTTAAACCTCTGGGACTGGGCGAGCACGGTCTTTGCACTGACCAATGTCAAAGCCATCCGCTTTTGGTGTTACAAGAGCTCTCATCTTTTCCGGTCGTTACTGTTTTTCAGGAATTCATTGATTGCCAGGGGGCAACTAGAAGAATCAGAAAGAGCAAATGCTGTGCATCTCCAAGTACCCAGTTTTGCCCAAACAGATTGCAAATATATCCCTCCGCTTCAGTCACCTTATTAATTTGGAAATGCTTAGATCTAAAATTCAGCATAGGGATGTACAGATCCTACCAATTAGAATCAGCCACCCTGCCCCACTAACACTGCCCCAGTGCTGTTTGGTTTAACAGATAATGATGCTTTAACTTTGAAATAACCTTGTCACTGTAAAAAGAATGAAAATTATAACTCTTCCCACAGTCTTGGCGTGGAGCTTTCCATAGACCGTGGTGTGCCGAATTTCAAGTAATATTCCTCTGTCGCCCCATATCCCCAGGTCCTGGATAAAAATGAAATGTGCATTTCATAAGAAGATCCCAGTGAACAGTAATAAGAAAAAGTATTCAATCATAGTCAATTGGTGAAAGCTTTGGGGATGGGCTCGAGCCACCACCTTCTTTTTTCATAAGGACGCGAATAAAAAAATAAAAAAATAAACGAAAATATATCTCAACCTCCCACCAGATCCAGCTGGCTAGGGAAATAGATGGAGTTATAGCTGTAGTAATAGGAAGATAATTTCCAATGGATAATTTTAGAATTAGTGGCAGCATCATCAATCACCTCAGCCATAATAAACAAAAATTCTACTCAATGTAATAGAAGTTTTCTTAAGCATAACCTGAGGTCAGAGCAAACTATATACCTGATGCCGTTGTCTCCCCCTGCCAATAAAAGAAGGGAGAGAAGGCGCAGATTTTTTTTTTTCCTTTAAATCTATGAACAACCCGGTAACGCTAAGCTTTTGCGGTATCTGGATTTCTATTTTCAAAGTTGTCAAAAAACCTGAAGACAGAAATGGTTCGGAGGATATTTTGATTTCTTAAAAAATTGAGAGAACTACGTCGTTATATATTTCTAAGTTTCTTGGACCTCTGAATGTGCCTTTTGTTTTTCGGAAGGGGAAAGCGTTTTGTTAATAATGGTTACATGGTTATGCTCTGCTAGATGAACATCAGTAAGTCTTCAAAAACAGGAAATAAGCCTCAAGTTGGTCAAACGTGTTTTCATGTTGGCTTTGGTCTGCACAAAAGTGGAACATCTTCCAGAATTTAGAAGATCTAGGAAGCAAAACCCAGACTGCCCGGGCAGACGTGTTTTTGTGGAAATCTAGAATAAAGCTTTCTTTTCTTTTTACCTACCAGGGAATCTTTCCTACAGCCAATATTACAGTTAGCATATTATGCCATTCCAAAACAGTTGGGAACTTTCATTCATTCTGATTCACTACAAAAGGAATTTCACTCTGTCTCAGCTCATTATAAGCAGATGCTACTGAATCTATTGGAAAAAAAAAATCAGTGGCATCAGAAAAGGCCAACATAAAAAAAAAATGCTTAAAACAATAGTTGTTTAGAGAGACCTCAATGGATCCCAGTGCTCCGGAACCTTCTCCTGGGTTGTGAACAATCGAAGATTTATTCGAGCTCTCTGCACACTGGGAAATGGAGACCCAGAAGCTCATTATCATGTCTATTAAAAAGCAGAAACTGGGGTACATCTAAGAAAAGATGTATTACTTTTTAAACCGCACTGCAAACTGCAGACCAATAGGGACTTGAACTATATAAAAATACTCTCAGTAGGAGGGGAGTGGAAAGGGGGTGGGGCGGAGATTCACTCCCCCAAACAGCAGGAAAATACCATGCCGCCAAGTTCCATTGTTGTCATGGCTTTGGGACAAATGGCTCTATCGGATCTTCCCGAAAAGGGCTTTCTGAAGTCACACTCTTGGTTTGGCCGGGGGACGAGATACAACTACTCAAATAACTTAGGGGACTGCGCTCTAGAGGAGGTAAGGGAGGGTTTGATTATCAGTGACCAGTTAAATTCTAGTTAACCCCAATTATAAACCTTCACCTTTGCTAATTGGATTAATTTGTCAGCAGGCAATACATTTATAAAGTATAGTGGAGCCAGCGATCATGTGAAAAAAAAATCATTATTGTGGCATGGCTCGTTTCTTAAGGGTGGATCTATACGCAATTTCTGCCAAGGTAGAGCAGAGTTGAATTTTACTCTAAAGTGGGAAGACCCATTTATTATAGCCGTTCTCTGGGAAAAAAAAAAAAATGCCCAATAAGCAAATTCTCTCTCAATTAAAAGCTTTCCAAACTCAGGGTTTAATGAAACCTTAATTAAAGTCAATGGAAAAGTCATGTTCAGAAAAAAAAAAAAATAATAAATAAAGGTACTCAAAAGTGTCCTTTTATTTCCCTCTTGACTGATCCAAGAATACTGTTTCTGACTCGTCCCATTTTTTGTTTCAGCGTGTTTTGTCCACAGAAAGATGCAAACCAGAAAAACCTGTTGTGTTTATACAGCAAACCACCCAAAGACAGGCAGCGTCTACTTCCTCATAAAAAAATGGCAAAAGAAGTTACTACCCTGTTTCTGACAGTTCACAGAGGCTGAGAGCAAAATTTGCCAGTACTGTTTGCTGGACTCAATTTTAATAACGAAAATATGATTTTGTGTTTCTAATTCTGTTAGAAAACCTGTGAATGGGTCCAGTTTGAGGAAAACAGAACGGTGTCAATCATGTGTATTTCCCTGTGGTGGAAAAAAAATCTTTCAAAGTGTTCCAAGTTGGAGTGAACAGAGAATCTGTTATGCTTGAAAATATGTTAATAAGGCTTACAAATATTGTGTTTTAGAATTGGCTAAAGGGCGAATAGCTCTCGCCAGCGTTGTCTGTGTCTTGGGTGAACCAGAACCCAAAGGCCTAAAAGGACACAAGGCTACCAGCATCATGTACCTGCTTCCAAATGCAAAAGAAATACTGTGGCATTTTCTGTTTTCATCTATTTCACAAAGGGAGGCATGGGAAATCAGATATTCGATGGCTATTCCAAGGGAATATAGATTGTGTTTAGAAAGTCAACCTTTTTTTTCCCTTTCGTCATAAGGGTGCTAAGAATAGTATTTCCAGATTCTTCCTCTTTATAAACAAAGCAGTTTGTAGGAAGGAGACAGTAAAAATGATGGGATTATGGAAATTGATGTGCTGTGTGTGTGTGTGTGTGAGAGTGAGTGAATGAGTGTGTGAAAGAGAGAAAGAGGGAGAGAGAGAGCGACAGAGAAAGAAATCAACCTAGGACCAGGGCATTGAATGTTCCTTCCCTATATAACCCTAGCCAGACCTCGTCATCACCTGTTGACAATAGAGAAGAAAGAAAGCCAAGCGTTGGGATCAAGGCACAATAATGCCTGTTGACGATAAATTATCAAATCAATAATCATGTTTAGCCAATCCCTTTGTGTAAAAAACTGTTATTATGACTCCAGTGCCAGCTGTCTGAAACTTTAATTTAAGTGCTTGCTTGAGGCTAGACATTTGGAATGCTAGTTTAGAATGTTTTATAGCCCAAGCAATATGTTTTACTAACCTCAAATACTGTGATGATGGTTTAAATGGCGACTATAATTTGTACGTGGGGGGCTCCGGGGTGAGTTTTGTTTTCTTAGGGAAGTGTCTTGCTGCATCGAAAATGCAGACATTTCTGGGCTCTCTGGAGCAGCTAACCCCAAGGGGCCCTTGGAGCTGAGTCTACCTCCCTGCAGGTAAATACCACAGGTGGTGACCTTTTGGAAGTTCCTTCACATTGCTATACATTGGAAGGTCCACAGAAACAGAAATGTCCAGTGGGAAGCACCATGTTAGAGAAGAAGGCCTGGTTTACCTTCTGGTGGGCTGGGGGGTTTTACTCCGTCCCTTCATCATCAACTGCTCTCTTGACCCTAGACCTTGAACGAGAGGGCAAAACCAGAACCTGTCAGGCCGTCAGCACGTTTCCCCAGTAATCAATCGGCAACGTGTTGGCATATTAAGAATAAAGAGAGGATTCTACTTTAAACATAGTAGGCTCCAAGATAATCAGTGACCAGTTAAATTCTAGTTAACCCCACTTATAAGAATTTTTGCGGGGCGCCTGGGTGGCGCAGTCAGTTAAGCGTCCGACTTCAGCCAGGTCACGATCTCGCGGTCCGTGAGTTCGAGCCCCGCATCAGGCTCTGGGCTGATGGCTCGGAGCCTGGAGCCTGTTTCCGATTCTGTGTCTCCCTCTCTCTCTGCCCCTCCCCAGTTCATGCTCTGTCTCTCTCTGTCCCAAAAATAAAATAAAAAACGTTGAAAAAAAAATTAAAAAAAAAAAAAGAATTTTTGCAATTGTTCTTACCATGCATACACGTTGTGGGCTACGAATTTGGGAAAGAAGATGGCAATTTAAGATTAGATACAGCTTACTGCTTTACAGTGAAGTATTGTGAAGATAGTATATTCTTTATAACATAATTTTTTCACTTACAGAATTTGCAAAGCACATCACATCCATTATCTCACTATTAGAGTAGTATCATCGTCATGACAAAATCGCAAGTGAAGGAATCAGGCATTTAGAGAGGTTGTATGATCAACTCAGTCACATATCTCCAAAGACCAGGGTTCAGAGCTAGATGTTCTGAGTCAACTGGTCACACGTGTAACTTGCAGATTTTTTCAGTTCCCTTTTGATTCACTGAATCATCCACAACTCACATCGGTAATCAAAATGTAATCAAATTACTTTTGAGAGACTTTGCCTTCCATTTATACGCACTAGAACAACCAATAAATGTAAGTTCCAAATTCAAAGTCTAGGTTTGCAGGAAAATGTTTTCTAACTGAAGACCCCTTAATATCTAATAGCCGCTTGGAGCGTATAATAGGTACTTAATAAATCTTGGGAATAGCTTGGCACCGAAAATACCAACCACACTGTCTTTTCCCACTATAGTAACAGTCTAATTTAAGTTCTAGAAATGTCTCCTGAAATTCTGCAAGATAAAATCTGCTGGTGGAGACAGGTGGGAAAACATACCAAAGCGGTAGCAAATACCTGCTGAATAAATACTTCCTCTGACAACAGTCTTCTTCAAGCTGATTGACTCAGACAATAGCAATTGCCTCATAAATTATCCTAATATAAGGACAGCACATATGTGCATTGGTCATATATACGGCCAGATGCATTTCTGGGGGAAAAAATGTGATTATGGTTAAGTTACCCCCAGCACAGTTCCTGGCACAGAGCAAAGGCAGGGTATTAGATTTATTAATCAACAACAATACGTTTCATTTTACTGGAACTAGGGAGGCTCACCTCTTGAAAAGGAATACCAGAGGAAATGTTGTAGAAAACAATAACTCCTGCTCTCTTCTCAACATATTTGTTTTGTGATTCCCGAGGCTTACATATGCATTCATAGTGAGCCGCATCTGAAGTTACTATGCTGAGAAATAAATGTTCTACGTAATTGGCATCTGCAATGCACCTTTTCAATTAATCTGTGTTTTTTTACAGAGACGGAGGCTCCATGTATACAATACAGGTGATGTTTACAACGTTAATGAATCTGTGTGTGTGTGTGTGTGTGTGTGTGTGTGTGTGTTTAAGAAACTAGGCAGAAGGGACATATAAAGAGCCCCATAAGCATTATCTACTTGATTATCTAGAATGAATGAGCTGGGTCAGAGCTGTTGATCAATAGATAGTCAAACCAGAAGACGTTTCACTGGAATGCTTCGCTGTTCAGAAGATCAGGACCAACGTTCGCATCCTTGAACGATGCCTATGATGATGAAGTTGGACTCAAGCTGAGTCAGTTTAGTGTTTAACTGAGTCCGTTCAGTGATTTACATCTGTGCTCAGTTTCCACACCATCAAATGCACCAGTCATGTGGCCACTCAGAGTGGATCTTAATACAGTGTAATAGTTGAGGACTGGAATGTTGAGGAGAAATTGACATGACTTTATCCTCTTGCTTTGTCTAATGTTTTCAATCGCTTTTCGTGCGATGACCGGTGTAGATGACGTTAAAAAAAAATGTCCATTCTGTTTGCCACTAGATGGTAAGATCATGAGTGATTTTCCTTTTATCTTTTAAGTCCTTCTGTATTTTCCCATTAAGACAATTACGTTTTCTTCTACTGCGATAATATCCTTCCACTTGTCTCCACATACATTCACCAAGTTTTCCCTCTACGGTGACTCAGGCATCTAGCCCTCATGTTTCCCTCCCACTGCATCTATGCTGACCCAGATGTGCTGACCAATATTTTGACTACTGCAGGTGTCGGGTGCAAAATCTGTATTCTACTGCTTTTCCTGTGATCCTTAAAGACATTTTAAAAACATTTTTTTTTAATTTTTAAAGTTTATTTATTTGTTTTGAGAGAGACAGAGGCAGTGTGAGTGGGGGAGGGGCAGAGAGAGCGAGAGAGAGGGAGAGAGAGAATCCTAAGTGAATTCCATGCTGTCAGCACAGAGCCCGCCATGGGGCTCGAACGCTTACGCAACCGTGACATCATGACCTGGACTGAAACCAAGAGTCGACTGAGCCACCCAGGCGCCCCATTCACCAGCCTTTTAAGTAGAGTTCGTGTATCCTTTTGTTCATTCGCCCTCTCGCTCAACAAATAGTCCGTCATTATCAACTACAATGTCAAGAGAGTAGGCGCTATCTAAACTGCAAATAACACGTTTATGGCTTCTACCCTCATGAGGCTTGAAATCTAGTTCAGGAGATAAGATACACGAAAACAACTTTCGTGTAGTGGTCCTGGAATCGGACTGCCTGGGGTGGAATCCGGGCTCCAGAGTTCATCAGCTACATCTCTGGGCCAGTTTCTTAACGCAACTGGGCCTCGGCGTTCACATCGGTAAAACGGGGTGAGTGATACTACTTATGGGAAGGGATTATTGTAAGGATTAAATGAGGCAGGGACATGTCCCGTCTTAGAGCATCCTGGTTCAGCAAGGGCACTCAAAACATATTAAATGAGTGGTGAGGGGAGTAAGAAGGATTCAAGAAAAATTAAAACAAATAAAAAAAATGGGGAAAAAAAACAGAAGGAAGGAAAGGAGGGAGGTGAGACTTTTCAAAGCTCCTAGAGGCAAGGAGCCCTTCCTACGGGTGGGTGCTTATGGGAATCACATGGCCAAAGTGATACTGGGGCTGTGACTGGAGGGATCAACTGAAGTTTGACCGAACGGTGTAAGGTCTGCACTGGGACAGTACAGTTTCCGGAGGAGTACTCTTCACTCGTCATTCCGCGTCACTTCTGAGTGACTGTCCTCACGCTTCTTCTTCTGGCCTGGCAACCTACGGTATTCCTTCATCTGACTCACTGTTGAGCTTTCTGGGGGTGTTTCTGTTGAGCACAAAACACTTAGACGTTGTTGAGAGGGATTACATGCCACCTGTTCCTCCTTTACTGACCTCCCTATGTTGTCACATTGCACCGAAAGGACAGGCCTGGGAAATTCTGCCTTGACCGTAAGTTACTTGAGGTCAAATCCCCTGTCTTTGCGGCGATAGCCCCTACCGAATGGTCTACCACGACAGACACTCAAAAACTGCGCAGCGATCTCCAGAACGTCACAAGCAACCTGGCTATCCTAAGGAAATGGTGGAATACGAGGCCGTATAACCTGGCAAACTGTGTGAGATTTCCAGTAGTTAGGTGTTTCACCAGGCCAGCCCTATTCACTTGGGAGTGAGAGGGCATCTCTGAATCACACTGTGAACTCCTTTGAAACTTTGAGAGAAAACCGTTTATCCTTAGTGGATGGGATTTATTATGTATTTTTCACCTTGGGATGTCATCAAATTTCAGTGTCAGGAAATTTCTCCCATTGGAGGAACATTCTAAGTTTTCCCAGATTGAATTCGTCTTGACTAGGACTCAAAAGCTCTAACCAGAAGAGCGGGGTGGGGGGGTGAGTTTCTGGGAAACTTCTTCTCCAGGCAGGGAAAATAATAAAAGTCACGATGCATAAGGGTGCAAGGTCCACACGTGAACTCTTTTCCCCTCCTGCTTGTGTTAGGTACTAGAGAAACAAAGCGACTCTTTTTAAAAACAATTTTCACTCAGAAACACACACACACACACACACACACACACACACACGCACACACACACACACACACAGTTCAAAAGGATAAAAGATTATTTTGGAATAAAAAAATTCTGTCTCCATTGTATTTTAGAACCAAATAAAGTTCAAGTACATTTTTCATACTTACCCTACCTTCATATAATGCATTAAATACGTCGCTTAATGCCTCTCAGACAGAGTCAGAAATTGCATTCCTGTAACTGAGGTCAAAATCTCATTGAAGAGTCATGATTTGGGGATTGATTTACATCATTTCTTTATTCACTTCTTTTTCATTTCTTTCTTTTCTTCCTTGACCCAGAGAAGAGGCCACCAACTAACAAAAGCCCCGATGCCATTGAAATTGCGGACGAATAATACTGACCCACATTAACAAGTGGAGAACTCTATCTCATGCTACACTGTAGAGTACAAAATTATAGAATAAAAAAATAAAGAAGTTAACAGTCACACATCTTGCAATGCAGATTAAATGGTTGTGGCTTCGCTGGACTCCAGTCTACTTGACATCCGTCAAAAGGCTGGGGTCATCTTTCCTCCATTAGCAAGGGTCTCCATTTCAACAATCCCTTCCATACCCACATTCATGCCAGATACAATTGTCTACTCCTTGTCAATCTTCCCTGTTAATGGGATCAACAAGTCCTGAAACCAGACATCTTTCTCTTCTGTATGTTGCAAAGAGAAAATGCTGGTTCTTTTCAGGGACACAAGAGCAAAGAGTAAAAGGGACGGATCGCTCCTGGACATCTTGCCATCTCGTGTTCTCTTTTATTTATTTTCCAATGCAGAAGCTTCCTATTATGCCAACCTAGATGATACGAAATTGCTTTGCAACTAAAAATGCTGTAAATGACTCAAGTCCAAAGGCTCCGTTTGTGGGCATGATCGATCTCATCCCACATCACTATGGTAGACGGTGAAACTTGCGAATGTGCAAAATGAAGCTACCACTGCGTAAATATAATTTGTCTTGGGAAATGATGGGTAGATGTTTGCATCTCGTTTCGGTGCAAAGAAGTCTCCAAGCATGATATACTGGACCCATTATCCCAGTCTCAGTTACTAGGCAGATCTGCAGACTTAACACGTGTTTGTGGTAAATCCCCAAATTATGTATCTGTGGTAGATTTCAAAATGGTTTGGAGAAGGGATGAAAATGCACGTTCTCAATCCATACTTCCGTCTCTGTCAAATTGCTATTCATTGTGATCAATCCTGGATTTTTTTCAGAGGAGACAGGAGTCACCTTTTTACATAAACCAATGGCCCCAATCCTTGATATGTGGGATCAAGCTCATGAGTTTGTTTTAGATCTTCTATCCAAAATGTAGCTTTGAAGCTCGGAATCTTGTTGGATAGTGACCAAATCAATAGCGTATAATAAAGGGGGTGGTTAGAATAAGAAAACCACATATCCAGGAGGCATTCTGAGACAAAGGGCCAACCTCTAATCAGGAAAACCCTATGGGTACTTCTAACCCAGAAGATCACTCACTAGATCACGTTTGCACTTTTGATGAATGCTCTGTGCTTTTTTCTTCTTTAAACATAAAAGCTAAGTTCAAGTGGCTGAGGAACCCTTCTCTCAGCCGTTCCAGGGAGTAACTGTACAACTGAAGCACCATAGTGTAGGGTTTATGCATTTGTTTCCACGTTCGTTCCAATGTGTGTGGACCCGCATTTCTATCTTTAATCCATAGAATCAGTGGTAAGAAATGAATAAAACCGCTCAGTGGAAGCAAACCCATGGCTAAGGAATGTAATGCTTTTGCCCCATTTAGCATAGGAGAGAAACCTTGATATTGACATGGTATGTATTATATTTATTATTGTGTATTGTTAAATATGATCTATTCATTGTGTATGAACATTATATATAATGTATATACATGCACTATACTATATACGTACATAGTACATGGTATATGTACTATACTATATATATATATATTGTACTATATATGTATATTATCTTATTTACATATACTATACTATATATATACTATATATGTATACCATATACGTATACCTATACTATATTATAAATGTGTACTATATGCCTATACTATATATGTATACTTTAGTACACATACACTATATGTGTATACTATAATGTATACTATACTACATATGTATACCATATGCCTATACTATATATGTATACTTTAGTATACTATATGTGTATACTATAATGTATACTATACTATACCATATATGTATACTATAAATACATAATTACATATGTTCATTTCATATGCTACATTCCACTTTTTAAAAGTATATGTTAATAGTATATGTTTAACAAAATATTTAACATTTGCTTAATAAAATGTAAATATCCACGTTATACAGTATAGATTTCATAAAATAAGTATCTTTAGTTAGGCGTACTCCAGATATACAACGGGTGAAGGTTCGTTTCGGCGATGGATTGCTCAGTGCTCTGAGAGGTACATTTCCATAAGCCAAGATCCTGCCCCACCCCGACCAATGCCCCTCAGTCCAAACACATATACTCTATTTTAACATTATTCTGCCACTTTTGTTAGATGGAGTTTGTTAACTGCCAAATCACTGAGTCATGCCCCCTTTCCCTCCTCTGAAGTCTGTGCCAAGTTCTGTTTCTGAGGCAAAGCAGAAATAAACACCTTTCACTAGTACTTCACTCTCGTGGTAAAATATGACGGCATCCTCTCTCGGTATCTGCAGAGCAGACTCTGAAAACATCCCTTTCTGGATTTTCTGCTTTTCTCATTCTATTTTCTCCCAGAATCTGTTTGCAAAACATTTTATGGAATTGGCAACTTATTTGCACTGCTTTTGCATTGCAGTCTGCCTAATTCAATTGCAATTATTTGTAAACTGCCGCCATAACTCTTCCTTGGCTAATGTCTGCAAACTGTTTACTAAACAATAAACTTAATCATGCATTCATTGTTGCAAATGTCTCCAAATGGCTTCAGAGTAGAGCTGACTTGACATTTTTGACTATTTGCAAAGCCATGAAGGATGTTTTCTGAATAGACACTAAGTTCTATAACATTTAGTCATTCTATTCCCTACACCCCTTCAGATCTATTGCAGATTGGGATGGCCTCTTTTGTGGGTCAACCGATGTGCTGTGCTAATGCTGGGAGGTGCAAAGCAAAGTGGGCTGGGGGTAAGGCTCTGGTAGCGGTGAATGAACAGACAGTATGGCAGCATGGCACAGGCAATAGGCACGTTTTATAAATTGTGCATGAGTATCACTTAGCATATCAACCAAGTAACTGTTATATTTAAGTCCCTCCAGATGTATAGACTCCTTGAGACGTATAGACTGTGAAGACAATGGTTCTGCCCATGGAGGATCCGATCGGATATGGGGACTGGAGGAAGAGGAAAGTGCAAATCAATGTCTCTTCTAGAAATCTAGAGATCTAACAGACTCACGGTGCTGTTACTCACCGTGGACAAGTCAAGATGAGGAACTGTACTGGGGAGAAAAGTGAGAAATATGGCTCAAAATATCCTGTTTTGACCCAGTAATTGCATATTTTGGCAGAATAGTTTACCAAAATGTTTATCAGATAGTTTGGAATGGAGAGTGGGAAATCAGGGAACGTCTGGCTGGAGACACGGGCATGGGAACACTGGTTATAGTGGTGTGACTGACTCTGGGGAAGGAAAGGGCAGACTCTTGCGGGGGAGGGTACTTTCTGTGACCAGTAGGAAGATAGAAACATAATGAAAACCTTAAACGATGATGGCAAGAGGTCCCGGTTGTAACATGGTTATGGAAATGAGGGGAGCATTTCAAGATGTGTGGGGTGTAGCATGGCTTGTTGCAGAAATGCTGAGGACAATGGGTAAAGCACACCGAATCTGGGATGGAAAAGTGACCGAAGACTCAATGGGAAGAAAACAGAAGCAATTCGAAGACAATGTCCATACACGTTTACCCAGTGTCTGTATCCGCATAGTCAATCTACTTCTTTTGGCTTCCAGAACACTTCTACTTCTTTTGTGCTTCTTTTGGCTTCCAGAACACCCTCTCTTTTAGTTCTCTTCCCATATCACTGGACCCTCCTTCCACTCTGTTGCCTCATTCTCCTGATTTGGAAACTTTAGAACACCCCGGGGACTGTTCCTTTGTCTTCCTCTCCGTCTCTCCCTACATTGACTTCCTATGTGATCCCATTTTGCCTTTGGCTTTGAGTATCACCTAATCCTGGGGACTCTCAACTCATGTCTCCAGCCTGGATGGCTCAACTCCAGATACTATGTATCTACTTGTTACATCCACTGGGATATTTAAATGGTATCTCAAACTCAACACTCCTAAAACCAAACTCAGAACTCCCCCCACTAACGACCAATCTCCCAAGCCTGTTTCTTCTCTAGTCTTTTCTTAGTAAATAACAACTTCAGCCTTCCACTTTCCGGGGCAAAAACAAGGCAGATATTCTGGTCCCCTTTCTTGTCTTCACATCTCCAAAGCAATTAATCAGCAAATTCTGTCAACTCTCTGCTGGAAATATGTCTAGCATCTCCTCACTTTTTGCCACATCACTGCTACCGTCTTGGTCCGAGTCCTTATCATTTCTTACTTAGACTATTACACTAGGCTTCTGCCCAGTCTCTTTGCTTCGATACCTGTCCATCCAGAGTCTCTTCTCAATGGAACAGCCAGAGTGAGTCTTTGAAAATATTATTTGTGCCCGCCTTCTGCTCAGAGACCTCTCATGATTTTCCAGACCTCACCAAAATTAGAAGCCAAAGTCCTTTTCAGCAACATGCAGAAGAATGAAACTAGACCACTTTCTTACACCATACACAAAAATAAACTCAAAATGGATAAAGGACCTGAATGTGAGACAGGAAACCATCAAAGCCCTAGAGGAGAAAGCAGGAAAAAACCCCTTTGATCTCAGCCACAGCAATTTCTTACTCCACACACTTCCAAAGGCAAGGGAATTAAAAGCAAAAATGAACTGTTGGGACCTCATCAAGATAAAACAGCTCCTGCACTGCAAAGGAAACAATCAACAAAACTCAAAGGCAACCGACGGAATGGGAAAAAATATTTGCAAATGACATATTGGACAAAGGCTAGTATTCAAAATCTATAAAGAACTCACCAAACTCCACACCGGAAAAGCAAATAATCCAGTGAAGAAATGGGCAGAAGACACGAATAGATACTTTTCCAAAGAAGACATCCAGATGGCCAACAGACATGAAACGATGAAACATGAAACACATGAAACGGTGCTCAACGTCACTCCTCATCAGGGAACTACAAATCAAAAACGCACTGAGATACCACCTCACGCCAGTCAGAGTGGCCAAAATGAACAAATCAGGAGTCTATAGATGCTGGTGAGGATGTGGAGAAACGGGAACCCGCTTGCACTGTTGGTGGGAATGCAAACTGGTGCAGCCACTCTGGAAAACAGTGTGGAGGTTCCTCAAAAAATTAAAAATAGATCTACCCTATGACCCAGCAATAGCACTGCTAGGAGTTGACCCAAGGGATACAGGGGTGCTGATGCACAGGGGGCACTTGTACCCCAAGGTTTATAGCAGCACTTTCAACAATAGCCAAATTATGGCAAGAGACTAAACGTCCATCAACCGATGAATGGGTAAAGAAGATGTGGTTTATATACACAGTGCAATACTACTTGGCAATGAGAAAGAATGAAATCTGGCCTTTTGTAGCAATGTGGATGGAACTCGAGAATGTTATGCTAAGTGAAATAAGTCACACAGAGAAAGGCAGATACCATATATTTTCACTCTTATGTGGATCTGGAGAAACTTAACAGAAGACCATGGGGGAGGGGAAGGGGAAAAAAAGTTACAGAGAGGGAGGGAGGCAAATCATAAGAGACTCCTGAGAACCAACTGAGGGTTGATGGTGGGGTGGGGGGAGAGGGGAAAGTGGGGGATGGGCACTGAGGAGGGCACCTGTTTGGGATGAGCACTGGGTATTGTGTGGAAACCAATTTGACAAGAAATTATTATTTAAAAAAAAAAAAAACCCACAAAATCCTTTTAATGGCTTCAAGACCCTACCTGATCCGGGCCCTGGTAATTCTCTGACTTCATCTTTTCCTTCACCCTCTTCGGTTCACTCTACTCCAGCTACATAGGTCTCTTACCTGTTCCTTTCACAAAGAAAACATCTCAGGGCCTTTGCATGTGCTGTCTCCCCATACAGGTACATTCTTCCTCCAAAATCTGTATAATTTTCTCCTTTACTTCATTATACTTCTGCGCAAATGTCACCTTAAGGTGAAGCCTTTCCTGTACAAAATATTTCCTTTATTTCCTTCCATATTAACATCTGACCTACCCTCTTTGTTCATATATTTACTGCTTTCACTCCGTTGAATGTGAGAACTAGGAAAACTGGAAGTTCATCTCCATCATCGACTTTATCCCTGTCGTCTGTTGCCACCACTTAGCCCCCCGCACATGGTTCATATGTAACAAATACTTGAACGAGTAAAAGTCAACTGAATACAAGTTAACCCAGGCCAGGTAGCACAGTACCTCGAACATCATACCGGTTTCCTAAACATCTATTGAATGAATGGATAAATGAATCCGTTTCCAGGACTGGGGAGGCAGGTACCCACTTGTAGGCTGAGGCCAAGAACCAGTTGGGGAAAGACAGACATTACGGAGTAGTTAATTGGATAACGTAAATACGTAACTACCAAGCAAACGCTGGAAATAGACACCACTAATTCCACACCATCTGCAACATGACGGGATGTTGACTGGGTGACCCTCCCAGGGTGGGACTGGGTTTCCCAGGACCAGCTGATGAAAGGGAGTTTATCAAGAATCTGCCTCCAGAAAATCAATCACAGTTAGAACACAGAATGGGTCACCAGAACCAAAGGTTCGGACTCAGATCAAGGAAGAACCACGGCCGGTGTCAGATTCTCGGGAGGGTCACATTTAAATCAAGCACGGAACAGACACGAAGGTGGATTACCTTCAAAGAGACAGATCAACAATACCTGGAAACTTCTGACATAACGAAGATAGTGTTCTAGGCCTGAAACCCAGGCTGTAGTTTCGCACTAAGGTACAGAGAAACACAGAGCTTTGACTGGATCATGTGTCCCAGCTTGAAATCCTATTCCTTCAGCTCCAAACATAAGCCTGTAGCTGGGAAACCGAATTCTGACCCAGAATGGGTGTCTGACTGCAAGCGATAAGGCACTGGGTACAAACTGCAAAGCCACAGTCCCGATGGGCCGGTTCTACAAAGGCCTCATCTGGGAAACCCATCGTTCGGTTTCCCAAGCCCTTCCATCGGAATCAGGGATTTTCCTCTTGTAAAACCGGCCACAAAACACAACTTCGAAAGTACCCCAAACCACTCGGCCAGACCAGCCAGCAAGCACAGCCCCTCTCGGCTTTCTAAGAACGCCTGCCTGCCTTATAATGAAAACCACAAACGCCCAGCTTCCCCACGCACGCGTGCTCCAGTTGGACGGGAACGCACTTCCTCCCGCCTTAGCTCCCCTCCCCCTTGCGACGGCGACAGCACCTCCCAGCAGCGGCCCTACCGCCTGGAAAAACCAGCCCTCGGTTTGCACTGGTCCCCGAGTCAGGGGGTTGCCAACTTTGGCTCTAAAACCGTTAAAGGGAATAACCAAAGGTCATTCAAAAAAAACCCAAAAAACAAAAAAGGTGACACTTACTTGAATCAATGTCTTCTTGAGGCTTTTGAAAGGTGCAGCAGGCATAAAATTTAATATTGATTGTTGGGGCACATTGCCTTCCCCCTTCCAGAGTCATTTCAGAATGACAAATAATTTGTTTTGATCCGCGCGGGCACGGCTGGCGGACACACAGGAGTCCCCGGCCCTCTTCGCGGAAGCTCGGCTGGCTTTTTTTCTGGCCACTTCTCTCAGTTGCCTCTCCCCTCCTTAAATTTCTTGGTTCCTGCCGTCCCCTTCTGCTTGCTCCTCTCAGCTCCTGTTCTAATTTCAACTGTCATTTCCCCCGCTCTCCCGAGTGCTCTGAGCTCCTGTTCTAATTTTTCATGTCTTCTCCCAGTGCTGCCCTCCTTTCTGTCTCTCTGACCCTCTCCTTCTCGCCTTCTCTTTTTCTCTGACTCTTATTCCTCAATGTCCCTTCGGAGGCCCTGCCTCAGGTTTCCGCTTCTGTCTTCTGCAGACTGTTTAACACAGCCAATAATACGATGTCCGATCTGCTCTGCCTAAGTCCCAGATTCACAAAAATAAAAGCGGATATTGTTTTTCCCACGTTCTCCTAAACCCACCTTTGAATCTCACCTCCCCTCAATATTTCCTCCCGCACCCTTGCCTTCCAGATTCTCCTTGCTGTTGGAATCCTCTAAGAAAATCTCTTTTTATATTCCTTGGTTGACAGGAGCAAAATGCAGGGAATTGATGTGAGAACTGTCATCGCAATGTAATTCTGGTCCAATTTCACTTTCTGAAGAAGTTTCGATGGATTTCCAGTGAGTATCCAGGTAAGTGAGAGGCAAAGATCTGCTGGGGGACCGCATCATTCATTCCAACTAATGGGTAAGGGAATTAAGGTCGTGTCTTGTCAGTGACGTTTCTCAGGGGTTTTTCTGTCCTCTCAGTTGGAGAGAGTAACAATTGCAGTCTCGTTAATTACATACGGGGGAGCTTCGCATTAGGCGCAAACTTCCTCACCAAGTGTGGATGTTGGCAAACAATCTGGGTGGAATTTTGAACACTCTGGTCTGGACTGGAATGAAAGAAATGTTCAACAAATGTGGTGTTGGGATATGGAAAGGAATTCATAGTTGCCTTGAATGTCTAGGCTCCTCAAGACGGAGATGGTAGGGGACTCGAACTCCCGTGTTTGTTCGTAAGGGCAAAGCGCTCCTCCTACAAAAATTTCCCAGCTTTGGGGATCTGAATGGTTCCATACTAAAGAAGGCATCCGTGCCCGTATTAAAGGTTACAGAGACGGACGTTAGGACACATTTTGATTTCCGGGTTATTGTCTGCGGGCGACGGCATCTTTCAGACTTTCATAGAATTTCCCATCACCGCTTGGCAAATGAAAATAACACAGTCAACCACCTGGCTGTTTCCGGGAGACTGTTTTCATCTCATGTAGTTGGCCACTCCTTTTGGCATCGGCCTCCTCATGTGAAACATAACATTTTACATTTGTTGGAAATCTATTCATACCTAGAGAAGGAGAACGTTTGTATCGAACAAGTCGGTTTAAAACGGTGCATACCACATCTTATTCTTTCAAGCGGTGGTTGGCGTTGACGAGCTTTCTGGAACTAATTTTCACGGGCTTTCAGAAGCTGCAAATGACACAATTTTCTTGGCTCCGTATTATTGTTACTATCTTTACAGATGGTAAAGGAAAGTTTGGGGTTATGACATTCAACCCACAGTGACTTAGTAAACTTTCTGAGTGTCCACTTTGTACCCGGCACTGTGATGAGGGGTACAGGGGTCATAAAGATGAATAAGCCCAAGTTCCTTCTCTGGGGGTGCTTCCTGCTAAAGGTCATGTCAAGGGTCAACCAAAAAGCCTTAGCCTCATCTGAAAATCTTAATCCCAAATACTCTTCTTCGCACAATAGCCCTAGAGTTAAACCTCTCCAGGGCATCTGACTTCTAAGGAAAAAAAAAAAAAAGAAAGAAACAAATGACCATAAAACACATGAAGAAAAGGCTATACATATGTTACATCTTTCACTGGCTACTTACAAAATTGACAGAATATATACAAACTGCTCTAATAACAGGGGTGGAGAAGAAAAGATGAAATGCACATTTAGCCCCATGTAAGTTTCTGATTCTTCCCCTGCTTTTAATTAAGTTATTTTCCTTTTCCAACCATCTCCGGGCTTTTTTTTTTTTCCATGAGAATGAGCAGAAAAACAAAAACAGGGGGGAGGGGGCAGACCCATCGCTCTGTTGAGAAACAGGAAGTTATGTGAAACCTTGTTTGCCCTTTCTGCTCTGAAGAAGTTTGCCCAAGAGCTGTAACCCTGCACTCTGCTATGTAAACCCACCTACAGAAATGGCAGAGGTCAGCGTGGGAAAGAAGGGGCGCCGTGGGCCCAGAGCGACAACAAAAGTTAGTCCTTCCAGGGAAGCATCGCAAGACGAAAAGTAAAAACCATTGAGACTGTGGCGTCGTTCAGAGCTGCTTGCTTTCTTCTTCCGCTTGGCTTTCTTACTCTCCCCCCTCCCCTCCCCCCACCCCACCCCTGGCTTTTGTGCTAAATTCCAAATCATTATGAATCCATTAAATATGCTGATCTCTTCAAACATAGTCTAGGGACCTCGACTGACTCAACACTAAAACAATCTTCTGTTTTGCTGCCTTGAATGCTTCAGTTTCTGTTGTCGCTTCTGTTGTCTGTGATGATGCGAATTAAGAAGGAAATCCTCTCGAGAAGAGGAATGTTCCAGCTGCCCTTTGCCATAATCGTGGGGTTTCACCGCGATGCCACAGGGGCCTCGGGGTCGCTGAAGAAGGCCATGGGGCCGGACTCCAGCAGAGTCTCTTTTCTGTGCCATAAATTGGGGTTAAACTTATTGTGTGTTTGAAGAAAGGGCTCTGGCTAAAACCAAATTTTGAAAATGATCGATAGAGGAAATCTTTGCTGCTGTGCCCTGAAATATCCAGATAATTGAAGAGTTTGTCGTTTGTTGTTGTTGTTGTTTTGCTTCTCCTCTCCATTCCGTTGACCCTGCCGCCTTTCATTATGTGTATTTGGTCGCAAGATGGAAATGTCTATAGAGCTTCAATGGTTCCAGATGTGTGGTAACAGAAAATTCTGATTTGGGGCCCAAATGTCCCTATGGCCTTTCCGAAATTTCTGTTTGTGCTATTCAGGTTAGCATCAACCGCACCGGGGCCCAAGAGAAGGGTCCTTATGGGGATGCATTCGTGTTTTTGGGCAACCGAGATCTTTATCGGGCCAAAATGTAATTTTCTACTCCCAAGGATTGGCTTGGAGCCCTGGATTTCACACCCAAGTATGGAGCAGGGTCTCCTGGAGGGCTGATGAACGTGGCCTGCTGGTCTTCAAGCCCCTCGTTCCCAGGAATTGGGAACGGAATTGGGTCTGACTCAGCAGACCCAGGAAAGCCTGAGAATGTGCATTTTCAACACTCATCCCGTTGATGGTAGGGGTTGGAGTTGGAGGAGGAGGATAGGAATCTGTTCCCGGCTGGTCCCTTGTGTGCTCTCTTCTCTTTCAGATGAGCACGTGTAGCCCGCAGCACGAGAAATACGAGGGTATGAAATCTCTTCCAATTCACTGTCGCGTGGTGCTGTTCCTCCACCGCCCCTGTGCTGTTCCTCCAAGGTGCTGTGCTGCGGAGTCCGGAGGAAAAGGTGGGAGGCTGGTCGAGATCACGCGGCTTCTGCGTGATGGAGACAGAAATCACGTCCACCTCAACTCTGGGGTCTTGAAAACGCGAGATTGCGGGTGCCGGTCGGTAGGGTTCTGGTGAGAGCTCTCTTCCTGGTTTGCAGACAGACAGCAGTCTTCTTGATCTGCCCTCACAGGGCGTTCGTTCAGGGCCTCTTGCGTTTTCAGCCCCGTGAGGGGCACGGCCGGCACGCTGTCTCACGGACGGACGGGAAGAGTAGCAGACTGACGTCAGTATGTCTGTCTCCACAATGATGACGCGGTTTGTGTCAATGTCCCGTGACTCAAGTAGCCTTGCTCAGCCTTGGTGTTACCATCTGACGCTATATTCCATGCACTGCCTTTTCCATGAGACTGTTGTGACATTATGTGAGGCTTCCGGGGTTAGAGAATGATGGCCTGAAGGAGTGGCTCTCTAAGCGTGTTCTCTGCCCAAGTGGCCTCAACACGATCCGGCATCGTCAGTCGGTCGGGGAGCCTGACTTCGAGCACCACCGACTCAGAGTAACCTTCCTCAAACTTTCCCCAGTGAACTTGCTACGTAGACGAGTTATCAGGGCTTTCCCCATAAAATTTCAATTCAGAAAACTGGAATAAAACCTGGGAATCAGAAAAAAAAAATCCTGAGAATCAGTATTCTTGTTTCATTAAAAAAATTAATTTGGGTCACCTGGGTGGCTCAGTTGTTTAAACATCTGCCTCTTGATTTCGGCTCGGGTCACGATCTCACGGTTCGTGGGTTTGAGCCCCGAGTCGGGTTCGTTGCTGACAAGCGGAACCTGCTTGGGATTCTCTCTCTCCTGCCCCTCCCTTGCTCGCATGCACGCTCTTTCTCTCTCTCAAAATAAATAAGTAAACATTTAAAAAAACGTTTTCAGGAGCGTTCCAGATGAAACTTGGTTTGTGCGCGATTTTCTTTGCCTATAGCATCAATTTGATACGTATTCGCAGGTTGCTTGCTGAGGTAGGTGACCAGTGGCCGATCTCCATAGGCCTAAATATCTGATTTAAGGCCAAGAAGGAAAGACATGTTGCCTGAATCAGTTTAGCTACTGGGGGTTTGAAGGACAGGCAGAAGTTTTCTGGGTGTGGCAGGTGGGTAAGGAGGTCATGCAGTCAGAGAAGAGAGGTGTGAAAATCAGGCCTGAGTGCTGCAAGCTTCAGAAACAAGAATCGGTTTGAAAAGGCTCTAGATGTTCTATCTCCATCCTTACTATCTGGTGTCATGATTATCTGCTCAACAGTTTCCCCACATGGTTTTGAGTTTCTTTTCGAGGGCGGGGAGTAAGTCTTAGCCTCTTACCTCAGTATGTGGTGCTCTCTTACAGGCTCATGAGTGAATAAGCAGTGGGTAAGGGGGCAAGGGGACAGGTAAGACGGAAGGACTTAGTTTGGTGCCAGATTCTAGAAGATTCTAGAAGACTTCGAATGCCATGATAAATAGTTTCTACCTAAAAATGTTGTGACTCTTAAAAAATGAGTTGAATGGAGGAAATGCTCTCACCCAATTTGTGTTGTAAAGTCCACTTTGCTGAAGACAGAGCAGGTTGACTGAGTAGAGGTCAAAGCCAGAGGATCCCATAGGAGGCCAATGCAATCAATGGTCCTTGAAAAGAGGTGATCTCGACTAGAATGAGGGCTTCTTCAGGACAACAGAGAGGCCCGGGGAAGATGGCCGAAGTTGACAGGGCAAGACTCAGCCTCTATTCAGAGGTGGGGCCGAAAGGGGCAGTTAATGGCAACTTGAGCTTGCAGTTCATATTGGGGAGGGGTGGGATTTGTGGTTAATTAGAAACTGAAGCACAAATAGTGTGGTGAAAGCCAATGACTTTTGTTTTCAACTGAAGTGACCATGGAGCATCTGGGTCCATTGGAAACATAGGTTAGCAGCTCAACAAAATGGTAGCCACGGGACCATTAGCATTTCAGCGTTGATGCTCTGGGGCACCTGGGTGGATCAGTGGGATAAGCGTCCACCTCGTGGTTTGGCTCAGGTCACCATCTCATGGTTTTGTGGGTTCGAGCCCCACGTTGGGCTCTGCTTGGGATCCTCTCTCCTCTCTCCCTGTCCCTCCCTTACTTGTGCTGTCTCTGCCTGTCTCAAAAATAAATAAATAAACTTAAAAAAAAATAACGGTTGATACTCCAAGTGTGAATGAGTTCCTCTAGCTTTTGTTTATTTTTGTCCGCTTGCCTTTATCTACCTTCCCCCACTCCCATCCATATGTAAGGGCTATTAGGAGAGTAGATGGGCAGATGAGAAGGTTGATAAAGGAAACCAAGAACATTGTGGAAGCAAACACCGGTACTATGTTCTTTGGATGATTTGCGTATTCCTGTTTTCAACCTTATTGACTCTCTACTCTTTCCTGTATGGATGAAACTTGCCTTTCTTGTGGTGTCATAAACATAGAAAATTTTGAAAAAAGAATTTCACAGAATATAAATTGACGGCTCTCTGGGCGATTGTAGTCATTCCTTCTTTCTTTCGGCAGGTGGTAGGCATTTGGGTATCACGTGCCAGACAAGGGGTTTGACCCTGGATCCTGCAACGAACAGCACAGCCCCCGTACTTACAGACTTTACATTCTTGTCGAGGAGACTTTGGTCAGCCCGGTACACACGTTTAGAAGTTCTCTGCAATATAACTAATATATTTCCTGCTGTCATTCACAAATCCATTTAATACAAAAGAGAGTCTGATGCACGATGGAGGGTATTTTATTACGTGTAATCAGTCTTTTCCCTCCAATGTTGATGGAGGGATTTCCATTCTTTCCACTTCAGTCAAGATGAATCTCATCTATTTATCACAGGATTTACAGAAAGACCTGTGAACAATTTGTGTGACAGCTTCAGAAGGAGATACTCACTCTTGCTTTCTTGGTCTCCTAAAGTCACAGCATTGGGCCAGGCTTGGAAATAGAAGAATCATGCTGCTTTAACCAAACTTACATTTATCTCTGGGCAAATGCACTTTTTATCCTTCCAATCGTCATGTTAACCATCTGCGGAAAGGCATATATTTCAGATTCCAGAAGTCTGATGAATCGACTAGAGCATAATTAAACTTAACCAAATCTCTTTTTCTCTCCTCTGGAATGTTCAGCATGCTGCATCATAAGGCCAGGGCTGGGAGAGTGCATTGTGAGTAGCTGTGAGTGTAGACTGAATCCAGTGGCTTTTGAAGGCATTGTAGACCAGCGTGGGGTTAACCGTGAGTTCTGCCACCTACTGTGTGGCCTTGGAGGCTGATTAACTTCTCTGGGTTTAATGTCTTTCTCCATAGCATGATTATTGCAGGATCCAATCTCAGAGAGTTGTTGCAAAGGCGAAATGAGATGGCATATATAGATTTGGAGATAGTTGGGGTATCTTCCCGTTTCACAAGTCACAGTCTTCTCTGAGCAGTGCTGCTAAATGACACAGATGAGCCTGGGGAGGCTGTATGTGTGGCATAAGGTCCTGTCTCCCTGCCCCCTGTTGACTGTTAGGGGGAGTGTGCCTAAACCATGTGGATCAGATTATCCCTTCTCATGTTTGGTGCTTGTGGTTGAGATACACAGAGACTGGCAGTCGGTGAACTGAGTTATAGCAACCTCAGAGCCTGGAAGGTCAAGGAATTCCTGCTCCCTGGATAGGTGGGCTCCCGGGGTTTTCTCTTTCTGGATATCACTTCTCCCTTGAATTATGTGAGATCTTCTCCTGGTAGATCTCTTCTTCAGCTGGAGTTGGATCCTGATGAGGGGATTGACTAAGAGTTGGACCCCTTGGCACCTTTTGAAAAACCGTCTCCTCCTTCAACGCCATTCTAGTGACTCAACTGTCTCAAGATGGCCTTCTTTCTCCGTTTCTATTCCAGCCTTCCTTCAATTCATTCTCCAGACAAAGCCAGAGGGAGGGAGATTCTTCCGAAAGTAGACTGTATAAACTGGACCATGCAACCTCTCTGCTGAAATCCTTTCCGTGGCCTCCTGATGACCTTGGAGTGACATCTCCACTCCATCATCACCTCCAGGGTCCCCCTGCTCGAAGCCTGTCCGCCATTCCGGCTCTCCCTTCCACTTCTCTTGACCGTGGCCTCTGCTCCGTGGTGCCTCGGTTTCTCAAAAGTCCTAGATCTTTCCTGTCCTGGGGCCTTTTCATGTGTGATTTCTCTTTGGGTGTTCTTTCCCTCCAGAAGGCTCTCAGTCAATCCCTTCGTCTCCTAATCTTAGTTATTTTCCACAAAACCTCCTCTGACCCCCACATCTGAAGTGGGTCCCTGGAGAAGCCATGTCCTTTGTAACTCTGATGGAAAAGAAGCCGGAGGCATCCATAGTCATTAGGTGTGTTTGCACGGCTGTTTATTTAATTCTCTTCTCTCCCGCGAGGCTGTATGTCACCTGAAGACAGGGCATATGTAGGCTTCCCTCTCCTCTATCCCCAGTGATGTAGGGTGTTCATTCAGGACACCTAGACCGCTGGCATGGGATCTCGAAGGTTAACATGAGGAGTGGGCAGTTCTGCCTAAACCCGGGGCAGGCAAGGTGAGCGGGCATCACTCCGCCCATCAATTAACTGGGAGTCAAAGGATCACGGCCATAAGGCACCCCGACACGCCCAGTGAAAATTCCACCTCTCTCTCTAACGGCAGGATGGTCCTAGGCAAGCAACGCAAAAGGATAGAAATAAACCAAGGTCGATGAAAACGCTATTACATTCAGAGGGGATACTTTCCATCCGTTTTCAAATTAAAGTCTCATGCAAGCGGCAGAAAAATACACTACAGATTCTTTAGCTTGATTGTTTCAACTTTTAACAGTGAAGTCAATATGTGCCTCCAACTAACTGCTGGGGATTGCTGTGTGATTGCCAGGTTGTTTTATGTATGTGAAGCAACAAAACAATATAAGGTGACAAACAAAAGACGGAGAAATATATAAAAGGGAAAAAAAAAGTTGGCTGCGTGCTACCTCGGGCTTTAAAACTCTTCTTATACACTTCACCGCGAAGTCTATTAAAGCAAAATATAGTGGAAATACAATATACTGCAATGAATGTCTTCAAACTAGCAATTTAGCGCAAAAGCTGAGGGCAGTTCTTATGCACCGACTTTTAATACCGCGACGATTTGTGGTCTCACAAAGTTCCTGCCTTAGGCAGAAGTTGTGCTGAGTTCTAATAGGCCTAGTTTGTCGGCTGTCAGAATAATGGAGAATTTGGTAGCGGAGGGGCTGGATGCTGTAAACAGTGGAGATAATTAGAAGGTCTGCTGGCAGGATCGTGAAGCTGGTTTATATTTGGTCGCAGGGGAAAGTGTTTGTTAGGAAACTAGCGGGTGACATCGCAGTCTGGGTCCCGGCAGGTTTATTTGGGGGGAAATTCCGTGGGTCACTGGACAGGCTAGTTTTCTTTGTTGATTATAATGCTACCGCTATTACTTATAATATTAAGTCAATAATAATGGTTATGTATATAGTACATTAACTTGATATAATTAAGTCGATAATAACGCTATTATTGAACACCTACTATGTGCTTGGCCCTGCTCAGCCAGTTCTTCTGTATCTCCATTCTTTTTTTTTTTTAATGTTTTATTTATTTTTGAGACAGTGAGAGACAGAGCATGAACAGGGGAGGGTCAGAGAAAGGGAGACACAGAATCCAAAGCAGGCTTCAGGCTCTGAGCCGTCGGCACAGAGCCCGACGCGGGGCTCGAACTCACAGACTGCGAGATCATGACCTGAGCCGAAGTCGGCCGCTTAACCGACTGAGCCACCCAGGCGCCCCTGTATCTCCATTCTTTAGAGAAGGAAATCAAGGCTTAAAAGGGTAGTAGCTTTCTTTAATGTGAGACACAAGCACAGAGTGGCGTTTGCAATCACGCAGACACCGTGTTATTCACACTATACCGGGCCATAGTCTTGTGGGGGCAATATTAATATTGCCGATCACCGTGTTTTAAGCGTCTAGTTTAAATTCGCCATAACTCTGGAGGCCGTTGGCTTCACAGACAGAGGCTGGCACTCAGAGCGAGGTCTCCCATGACTCATTATCCGTCATCATTCAAGGGATGAAGATTGCCAGGGACTTATTTTATTTTATGTAAGTGAGTATGGAATCTAGACCGTCCTTTTACATAAAGCTATTTTTTACTCCTTGGGGCCAAGTTTACATCCTGCCTGGGAGGACCGAGTGGCCACATCATTGCAGGCTTCACGTGTCACCACCACCGCCCCCCCCCCCACCCCGCCCCATCCTGCCTCCACATGGTCACCTTCCCAGGTGACTCATGTGGAAGGTAAGAAAACCCAAAGGTGACTCCCCATCAGGTGTGGGAACATGAGTGATGATTCTGCGGTCACTGAGGTGTTGACGTCAACCCTGCTTATACATTTCAGCACACAAGAGAGTCCCCTGCCCGATCAGGGACAGGGACCAGGGACCACGGCATTCTCTGCCTTCGGGAGCTCAATTACACACTTGGACTGATTCCGAGTGATATTCTCTTCGAGGATAAATAGTAATTAGCATTTTTCAGCACATTGTGGAATGTCCGCATTCTCCCTCCTGAAAGTGGTAACAAAACTGGGGAACTGACACGCAATGAGCAACGGAAGTTGTCATGGGCATAGAGACCACAGAGCCCCGAGATTACTCAGCCTCGAAAGGGGGAAGCTGAGAGAGGGCATTATTGTAAGTGTATCAAATACTGAAGGGGGTGATGAAGGACTCGTTCACCAAACACTGGATCATTCGAACAAGAAGGCTTCATCAAAAGACCTTCCTACAGTGCTCCCTTCCCAGCAAAATCAGCTTTCCTCCCCCTTCCTTTGCATTCATATGCCCAAGAATCTGTTTCTCGGTTGCACTTGGTGTCTTATTCAGTTATTTGGGAGAAGTAGCAGGTGTGGGGCAAGGGGAACTAGGGAGGGATAAGACGGTGTGGATTCTAGCCCTGGCTCTGCCATTGTTTCCATTGTTTCTTCCATTGTACCTCAGTTTGCTCATCTACAAAATGGGAATGCTACGCCTTACTTAAAAAAAAAAAATTGCATAAAGATCTCAGAGGTCTTGATGAAGGCCAGATGGGAGAAGGCATATAAATGTGCTTCGTGGTCTGTAAATGGGACACCTCTGAGCCCCTCGCCACGTAATTTAGACCCACTTTTTTACCCGAGTTGTTGTTGGAACAAAGCAGCCCGACAGCTTGACAACTTGTTTGCTGTGGCTTGTCAGCCCGTCCCTGAGCTTCTCCAGGTCTCTGTCCCTCTAGCCTTCTGGGTCAGAGCTTCCCCGATGCTATGTGAGGGCCATGCCTGAATTACTCAGAAGGACCCATGAAGAAACTGTTGAACGATGGAGTACAAGCGCCAGAAGAAAATGACGCTGTGCGCTGTACTTGGGTGAAAACTTTGGAGACCTGTTCCGAGTGCCCCTTGGAGGGCCCGAAACAGATCGGACCCTGGTGCCCACAGCAGTGACTGACCCAAGCATGTTCCCTTGTGTGGTCTTCTCCCCTGGCTGCTCTCTGAGGTGTCTGTAAGCCCTGCCTCAGGCTCTCCTTTCTGGAGGGCTCCAAAGTGAGCCACACCTCTCCAGCCTTCTAGATTTTAGGCTCTGAGCTCATCGCCAACGATATTATCCAGATCAAGAATGATCGTAAAACCATGTAGCTCACCTGTGGACCATAAAGTTCAAGTGAGATTCAGAATCCGCCTCTGAAATTCTGGGGGGTCTGGCTGTTTTTCTCAAGCAGCAGGGAAAATTCTTACCCATCTTGGACTCAGACTCTTGTGATGGAGACACTGTCTAGAAGCCCTTAGCTCTAACATGCTGCCATAGAACTGATTTTTTCCAAATCCACTGGCCAAGCGGCCATCAACTGTCACCTCGACAAGAGGCAGAGTCTCCTAACCTGTTGCTAGCATTTATCTTCCATCTCTCCAGCTATAGTTACTGGCCAGCAAATAGAACAATCCTTAAAAATTCCAAGTGAATCACGTTACTCCCTTATATAATGTCCTTCCGGCTGTTTGTTGCTTTCAGAATGCAATCTAATCTTGTCACAAATGCCAATTCCCTTGGAATCTGCCACCTGCCTACCTCGTCAGCCTGGCCCCTTTCACTATCGCCAGCACCCCCCCCCCCCCGCTTCCGCCCTCCCCCCCACTGAAGCCGCGCAAGCCTCCCTTCAGCAACTTGTCCTCTTTGCTGCCTCAGGCCCTTTGCTCCTGTAATTTCCTCTGACGGGGCCCTTTTCTTCCATTGATTCCTGTGACTCGTTCCTTTTCTTTCTGGCCCCTAGTCAAATGTCACGTCTGCAAGGAAATATTCCCTGACTGTTCTTTTTACGGAGGATTTCCCCCTCTTTCCAACTCCCATCGCTTATCACACCCTATTGCGGGGGTCAGCAAATGTTTCCCTAAAAAATAGTGAAGCAGGGGACGCCTGGGTGCCTCAGGCCATTAAGCATCCCGCTCTTGATTTCGGTTCAGATCATGATCTCACAGCTCATGAGATCGAGCCCCGTGTGGGGGCTTTTGGCTGCAGTGCGAAGCGTGTGTGGGATCCTCTCTCTCTGCCCCTCTCCGGCTCACCTGCGTGAGTGTGTGGGCTGCGCGTGCTCTCTCTCTCTCTCTCTCTCTCTCAAAAGAAATAAACATTAAAAAAAATAACGAATCAGATAGTGAACATTGCAAATTCTGTGGGCCATAAGGTAGCTGGGGCAACCATTTAACTGCTTTTTTATGGTTACAGCAGCCGTAGACAAAACATAAATGATTGGGAGGGGATGTGTTCCAATAAAACTTTATTTACAAAAACAGGCATTGAGAGTGCCAGACGTGGCCCTGAGGGCCATAGTTTGCTGATCCCCGTACCTCTTGAGGGTTGTTGATGCCATTTATTGCAGTTTAAAAATAACCCTGTGCTCATTAACCTGTTTGTTGTTTGTCGTCTCCAGCTGACTGTATATTGGATGAGGAAGGAATCATGTGCCTTTATCACTGTGATCTCAGTGCCTAGAAGGGTTGCGGACAAGGTAGACGCTAAATACATATTTGTAAATAGACAAACGATGAAATGGATCTCTTTTGTTGTATCTCGGCCCCCGCGTCTTACGTACTTATAATTTCCTTCACGGCACTATTCCTAATTTTCGATTGCTTAATTTATCTGTTTTTGCAAGCTCCGAGCACATAAACTAGGTGCGTCTTATTTAATTCAATGATATGTCTGTCAGTCCCTAGTATAGTGCTTGACACGTAAACCTTCAAATAAGCAGGATGACTACACGAATGCATCAGTGTAGATTATTTCCACGGACAAAAGGAAGCGCTGACCTCCAATTCTGATAAATGCTCGTTTAAGGAACTACATCCATGTTAACGTGAATGCGTGAATGAATGAAATGAGTCTACTGGTTCTCCGTGGCTATAATGAAACATTTGTAAACATTTCTCCAAATTAATCGATCTAAGGATAACTAGCAGAAAACAAGAAAACTAGTTTATTTCCCATGGTCTGGATAAGCCTCCTTAAGCACTTGTGGGTTTGGTAACCGGACACATTTTCAGGCTGTCTCCTTAGGTAGCGCTCAATATGACATTTGAAGACCTTCCCTCCTTGCTTTGTAGGTCTCTCCTTATCTGCTGCTGAGAAATGATTTTGCTGACTCATGGCCATAACCACGTTTCTCTCTCCCTGGGAAAGCTTAAAACCGAATTCAAGGAACGCAAAGCTGGAAAAAGACGTAATGCATCACAATCCAGATGAAAAACTAATAACCCGTGAATAGCGTGCCGATGACATCTCCCAATTTGCATGGGGCAAGCATTGTTTTTGCCATTTATTTTATTTATTTACTTTTTTCCACGGAGTCATTATTAGTAGCGTCTCTTTTTCTTCTCAGAAGGGCTGATTTGGACAATGAATTATCTTGTCACTGGAAACGTAAGGAAAAATGTTACCTTTCTTTCCCGAGGGCAAGCCGGCCATGCTCTAGAGGAAGTCCTTCCTACCCTAATTTTCCCGCAGCCCATGTGGAGAGGCGGGCATAAACTCCTATTGTCCAGTGGGTTAGGAATTATGGAGATTGATTCCAAGGTCAGTGGTTAGAACATTGACTCTCTGCTGGGCTTTACATCCTGGCTCAGAAATTCCTTGTCTGTATTGTCCTTAGCCTCTCGGTACTGCACCGTTGCCTCAGTTTCCTCACCTGAAAATAGGGGTAATTATAGTCCCAATCTCCTAGGGCTCAATAATTCTAAGATATCTTACTACATGCCTACGTGTGTTTCTTAATGCTCTCGAGAGGATTTTCAGTCTTTAGATGAACACTATTTCCAAAAGACTTGAGAAACGTTCACCGTCATGTGGGATTTTGTATAATAATATCTTTATTGCAAATCTTATTGGCATGTTTGCCTTAAATGTCATGAAAAGGTTTCCACTGCCTTAACATTTGCCTGATTGTGTGATGTCCCCAAATATTTTGTAATTTTTGTACCTCTCTGAACCTAGGGCACAATAAAATAAATTAAATTAATTAGGGCTGATAATTATTCTAGGGAACCCTCATCTTGCATAATGTATCAATTCAATACTGCTTCTTTGTTGCAAAAAAAAAAAAATCCAGTTTGACTGACACATAAGAGTAAAGTAATATAAGGTTCATTTCTATTTAATAGCATCTGATTGTATTCTCTTGATAAGTCAGATAATTAAGTAATTCCTCTGTAATTATTAGTATTAATTTTATATATCCTTTCTGGTTACCAGAATTATTATTCCTTCTGTAAGAGTGGCAATTATTGTTAATTTAATTCCATATTCTACATTGACTCCTGGTAAATGATGCTGAATCTTAAAACTATTGTGTTTGTTTAGGCCCTAAAAACATGCACTCATATAACTTTTCCATTTCTTAGCTCATTTAATTTGTGATTTAGTTAGGTAGTTTTACAAAGTTAATTTGGTCATCTCTGAAATCTAGCCATTGTTGTTATTTGCTCTGTAATATACAATTCGTGAACAACAATTATTTTTTCATTGTTCTAGAATCATTTGTTTGTTACTTTTGTGAGGGTCATCAGGATTTTTCTTCTTATTTATTTTTACGTTTATTTTTTTCAGGTCTGTTTATTTACTTGGAGAGAAGAAGAGAGAAAGCACAAATACAAGCAGGGAAGGGGCAGAGAGAGAGGGAGAATTCTCCAGCAGGCTCTCCTCTGTCCGTGCAGAGCCGGATGTGGGGCTTGATCTCACGAACCGCGAGATCCTGACCTGAGCTGAAATCAAGTTGGATGCTTAACCCATGGAGCCACCCAGCCACCCCAGCTTATCAAGATTCTTAGGAAGTACCTTGCATGATACTTTCACTTTACAAATATGAGACCCGAGGAGTTTTTGTGACCAGCCCAGGCTCATCACCCAGCCCAAAGTCCGTCTTCTTTTACTTTTCTGCTTTTCTCTTGACTTAAAAATGCTACTCTGCTTTGGCAAACCTCACTCATTGTCTTCAGCCTTACTAGTCTCGTCTTTCAGACCAAACATGGTCAGTCCTCCGCTGTAAGGCATGGGGGGTCCTCAGATAAAGGAGGAAAGGGTAGGTTCTAGAAGGTAGGGCTAGATACGCTCGTGGTGTTGATTTGAATCTGGGCAGCTCCTGAAGGTTCTTAGGTAGGTGAGTGGTGGGCGTGGGTAGGAGGTGACAGGAAGGGGCATGAGGATCTGTAAAGGTGGACTGGAGCTTTGTGCTCCGGAGAGAGGGAGAGGGAAAGTGAATTGATTCCTCCAGAAATGACCTGCGATCAACAGTCAGGAATCCAGAGTGAGAGCCACAGGCGAGCAGGTGACTTAGTCTTTCCCAAACAGACTCTGTCCAGTTGTGGCCATGCTCCATCCACCTCCACTCTGAAAGGTCTGTCAAAGCGGACTTTTCCTCTCTAGTCTCGCTGCTACGTTCCCCAGTCACTCCCCCACCATCGCTGTGCTAGGCTCGCCTGACATTTCCACACCGGGGTCCCTGTCTTGGCCTCTTGCTCGGGTCCACCCTGCCCACCACCTCTCCTCCCCCCTGTTTCTTTCCCCGCTCCCTCTTTCCCTTCTCTGCCCAGAGGAAGTCTGCTTCTGGGCTCATTCCACATGCCATTGGCGCTCGGATTCCTCCCTCTCTTCTTCCAAGCAGAATGAGATGTCCCTTCTTTGGTTTGCCCGTTTCCCTGTGCGTATGGCTCCAGAATAAGGTGATGGTTACACTGGGGTGAGTCATTTATGTGTGAGTCTGATTTAGCACTGGACATCCAGTGCCTACCACCAGACTGAAGACCTAGCAACTTCTCAATAAATAGTTTCGAATGAATCTTTTGGTTTTTGGTACCCCAGTTCAGGGAAGAGCAAAGATATGGAAACGAAAAGACAGTGGTGTAGAGACCTCAGAAGGCATTCAGCTTGAGGACAAGTGGTCCGGGTGGGCAGAAGTTGTCTCCTTTAGAGAGTCATTCGGAGACTCAGGCTCCTCCCGTGGGGCGTTGTCAGGTTGAAACGTGGGTCACAACCCTTCTGTGTTCCAGCTGGCAGGAAGAGAATGAAAGCACGAGGGAGGCAATGACTCAAGGCCACGGTGAGGAAATGGCCCACATCGCTGCTTCTCAGATTCATTTTGCTCTGAGTCGGTCACATGACTATATTGCAATGCAAAGATGGTGAGGAAATGCCGTGTATCCAAATGTCCGAGGAATAGAGGAGGACCAATTTTGGTGGGCAACTAGCCATCTCCACCCACTTGCCTTTCTAACTTTCTTTGGAGCCATATCATTGCCCTCCCTCACCAGATCCCCTCAGGCATCATGGCCATGAGATCTCATGCGATGCATTGAGAAATACCAGTCTACCTGCAAATGTATCAACTGATATCAACCAATCGTCTGTCTTCACTTTTTCTTTCTTTCCTTTGAAAATTACTGTAAACTTTCCTACTTAAACTGTCAGGCTTTATTTGCTTTCTGTATGAGGAACAAGTTCCTGTACGTTAATTTTGTCTTATTTCTTTGTTTAATTAGACAGTCTCTATTTGGCATAACCCGGGCCTGATTTGAATTTCTTTCTTTTTCTTTTTTTTCCCCCTTGTCTATTGTCTCTCTTATGGCATTTTCCAGGAACTGTACTAATTTAGGGGATCTTTTATCTCGATCAGCCTCAGCAAGCGAAGAAAGTAATTTTTTTCTGAAAGTATTTGTGAAAATTCTTTTGCACAGCTACTTCCTCTTAGGAGTTGTTCTTTTGTACTTCTTACTTCATGCCATGGCTGTTAGTTCTATAATATTAGAGCATCCTCATAAGGATGCTGTGAGCAGTGATGCTGGTTTAAGAGACACAGTGCCTGCCTCTTTGAAACAGCTGAGTTTTAAAGATCCCCAGGTGGCACCTGAATCAACATTATTTCCCCTTTCACACTCCTAGATAAGAACTCACTGCCATACGTATACTGATATATATATATGTGTGTGTGTGTGTAGGTGTGTGTGTGTATATATATATATACATATACATATACATGTACATACGTATGTATGTATATATACGTATACATGTACATATGTATGTATATATACGTATACATGTACATACGTATGTATGTATATATACATATACATATACATATGTGTGTACATATACATGTATGTATATACATGTATATGTATATACATGTATATTTATGTATATATGTGTATATGTATGTATATATATACACCATATTATATATGTGTATGTGTGTATGTATATGTATATATATATATACCATATTATATATGTGTGTGTATATATCATATTATATGTATGTGTGTGTATATGTATATATATACCATATTATATTTATGTGTGTGTATGTGTATATATACATATATATATACACCATATTATGTATGTGTGTATATGTATATGTATATGTATATGTATATATATACCATATTATATGTGTGTGTGTGTATATGTCAGCATACATATGACAGTGAGTGTGTATATATATATAATATGGTATGATTAGATATCATATATAATATATGAAGCTGTTAGTATATGGTATATATATTATACATATAATATGGGATATATCATGTATTTGAGGCTGTTGATATATGGCATATATATTATATAGATATATAATATGCTATATACCGTATATATAATATGGCATAATATATACCATATATAATTATATCATAATATGCATACGTATTATATGTATTACTTATCATAATATGTATGATATGTATATATAATACATCATATGTATGTTATATATGATATACCATATTATTTATGTATATGATGTATATATATAATATATATATGCACCATATACCAACAGCCTCAACGTTTGAAGAGGACAGACAGATTCTGTTCGATTCTGTTTTGTTAGCAAATCCATGACAAACATTTTTTGGCTTTTCCTCAATTTGATGGCTAGATTTTCTTAGAAAAAGTTTTAAAATGCTCTAAGTACCCCTCTGCAAGAGTGAGAGATACACATGCTATTTTCAGTGTTGTTGGTAGATCTCTGAGAAGGAGCTCACGTGTGGTGAGCCTGGGAGGGAAAAACAAATCCCGCTGCTGACTTAAGCCTGTAGCCCCTGTGATGCTGAGCCCCAGGGCTGTGAACCGAGGTGGTGGCCGGGCCCGCGGTGCAGTTTTTGGGGGTCTCTCCTGCCTGCTGGTTGTTTCCTCTATGAACCCCAGTGGGGTTGCGCTGGGACTGTCTGCCCTGTTGTTCTCCTCTCGTCCTGGCCTTTCGTACTGCCCGTCGGAATAAATGCTGAGTCCCCATGAATCAGAGAGAAGGGGAAGACGGGGCCTTCTCCATTCTTACCACTAGCCACCCCCCCCCTTACATACAGTGAAAATAATAATGGTAATGCCAGTTTTGAACACACATTGTGTTCCAGACATGATGCATGCTACCTGCAACTCTCTCCACAGCCCTGTCCACCAGGCATTAATTATTATGCTTACGGTGCTCGATTGATCATTGAGCTTTGGGGAACACTCAAAGAGTCCCAGCTGAAGAAGGGCAGCCTTGAGGGTCCCCACTCACCCCTCTGCTCTCTTGGAACATTAGATTCTTTTTTTTTTTTTTTTTTTTTGGTGCATTTCCTCTACATCTGAACACATGCATCCTGGAATTTCTCTGCCTTCCAAAGTTTTGGGCAACCTTATTCACTCTTGTGGCTTCCAAAGCTGCACCGATGACCCCCACGTCTCCCCTCTGCTTGTGACGGAAATATCCGGGGTCTTGTAAAATCACCTCACCTACTCACCTGTGGCAGGTTGACGTGGTTTCCTGGAACAGCCAAGATAGGCACCAGGAGCCCCGTCGGTTCACCTCTCCCTGGGAGTCTCACCCCATGTCCATGAGGGTGCCTTGTAAGTATGTCTTGGGGGCAAAACGAGGTATCGGTGTCTCCAGGGTTCGGACTCCAGCTGCCGCTCATTGGAGCAAAGTTTTAGCCTCTTCCACTGACCTTTCAGCCATGGATCTCACGGGTGCCACATCTGCTTCAGTGCGACAGTCAGAAGGACCCAAGATGCGGAACTAACGACACCATCGTCCAGATGGAAAATTAAGGAGCCCTGTGGAGAACCTGCCTGAGCCCAGTCGCACAGCACTGGAGGCCTGTCTCACGTCAAGCTTACGTTTTCCTTTCAGGTTCAGCTTCCAGCCCTACCTGCCTCGGTGTCTGACGGGAGCACAAGCGGCCAGAAGGGACACTCCTACCGTCTTGTGGTATTTTCTGTCTGGTTAATGCTTCTTTCTGAGAGCCCGGCCCTGCCCTCCCTCACCACACACACACACACACACACACACGCACGCGCACTATCCCCAGCGGGCTTCTCTGGGCTTCCTCGTGGGGAGCTCTGTCTTCTCACTAATCACTTAACGACAGTAAGGATTTGTTCTCCGGTCTTCTTCTCTTTCTTTGAGAAAGCAAGCTTCTTGAGGACAGGCATCATGTCCTTTCTCTTCAAGTGTCTCCAGCCCCTTGCCCGGGGTTATTTTGGTCGGATGGTTGGTTTGTAAACACCCCAGATGTTGGGGAGCGTGTGCGTTTCTTTGTGGGACCCCTGCACCGCCGGAGCCTCGGTGTCATGCAGAGTGAGAGCTTCTCGAGACACGCCCGAGAGGGGAGAAGTCACCCTGGCCTCCCGGGCCTCCCCGACCTCCCTTGCCGAAGGGCCTCAGCTGGTTCCCCTCGACGCACCCGGCCTGCAAGAAAATGTTCCTCTAATCGCTCTGACTCAGGCGCTTCTCAGCACCTGGGTGACTCCGGCTATCATGAGTCAATTGTCTTTCTGGCAACACTGGAGGATATTTGGAAACACTTCCAGAACTTGGGAGCAGCGAGAAGCAGACAAGCAGACAGTGCGTGATTGCACTGGGACTCAGGAGCAAACCTCAGCTCCCCCACCCCCCCGCCACCCCCGGCCGTGGCCCCGCGCCAGGTCTCCGCGGCTCGTGGAGACAGAACAGCCTTTGGAAGTGCTGCAGATTGAAAACAGGGAATCGGTTAACATGTCCCTAAGCAGCCAGTAGTCGGAACAAGGAGCGTGTTTGATGATGGAGAGATGCTGGGAGAAAGGCCGGGCCCGCGCCTCCCTCGTGCTGGAGCGTGATGCAAAGCAGAAATTAAAATAACCCCCACTGGGGAGTGTGGCACAGCTGCCTGGGGGTAAGAGAACAGCAGGCAGGCAGGCGTGGGGCAGGGTGGGGGGGGGGGGCTTGTATCAGGAAATCAGGCGTGAGGTTGGAGGGCCTTGCAAGGCTGGCTCTGGCATTTCCCGGTTGGTACTTGTCACGGAACTCAGATTGCCAAGGGGTGGGGGCGGCTCTGAGCCGGAGAGCAGGCAGCCTTGGCCCTGGGGGACGAGTGCCTCTTTGCCTGCGCACTGCACCTTCTTTTCGCCTTTCTATTCCTGGAGGTCAGTGTTATTCATGGTTACGGGCGATGTGATTCATGATATGGGCAGTGGGGGAAAGCAGCCAGAGCAAGGACTTCAAGTTTGAATCCAAAAAATGTTTAATGCTTCTTTATTTATTTTGAGAGAGAGAGAGAGAGAGCAAGGGAGGGGCAGAGAGAGGGGGAGATAGGATCCCACATAGGCTCCCGAACAGTCAGGGCAGAGCCGGCCTGAGGCGGGGCTCGAACTCGCGCACCCCCTGAGGTCACGACCTGAGCCGGGATCGCGAGTTGGAAGCTGAACCGGCTGAGCCACCCAGGCACCCAAAGTTCGAATTCAAACCTGAAGTGAAAACCCAGGTCTGTCCCTTCTGTGCCACAGTCAGGACATCACTTGACTTCCTGGAACCTTAATGACCTAATGTGTTAAATGGGGGGAAAATCATACTGAGCTCATCGGACCATGGGAGGGATGGAGAAAAACACTGTGAGTGCACCTAGTCTGGGTCAAGGTTGTTCGTCCAATCTGAACGCCGTCACCTGATATCTGTATGCAGGGGGCTTGAAGATTCTTAACCGTCTTTCCGGCCTTCTTTTTATGTGAGACGTAGACACATTTACAAAATTGCTGCCACGTGCTATGCCGATGATTTACAGCCACGAAAATCCTATCAAGCCTTTTCATCTCAGCCCAAGGCAATCAAATCCAATGCCACCATACTGAAATGAAATGCCAAGCGTGTGGTGTGGCCCAATGAATGATCAGAATGTGGGAAGTGGGGCGCCTGGGTGACGCATCCTGTTGAACGGCCGACTCCGGATTTCAGCTCAGGTCACCATCCCGGGGTCGTGGGATCAAGCCCTGCGCTGGGCTCCATGCTGAGCGTGGAGCCTGCTGAAAATTCTTTCTCTCTCTTTCTCTGTCCCTCTGCCCCTCTCTCCTTCTCTCTCTCTCTCTCCCTCTAAAGAAAAATGATGGTAATTCTCCACGGATCTATTAGTTGTTGACTATCAGAATTATCAATGAATGAATTAATGCATTAGTTTCTAATTGGAAACAATTTTCCTCACCCTGGAGGGAGAATCTTACAAGAGCTGCCACTTACCATTTTGCACTGGCCTATCTCCAATGTCACGGCCTGTGTTAGCTGCTTCAGTGAATGCCGAGCTGGAAATAACCAGCTTTCTTCTAATAATGTAGAAAGTCTCCCATGAGTCCAGGTGTCACTACCCGGACCGAAATTAAGGATCAAGTGACTAATTACGGTGGGTCCTGGTGAGCCAGTGAAAGCCTAGACATGTCAGGCTACGGTGACTCACAGGACTTTACCAGAAAAGACCCCAGATCGTCACCAACAAGACCCAGACTCTTACAAACTAGTGGGAATACCATATTCCAGACTAATGAATTTCCCGTTTCTGTAATACAGCTACACTCAGTATACCGTGTGTTCTTTGTAATCTAATTTCAGTTGAATTACTTTTGACAATCTGCTCAGAATGTGTTTATTACAGAGAATCATTATAGGAATAATTTCTTTTCCTCTTCAGCGTGCCTTCCCCCCCCCTCCTTCTTTTTCTCTGTCCCTCCTTTGAAATGTGCTTCCCTCTGTTAAACATATCAAATGAGTTGAGCAGTCCAAATTTCTTCCCTGTTCCTTTTCTCATCTCCTTAACCTCTTTCCTTTGCCCATCCTTTATCAAGGAAAGCAACGTCTTTTTCTTCAAGAGTTTTTCCAAGCGGTTGACATACACGAGTTCAAGTTTTATGGACTTCGCCTTACATTACCCAGCCCCAAACTATTTCCTGAGGCTTTTCTAAACCGGGCGCCTTCCTAGGCACGTGGCACGGAGATACAACTTGTGAGGGTCGCTACTCACAAGGAAATAAAATACACAGTGCTAAAAATGTTAAGCTTATTTATTTATTTGGAGAAAAAGAGAGAGAGAGCATGAGTGGAGGAGGGGCAGAGAGAGGGAGCGAGAGAATCCCTCCGTGCTGTCAGCCTGATGCGGGGCTCCGACTCCTGAACCTTGAGATCATGACCTGAGCCGAAACCAAGAGTTGGACGCTTAACCAACTGAACCACCCAGGCGCCCCCACAAGTGCTCCAAATTTTCAAACGTCCGCATTTCAGTACGGATTCATTCATTCAATACTCGCTCAACTGTTTCTTTAATTTTTAATCGTGTTTAAAGAATAAGGCATTAAAGACACATGGGAAATTCCACAAAACAGCATCGGTAGCTCCCAGGTACCCACTTCCCCCCACAAAACATCGTGCGTAGTCATGACAGGTGTTCAAAACCAGGAAGTTGATGTCGGTACAAAGCTGTTTACAGACACTGTTTTGCTGGACACATTTGAAGTGCTTTGGGCCTCAACAAAAGAGTGTTTCAAGGACTAGCTGCTCGACGGGGGCTGCTTTTGTCACCCAGGGGACATTTGGGCAATGTCCAGAGATGTTTTTGGTTATCACGAATGCGACTATTTCTAGGGCATCCAAGTAATGACGAAGAAGAGGACAGCAGACCAGGCGAGACTGTGGAGTCCTAGGGAGTGCATGCCTGTCCCAAAGAAACAGCACGTGGGAGTTTGCCTTGTGAACACAGAGGCCAACTTTGGGTGGTCATCAGATTTGTCCTTAGAAAGCAGCCATTTGGGTTTTGAAATGGAGGCTCCTCATTTGAAATTTCCAAAACCAAATCCAGAGGCCCGCAATGTTTGTGAGGATTGCTGGGGGCGATATTACTGCGAGAGCATTGTAAGGTTAAGGTTAAATCTAAGGTTAAGGCTAAGGTTAAGCTCGGTTAAGACTCGAGGTCACTGGCTAACTGTGGAATTTCTCAAAGTCCTTTGAGTGCTTGTCTCTGAGCCTCAGTTTCTCCGAGAGTAAAATGGAAATGATTTAAACCTCAGAGGATTATTTTGAGAATTACCTAAGACAAAGCGTGTGTGACTAGCTTAGCATTCTGCTTTGGATCAGATAGATACCTAATAGTTGCACCATAATAGGACGAGGATGTTGGATATTTTTCTTTTTTCTCCGGCACCTTCTTCCCTGCCCATTGCTAACGAGCCACTGACACCTTGCGCCAGGCTGAGCCCTTCTCAGAGAGGAGAAGCTGATGGCTTATAATTACAAAAAACAAAACAAACCCAAACAAAACAGCAAGAAGCTGCCATTTGCGTAGTAGTTTATTGACTGTACGTAAGTATGGCTTCCTTCCTTCGGAACAGAATCTCCCGATGCTCATTTAGACCAACACCCCATACTTCTTAGACTCTGTTGAAAGGTACATTTGACTCCCGTGCAGGCATCACTAATTTAACCATTTTGATTGAATTGGACAGAAGTGTACGTGACTAGACTATGTCAAAACTGCTGAATTCATAGGTGTATTCACTTGAAATGGATGTGCAGGCCTATTTCACTAGTGGATCCCTTGGGTCACTTGTTAAATCTCTAAGTATTACATCTATTTTTGCTTTCCTCCAGAGGGGAACTGTCTGTGCTCCCCGGGTATTCCAGCTTAACTCAATATTCCCTGGGCTTATAATTTGTTGACTCAAGTGTGCAATAGCTTCTATCATTAGCCACATCCACTCTGCTCTATTTTCCACAAGTAAGACCGAGAAACATAGGATTGTTGCCTATCACCCAGACCCAGAGGGAATTTCTGACCCACATTGTCTTGGAATAACCAGGCTCTGGGAATTGGGGGCAATTTTAGAGCCAAAGTGTATAATCTGTGCCAAATGCTGCCAGCGAGTTTGGGCAATTCGTGTATATTCTTTATTTTAAAATCTTCAAATGTCCGATTGGACTTACGCTTTGGTACGTATTAGACACCTCTAATAAGGTAAGTTCTCTACAAGTGCCTGGGTGGGGAGAGTGGTGTTTGTTGCTAGATTATCTGCTCACAAGCAGTAAGCATGAGTTATTCACAATGGGCACAGGGTTTAAGGCACTTGGATGAAAAACAAGTACCTCCCCGTGTCTCTTAATCCTTCATTGTAGTATCCTTCTCACTTTAGAGGAACTTGGAGGTTGTGCCGGTAAGGATAAGCTAAGTAAGTCACACTATGCAACAGTCCCAGCGACTTAAAGACAATGAGCATTATTTCCGTCTCAAGCTTCCTGCTCAAGGAACATTGTTTAGGGAGGGGAGGTTGCTTTTCTTATACCCTTGGGGGCCGGGTACATTGAGGATCCTTCACCTGAGGACGGTATCATCTTAATTCCAGGCTTCAGGGGTCATGGTGGCAGGGGAAGAACATTCGGAGCATCAAACACTGCCTTTAAAAGCCTTCCCACTTAGAAGTGACACACTTCAGCTCCCCTTTTGTTGACCAAAGCAATCACATGGGGCATGTGCCATCCAGAAGAAGAGGAGAGCCAGAAACCTTGGTGAGTTCTAGTACTTTCTATAGAAAGTATCTCGGGGATCTCAATAACGGAAACAGTGTACATATCATGGATGGAGATAAAAAGCAAAGAGAAAACTCTTCAAAAACTATATATATACATATACATATATAAAAGCTTATATGTATATATGTGTATATATATAAAAAACTATATATATATACATGTACTATATAAAAACTATAAATATATAAAAGCTTATATGTATATATAATTTATATTTCATATAGGAAAATATATATTATTACATATAATATATGCAAATAGAATATATATGTCCTATATAAATACATATATATGTTAAATCTGATATATTTTTATACATAGTGTTGCATGATTAAGTTAGCTTAGGAAAAGGTCTGTAACCTATCACTTAAAGATTTATAGCGCACAGTGCTTATTTACTCTGAAAAATAAGGCAGCAAACAAATTTAACCTCTATAATGCGATTTTTTTTTAATTTTTTAATGTTTATTTATTTATTTATTTATTTTTTTTTTCAACGTTTTTTATTTATTTTTGGGACAGAGCGAGACAGAGCATGAACGGGGGAGGGGCAGAGAGAGAGGGAGACACAGAATCGGAAACAGGCTCCAGGCTCCGAGCCATCAGCCCAGAGCCTGACGCGGGGCTCGAACTCACGGACCGCGAGATCGTGACCTGGCTGAAGTCGGACGCTTAACCGACTGCGCCACCCAGGCGCCCCTTTTTTAAATTTTTTTTTTTTTCAATGTTTATTTATTTTTGAGAGAGAGAAAGACAGAGTTTGAACTGGTGAGGGCAGAGAGAGAGAGGGAGACACAGAATCCGAAGCAGGCTCCAGGCTCCGAGCTGTCAGCACAGATTCTGACGCCGGGCTCGAACTCACGGACTAGAAGATCATGACCTGAGCCGAAGTTGGACGCTTAACTGACTGAGCCACCCAGGGGCCCCAATATAATGCTGTTTTTTCTGGCAGCTTTATTAAGGCGTGATTTATGTAATATAACATCCCCTAATTTTAAACAAAAAAATTCAGTGATTTTTAGTAGATTCACAAAGTTGTGCAGTGACCACCACAACCTACTATTAGAATGTTTCCATCACCCCAAAATGTCCCATGTGCAATTAGTCAATCCCTGCTTCAACTCATAGAGCAGACAGCCAATAATCTGCTCTCTGTCTCGTCTCCATCGATGTGCCTTTCCTTGTCATTTAACATAAATCTTACCGTACAAAGTCTTTTTGTGTATGTTTGGTTTCTTTTTACCCCGCAAAATGAGAATCAGAAACATTGCTGCATGAATCAGTGGTTCCTTCCTTTTATTTCTACATCGTATTCAGTTGTATAAATATTTTCTGCATCCATGTATCAACTAGTGAGGTTTCTAGTTTCTCTAAATCCTCACCCCAAATCGACATTGTCTGTCTTTCAATTATCACCATCCTGATGGGTGTGAGGTAGCATCTCATTGTAATTTTCATTTACTTTTTCCAGACAACTCATAATGTCGATCAATTTTCATACGCCTGTTAGCAATTTAGAGAGTTCTTTAGCGAAATGTTGTTTGTAAGGATTGGTATTATTTCTTTCATTTTTTTAATGCTTATAGACAGAGTGTGAGCAGGGGAGGAGCAAAGAGAGAGAGAGACACAGAATCCGAAGCAGGCTCCAGGCTCTGAGCTGTCAGCACAGAGTCTGACGCGGGGCTCGAACCCATGAACCGCGAGATCGTGACCTGAGCCGAAGTCAGACACATAACCAACTGAGCCACCCTGGTGCCCTGTATTTCCTTAAATATTTAATAGAATTTGTTAGCCAAGCTCTCTGTACCTGAAATGTCTTTGTGTAAAAAATTTTAATTGCTTAATTTGTGTCTGTCTAGGAATTTATTTCGTGTCCATTTCACTTAAGTTGTCTAATATTTTAGCAGAAGTTTTATGGGCATGCCCTTTAATCTTTTTAACTTTGGTAGGGTTGTTAGTGATGTCTCCTCTTCTATTCCTGATTTTTGATCATTTGTATTTTTGTTTTCCTTGTTTAGTCTAAATAGAAAGTTGTCAGTTTTGTTGATCTTTTCAAATAAGAACTTTCTTTTTTTCCCCCTAATTTTGTTTTTGTTTTCTATAATTTAAACTTTATTATCTCCTTCCTTCTTTCGATTTGACTTCAGGATGATAGTATTTTTCCAGTTTTTTTATAAAGTAAGCTTTGGTTTTGATTGGTAATCTTTCTTCTTTTCTAATATAGGCATATAGGTATACATAATTTTTTGATATATTGTGTTTTCATTTTAATTCACTCAAAATATTTTCTAATTTTCTCTGTGTTTATTCTTTAAGACATACTTTTTTTTTTTTAGAAAGTGTATGTTTAATTTCCAAATATTTGGGGATTCCTCAAATTTCTTTCTATTGTTAACTTTTATTTGAATTCCATTGTGGTCGGAGAATATGTTTTGTGTGATTTCAGTTCGTTTACATTTCTTGAGACTTGTTTCGTGCTTAGTGTATAGTCTACTTTGGTGAATATTCCAAGGTAGAACTTAAAGACAGTGTACATTCTACTATAAGTGGGTATGGTGTTCAATGGGTATCAATTAGTTCAAGTTCGTTGAGAGTGCTGCTCAATTCTTGTATGTCCCTAATGATTTTTGGTCTAAGTGTTCCAGACCAACTCAGAGTATACTGTTACTGGGAGCGTAGCAATGAAATCTCCAACTCCTATTATTGACATTGCCTATCTCCTTTCAGTTATGTTTGGTTTCGCTTCATATATCTTGGGACTCTTTAGTTGGATGTATAAGTGTTTATAATTTTTATATTTTCTTGATGAATTGGCCATTCTGATCATTAGGAAATGTCCCTTTTTCATAGTAATTTTTTTTTTTTTTTTTTTTTTTACTTTCAAGTGTGTTTTGTCTGACACTTTTGTGTATTTTGTGTAACTCTCTTATGGGTAAAATTTGCATATTTTTTCCAAACTCTTACTTTCAATCTGTTTGTGTCTTTGAATTTCAAGTGTGTGTCTTTAAGACATGGAGTTTGAACTTGCTGCTAATCCAGTGTGACAATCTCTGACTTTTTTTTTTTTTTTTTTTGAGACACAGAGAGACAGAGCATGAATGGGGGAGGGGCAGAGAGAGAGGGAGACACAGAATCGGAAGTAGGCTCCAGGCTCTGAGCCATCAGCCCAGAGCCCGACGCAGGGCTCGAACTCATGGACCGCGAGATCGTGACCTGAGCCGAAGTCGGCCGCTTAACCGACTGAGCCACCCAGGCGCCCCATCTCTGACTTTTTAATGGACTGTTTAAGTCACTTTTTTTTTTTTTAAGTAAGTCACACTGTTTTAAGTAACTTTTTTTCAGTTAATATAATCATTTATTATATTATCAATTAAAAATAAATAAATGACAGGTGGCCCCCCGGGTGGCTCAGTCGGTTGAGTGTCCAACTTCGGCTCGGGTCATGATCTCGCGGTCCGTGAGTTCGAGCCCTGCATCAGGCTCTGCACTGACAGCTCAGAGCCTGGAGCCTGCTTCGGATTCTGTGTCTCCCTCTCTCTCTGTTCCTCCCTGCTCGCACTCTATCTCTCTCTCTCTCAAAACTAAATAAAGATTAAAAAAAAAGTTTAAAAAAATAAATAAATGACAAATTTGTTGTTTTCTGTGTCTTATATGTGATAAGTCATTTTTTTTTTCCTCTTGCAACTTTTAAGATTCTCTTTGCCTTTAAATTGACTATAGTATGTTTTCACTCTTATGTGGATCCTGAGAAACTTAACAGAAACCCATGGGGGAGGGGAAGGAAAAAAAAGAAAAAAAAAGAGGTTAGAGTGGGAGAGAGCCAAAGCATAAGAGACTCTTAAAAACTGAGAACAAACTGAGGGTTGATGGGGGGTGGGAGGGAGGGGAGGGGAGGTGATGGGCATTGAAGAGAGCATCTTTTGGGATGAGCACTGGGTGTTGTATGGAAACTAATTTGACAATAAATTTCATATAATAAAAAAAAAATAAATTGACTATGGTATGTCTGTATATGGATCTGTATGCTTATCCTATGCTTACAGTTTGTTGAGCTTCTCGGGTAGGTACCTTAATGTTATTCATTAAGTTGGGGAAGCTTTTCTTTTTAATGGAGTTGATTTTTAGGACAGTTTTAGGTTCACAGAAAAATTGAACAGAAAGTATGGAGTCCCTTCCCATGTACCCTCTCCCCTTATACCCTGTCAACATCCCACCCTGTAGTGCTACATTTGCTGCAATCGATGGACCTATGTTGCCACATTGTTATCACCTAAAGGCCATAGTTGACGTTCGAGTTTACTGGTGATCTAAGTGGCTCTGTAACACAATGGATAGCGCGTTGGACTTCAATTCGTGATGTTACACATTTTAAGGCTTTTGACAAGTATCTAATGGCAAGTATTCACTCTTACAGTATCATATAGGATAGTTTCTCTGCCTTAAAAATCCTCTTTTCACCAAATTTGGGAGGTTGTTACCCATAATTTCTTGACGTGTTTTTTTTTCTGCTGATTCTCACTAATTTCTCATTCTGAGCTTTCCATTAAATGTATGTTGATGTGGTTTGTGATGGCCCATACTTCTCTGAGGCTTTGTTCATTTATCTTCATTCCGTGTGCTTTGGATGAAATAATTTCTATTGATCTATCTTTCATTTCACCGATTCTTTTATTTTCCAGCCAAAGCTGCTCTTGAACTCCTCTGGTAAATTTCTCATTTCGGTTATTGCAACGTTTCAGCTACAGAATTTGCATTTCTGTTGTCCCTCCACCCGATATATATTCATACGCCTCCAAACAGATATTATGCATGTATTAATGTATGTGTTTACTATGTATAATGTATAGATGTATCTTTTAGGAGTAATTTTTTCTGTTTATCGATACTTTCTCTTTGGTAAGTCCTTGTTGCCATTCTTTCTTTTAATTCTTTAAGCGTGATTGTCCTTAATTTTTTGAACATATTTTAAGTAATCACTTTGAAGTCTTTGTGTGTGAAGGTTAACATCTGGGTCTCCTCAGAGAATCTTTATTGACTGCTTTCCTGTTGAATTGAGTCACGGTTTGATGTTTTCTCACCTGTCTTATAAATTTTTGTCGAAAACCAGACTTGCTGGATAATGTATTTTAGCAATTCTGGATTCTGAAACCTCCCCCTACCCACTTGTGCTGCTGTTTATTTGTTTAGTGTTTTGTGAGGCAGAATTACGGGGATTCCATTTTCCAAACAGTCAAACAGTGCATGGCAGCTGGGGACTCTAAATTTCCTGCTTTCGGGGCGCGTGGGTCACTTGGTTCAGCATCGGACTCTTGATTTCAGCTTAGGTCATGATCTCACGGGTTCATGAGTTCAAGCCCAGCGTCTGCCCCCATGCTGGCGGTGTGGAGCCTGCTTCGGATTCTCTCTCTCTCCCTTTCTCTTTGTCCCTCCCCGCACTCTCAATCTCTCTCTCTCTCTCTCAGAATAAACTTAAATAAATAAATAAATAAATAAATAAATAGATAAATAAATAAATTTCATTCTTTCCTGTTTAAATTTTGTTTTTATTTTTAATCCTGGATTTCTAGAGGTTGTCCTGAATCCATAAATCTTTCTTGAGTTTTTGATTACCAGCCCAGCTGACGACTGGTCACGGGTTGCTCTCAAGCATTTCACAAGCCGGTAAGGCTTCCGTCCTTTGCCAATGGACCTGAATGTGAAGTTAGAAGGTTTCCTTCAAAGGTCAGTTCATTTCAAAGACTTCTTCAGGTTTTATTTTCCCTGTTTTTGTTATATGTGTACAGGACTTAACATTCAGCCAAAGATACAGTGGCAGTTGGGGCCCCCTCTGGTTTTCCCTGAGAGTGTGTGAGGCCTTGAACAGGTGTATAGGTTTCCAGACTGCCAGGGTTACGTGAGAACGTCTCAAGGCTCACTGTGCCTGTCTTATTTTCCAAGTCTGACGGGTAAATCCCTGGTTCCTAGCTTTTGGCTTTCCCCAACCAGAATGCGATCTCAATCTACGTGCAACACCGGTCGATGAAATGTCTTTGTTCATCAGTCGAATCTCTACGCGTGAGATTTTTTTCATGTTTCACTCCAAGTCAGCCCTCTGTGTCGGTGAAGCTGTTGGTTTGCGTGGCCTACCCCACACCGATAGGACTACGGAGCCCTCAGACTTGATGTGAAGGGGGTCCAAGCAGCCTCAGCTGGGAACACAGCTCTTCACTTGAGTTCCCGCCATTTTGCTTTAATAAATCCTCCTTGGCGTGTTAGGTGCCTTGGGTTGATTTTCCGAAATAAGTTGCGCTCGACAATTTTGTCCAGTTTTACAATTTTTCGGAGGAGGGTTTGCCGGGCTTCTCATTCTGTCCCTCCAAACTCCTATGTCCTTATTGCCATTTTCAGCAACGTTTCCAAGACTTATTTGACAGTAGAATTTTTTTTTAAGCCACACACCTGTTAGCTGTTGGCGAACATGGTCATTCTTCCAGACACTTTGGGAAACACTGACGTAGATGAAATGGGCAAAGATTATTTCAGTCGAAATTACTTTCATAGAGTCCACCATTCACGCCTGAATCCGTGCCGGTCAAAACGCTTTGAGCGATGGGGAGGGACAGGGAACACAGAGCTCTAAATCAGATGGCAAACTGTAGACTAGAGCCGGTCCGAGGATATGCGTTGTGTAAGCTGTACCAAATCTCCGATATTTAGTTGGGAGATGATGCATAGAAATCCAGGTTCAGATTTTTCCTTTCAGAAAAAAAATCTCACAGTACTATACCGTTCCTACACAGCAAAAATAAGTTACTGGTTAAACAATGAAACACACACGGTTCCTCCCTTCCGACCCAGAAATCATTTGAATGTTTAGCATCCATGAAGTATTCAGATTAATGAAGCCTATTTGCTCATATGCTGTTATCTGTGGTCATGCTTCAGGCTCACCAGTCGCAGGATACTAGCTCGTAGCTTCTTGTTCAAAACCAGAACCATAGGGCCACATTCTCAAGCTTGATTTTCATCCAGACCGATGGCAGGAGTGTGCAAGACGGCTGGTCACTGTTAAGGGTGTCATCAGTAAAACTAGGTAGAGCTTTCTGGCTCTCTTGGCGATGGACCCCTCATTTTTTTTTAATCTCTGGGCTCTGACATGGATATGTACATATATTTGGGTGGCTTTAAGTTACAATCAAGCAACTTTATAGATGAATACAATGGGTTGGAGAAGGAGCCAGGAGTTTAGGTAGGAAGCAATATCTCTGACCAGCAGTCAGGAAGCCCTTCTAAAGAGATGAGATTTCAAGAATCATTTTTAGAGTTAGGAAGGAAAGCTTGGAAGATTCCAGGAGTGGAGGGCAAAGAGGCACATAAGTGGCAGATGAAAAAGAAGGCATAAGGGCGGTAAGTAAGCGAGAGACTCAAAAAGTTACTGAGAGAAGAGTCATAACAAAGGCAAATGGAGGGGCACCCAGGTGGCTCAGTCGATTAAGCGTCTGACTCCTGATTTTGGCTCCGGTCATGATCTCACAGTTCGTGGGTTCGAGCCCCGCACTGGGCCCTGCGCTGACAGTGCGGGGCCTGCTCGGGATTTTCTCTCTCTCCTTCTCTCTCTGCTCCTCCCTGCTCACCCTCTCTCTCAAAAATGAATCCATATTTTTTTTTTTTAGAAGTGAATGGCATAGGCATTAAGAAAAAAAATGCTAGGTTTTAAAAATTGTCCTGAATTCTTTATGATGAATGTTTGCAGCCTACTAGTCTCCAGGCACTTTTATCAGACTCCTTCCTTCTTACGGTCCCCACCCTTCTGCACCCAAAAAGCCTCCTCCCCTAATGCCGCCTAATTCAGGAGAATCTTCTCCTAATTCAGAAGAATCCCAAAGCCTTATGACTATTAGAAAAGGTGGCTGGCTCTCAGTAGGTCCATTGATTCCTCCCCCCACCATTTTTTTTCGTGAGTCCCCCGTTCGCTCACCTTTTAGTGACTTAGCGGAAATAGAATTCATTTCTTTCCCCAGGTTCACTGTGGAGTTGAATGTTAGACTTTTGTGCCTTACAAAGTCACCGTCACCGAGCCGAAATCAATATTAATCATATGCAGCTTGATACTGTAATTGAATAGTTTTTACACAGATGATATTAACTGATAAAATATGGCATCCTCATGAGAAAACATTACCTTGAAATATTAGCGTTATGATATGTTAATTTCTTTGGAGGATATGACTACAGATATATGAGCAGAGGTAAATTTTCCAGCACTTCGGCTGACAAATTCCATGTCAACATAACTCTCAAGAATTTGTATTACTACTCGGCGATGACTTATATGATGATGTATAACAACTTAAGGGGTTTTAAAATGCAGTATTTTGACTAATGTGGTTTGGTAAATAGCATTTGTGATTAGCTCCTTTTCTTTTTCTCCCCCCAATTTCTGCAATACTGACAAAAGCCTGTAATAATAATAAAAATCACCTCTCCAAATGGAAAATGCCCTACTCCATCACCAACCGTTCCTGGGAACGCTCCAAGTTCCGTGCAGAACGGAGATCTGGGAGCCCTGCAAAGTCAGATACACGCTGTACTCATTGTCATATTAACGCCTCTCATTTCTATCTGGGCGTTTGGCCTCGAACGATGGTTTCTATGAACTTTCGCCAGGGTGATTCATTCTACATAAACCATATGACACTGCGAGAGGCTTTGAGCCCCCTGTGCTGTCCCTGAGGAAAAGCTTAGGGTGAATCTGTCATTCTGATGCCCTTAAATACAGGGAGTGTGAACCGGTCCCCGGAGAGCTTGGTTCAGGAACGGCGCCTACACTTCTTAACATTTGGCCTAGTTGCAGAGATTCTGTCTCTTTGAGAGGCAACCGATGCAGACATGGTGGTCATTTGTAGCCGTTTATTTGCCCCAGTGATAAATAGTCCCAGAATCCCCTTCTCCTGGAAATTGAGAACAGGAGTGGCCTCTTGGGGTTTTCCTGGATACCTACTGTCTCTTGTCAAATGAGGCCAGTGTCCATCTCAGGCTCATCTCCTGGCCCATGTCATTTGGAAGCTATTAGCTCTCTACTAAGAGCTGTCTCATAGAAATCTCTCCCCTTTTTCTGTTTCTCTGCCTCGGCCCAGCACTCTGATATTCTCCCCGGAGAACGATCAAAAGCCTTTGCGCAGCAAAGGAAACAATCAACAAAACTAAAAGGCAACCGACAGAATGGGGGAAGATATTTGCAAATGATGTATCGGATGAAGGGTTAGTATCCAAAATCTACACAGAACTTACCAAACTCAACACCTGAGAAACAAATAATCCAGGGAAGAGATGGGCAGAAGACATGAATACATACTTTCGCGAAGAAGACGTCCAGATGGCCAACAGACGCGTGAAAAGATGCTCAACATCACTCCTCATCAGGGAAATACAAATCGAAACCACACTGAGATACCACCTCACGCCGGTCAGAGTGCCTAAAATGAACAACTCAGGAAACAATGGATGTGGGCAAGGATGCGGAGAAAGGGGAACCCTCTTGCACGCTGGTGGGAATGCAAACTGGTGCAGCCGCTCTGGAAAACAGTGTAGAGGTTCCTCAAAAAGTTAAAAATAGAACCACCCCACAACCCAGCAACCCTTTGGAATTTGCCCAAAGGAGACAGGAGTGCCGACTCACAGGGGCATGTGAACCTCACCAACGTTTATAGCAGCACTATCAACAACAGCCCAATTATGGAAAGAGCCCAAATGTCCATTGATTGATGAATGGATAAAGAAGACGTGGCATATATGTACACAATGGAATACTACTCGGCGATGAAAAAGAATGAACTCTTGCCCTTTGTAACAACATGGATGGAACCCGAGGGTACTACGCTACGTGAAATAAGTCAGGCAGAGAAAGGTAGATATCATAGGTTTTCAATTATATGTGGAATTTAAGAAACTTAACGGAAGACCATGGGGGAAAGGAAGGAAAAAAAATAGAAACAGAGAGGGAGGCAAACCATAAGAGACTCTTAAATACAAATAACAACTGAGGGTTGATGGGGGGAGGGGGAGGGGTGTATATGTGATGGGCGTTGAGGAGGACACTTGTGGGGATGAACACTGGGTGTTGTATGTAAGCCATGAATCATGGGAATCCACTCCCGAAGCCAAGAGCTCACGGTATACACTGTACGTTAGCTCACTTGACGATAAATTATATATAGCACAACCCAAGTAGCATAGGGCCACCTTTTGTAGTCAATACAAAGTTGCCTGTAGACAATAAATGCATGTTTACTACCTTGGGGAAGCAGAGCCTCCCAGCCCCTCCTGTCTGCTCTGGCGTGTTGAAGGTGATCCACACGAAGTACCACAGAGCTCCCTCATAAATTATTTGCAAAGGAGATCTCCTACCGGGGCTCTTGAACACTTCACACGTGTTTGGCTGTAGCACTGCTGTTCCCGTTCCCTAATCTCAAGTGGAACAACGAACCTGATATTAATCTGTCTTAAGGAGAAGCATCTGGAGGCTAGCTAATAAAATTTCAATTCAATGGAGGAAAAATGCTCTCCATCAAGCCCTGCTGACATAGGCCCTTTAGAGCTGCTCACTGCCGTTTGCCGTGGTCCCAGGGTCTCCAGACCCCTGTCTGTTTGATGAGGGTGGTGAGCAGATCTCCTTCCGGGGGGCTCAAGTTTGGGACACAGTTCTTTTGACTACTGACAGTAAATACAACCCCAAATCTCAGCAAAACCTTCCCCTCTTTCCCATGGTCTCCCCTCCTCCTGGACCCTTCCCTGTTCACTTTCCAGCTCCCTTCCCTTTCCCTTACCATCCTCTGTTGGGCTCTGGCCAGATGTTTGGCCCCTTGGTGTGATGCTAAGTGGCCAACTCCCTTGATCTGGGCAGCCAGATGCTCCCTATCACTACGCCTTTGACCTAGACCAGCTGAAGAGGCATGGAAATGCCAGAAAGCATAACAGCTCGCCCGCCTGACAGACCGACAGCACATATACCAGCTTCGGGGACTACGTTTCGGAACTTAGGAGACATTTCCTCTCCAGGAATGAGGCTACGAAGGAGAGTGGGCATTAGGCAACAGGAGATTTTCCCCATCCCCAAAATTGTCCCTTCGCTTTAAAACCAGTTTCTTCACTTTCGTTTTTAATATCGTTGGCTCGTTATTGAAATGAGGAAACGAAAACTTGGATTCGTTTAACTAATGAACGTTATTTTTTAACGTTGATGGATTTATTTTTGAGAAAACGAGAGCACGAGCAGGGAGAGGGGCAGAGAGAGGGAGGCAGAGAATCCCAAGGAGGCTCCACACTGTCAGTGCAGGGGGTTGGATCCCAGAAACCATGAGACCATGACCTGAGCCGAAATCAAGAGCCGGACACTTAACCGACTGAGCCGCCCATGTGCCCCAATAATCTTTATTTTTAGGGTAGTTTTAGGTTCACAGCAAAATTGGGGGGAAAGCACAGAGATTTCCCAGGTACCCCTTGTGCTTGGACAGGTGCAACCTTCCCCATTACCAGCATCCCCCACTCTGGGGGGTTGATAATGAACTGATGAACCCACACTGACCCGTCATTATTACCATGTCCAAAGTTTACATTATGGTGCTCTTAGTATACATTTTATGGATTTGGAAAAATGTACAATGACATACATCCATCATTAAAATATCATGCAGAATAATTTCACAGCCTTAAAATTCCCCTGTGCCTCTCTCTGCCCATTCATCCCTCCCCTCCTCATCCCTCGGTGATCATTGATCTTTTTACTCTCTCCGTAGTTTTGCCTTTTCCAGAATGTCATATCGCTGGAATCATATGGGACATATCCTTTACAGACTGGTTCTTTCCCTTCATAATATGCATTTAACTTTCCTCCATGTCTTCTTATGTCTCAGCGGCTCATTTCTTTTCAGCGCTGAATAATATTCCATTGTCTGGATGGGCCACAGTTTATTTATCCCCCCATTTACTGAAGGACATCTTGGTCGCTTCCAAATTTGGGCCCTTATGAGCTAAGTTGCTATAAATGTTGTTTGCAGACTTTTGGGTAGATAGAAGTTTTCAACTCATTTGGGTGGATACCGAGGATTGTTATTGCTGGTTCGTATGGTTCATATTCTCAACCATCCTGTGGCCTCTTCATGTCACGCTTTTATAATCTGGTTGATTTTTCACAATATTGTCGGGCCAGGGGCACAGTTGGCTAAGCGTCGGACTCTTGGTTTCAGCTCAGGTCGTGATCTCACGGTTCATGAGTTCAAGCCCCGCATCGGACTCTAGGCTGACAGTGCGGGGCCTGCTTGGGATTCTCTCTCCCCCCCCCACCCCCTCTTGGGCTCTACCCCAATTTCTGTCTCTCTCTCTTGACATGAATAAACTTAACAAAAAACAATATTGTTGGGCCATACTAATGAAGCATTTCTGAATTAAAAGTTACCTCTTTCCAGCAAAAAATATGGCAGTCTTTTATTATTTTCTTAAGTGATAGGTATGCAAAATGAGAAAAATGAGGCCATTATAAATATTTTAACTCAAATAAATTCTTTTTAGCATTCTTGTGAAATGGATGTGATACGTGGTCTCCAGTAGGCCTTTTGTATGGTTCAGGCTGCTTTTCCTTGAGTCAGGAATTATGTCAGTGAAAGCCCCTCATACTAAAGGGGGCAGGTGAGCTCATCCCCTACACAGCATATTGATGCATCATTTCAAAAGTGTATCTATTGCTGGAATGAAAGACTGAGGCAAACCAACAATTTCTCTTGGGGATACGCTACTGATACGGTTGAACTTTTCTCGCTTTCTTCCTCAAGAGGGGCGATGATCGGCAGACAGGGACATATCTACTCCTAGCTCCGTAGATGGTTGGGAGCAGCGAGATTTCAGGATGGAAAGATCGCAGGTCTTAAAACCAATGGGATACAGAGTTTGAATTTCAGCTTTGCTACAGTCCAATTGTGCAACCTTGGAAAAATTATTTCTTAGAGTTGAATAACTTCTTAGTGTTTAAGATTTCCCTTCGGCAAATGGGTTTGATAATACCTATGCTACAGATTTATTGGGGGAACTTACCTGAGATCATTAATGTAGAATGCTTGACCCATAATAAGTGTTTGGTGTTCGTGAACTTGGATGAGGCTTTGAAATTCACCGAGACCTTCGTGAAGGAAACAGATCATTCTAAGATAAAGCAGGCATACAATAGCATATTTTAGGTTCTGACTTTTGATCGCTTCTTCGGTTTTGGGTTTACACACTCTATTTTTATCCTAACTTTTCCTAAATTAAGTATTATTAATAAATGATCAGTAAAATGGAACTGCCATCCATAACCAAACATTGGCCGACAGATTATTTTTTTTTTCTTTATCCTAAATGTGTAAAATAAGACAAGAGGCCAAAGGAGGTAAAAATGTTACAGTCTGAAGGGACTGCTGGATCTGCATCGTTGCAGTTTGAGACCCATGAATGTCAATAAATGGGCAAAGGAGAATGTACCCACACACGCACACGTGCGCACACACACTCACACCCAGACCTGAGAGTGAACGGTCACCTTGAGGTTTCCGTTCCCGAAACATTTTTGTGCTTCACACAAAACTAGGCGTTGGAACCACAATATTTTAGTTTTAGTGCAAATGTTCCATACAATGTCATTGTCCCATACCATCATCCCTTCCCAGAGTAACCCACGTAGAAGCGTTTTTGTCTTCTCTCTCTAAATCTGTTAGTATCAACATAAATGTCGCAACTCTAGATGTAGTCCCAGAATTAGAGTATCAGGATTGCATTCCAGCTGCCGCTCTAGAAGGCTACGAAGGCTCTTGCTCTCAGGGCCTCACGAGACATGTGGCTTTTGGAAGGCAAGGCAGGAAGCTTGAAAAAGGCGTCATGCTCACTCTGGAGAAAAGTGATGATTACCACACAGGTCAGGATTGCTGAAAAGTTGCTAACTATGTCTGAACCCCACCTCAGAAACACACGTACGTGTGCTCACGTGCACACACACACACGTGCGCCCAAAGTCATGGTTGGTTTTCAACTACGTTTCTTTTCTTACTCCGCATTCTTAAATTTTATAATCTGTTTAGCCTCTTAAATGACAGTGTATCTCAACATTGAAACTATCTTAGATGTAACAAATATAACAATTCAGATATTTTATTATTTGGATATCAGTGATTCAGACACTAACGAAAATGATCCCATGTTGTTTCTTCTCGACGTTTCTCAAGATCCGGTGTCTCAACATGGGACCGAGGACTTCAGGGTTTAACACTGTAGTTGGTTTCTTTAGAAAACATTATGATTTCACCACATAAAAAAATCTTTATGACTTCCTAGGAGGGATTTATGAAAGACTTTGATTTATCAAGCACCTATTCAATTGTCCTTCACGACTGCAGGTGGCATTTTGTCTGTCTCTGTTACGCGGATTTCGATTGCCTGTGTCGTACTTGGCTGCATAAATTATCCAAGCTTCCCTTAAAAACAGTAATAATATGAAAGCCCTTCTTCCTGAAAAGCTCATTACTTACCTACCTTATCTCATTCTTTCCTTTACAGCCTTGGAAAATACATCTTACTGTTACGAGTTTACGGAGACCTCCCCCATCCCTTGAGTATGAGGGAGGTGAAACGCACAGATACATGTAACGTGCTAGAGTAATGAAGTTGGATTGGAATCATGTCTGTCTGCACCCAAAATTCTCACTTGCTTTGCCTCACTGGTCTGTTTTTGTTTTCTTTTTTTCTCCCATCTTTTTTTTTTTAAATCTGAAATTTATTGTCAAATTGGTTTCCATACAACACCCAGTGCTCCTCCCAATATTTTGAGGTCTGCATCCTTGGGCTCTGGATATAAATGCCTTTACTCCACTGAGTCACCGATGGTGGGGTAACCAGTTTATTGCAAACATCGTCTCCCTGCCATATATCCCAGCTGCCAACCATTCCTCAAAAGGTGTTACACAGCATTCCACTGACCCCGCCTCAGTGCATTTCATTCTGTCTGTCCTTTTTATCATCCCAGGAGCCTAACTGGATATTTGTTGAGCTCCTGTGATCAGCATTGAGCTACGTGCACAACCAAAGCATTCAACTTTGGAAGCTCACATCCAAAGGATGAGAAATGGGTAAGCTCTCTGTTTTTTTTTTTCCTACCTCTGAGTTCAGGAATATTCATTCACCTAAAAATATATATATATATTCAACATTTACTTGATGCCTGCTAAGGTTCAGACCCTGTGGGAGGCAGTAACAAATCAGCTGTAGCTGTGGGCTCAGTTCTTTTCAGAGCTCTGAGTCTGGTGCAGAAGAGAAGTAAGCAGGCAATGAGATTTCCTGCGTGATCATAGCGGCAGGTGCACAGGTGGCCGAGAGGAGAAGCACATTGACGAGACTGGGAAATCGTAGAGGAAAGATTGGAGATGATGACGGTCAATCTCACTGCTGTGAGTTAGCAGTGAGAGTCATTCATGAGCTCTGATCCAGAAAGTTCTTCCCGTTGGAAAACTTGCATTACGATTCCGGTGTAGAGTCGCCAAGCTCTTTGCATTATCTGTGGTGGCCCCAAATCCGAAGCCCTGGTAGGATTGACATGGCTGCTTTGACTCCCATTTGGCTTGATTTAGATTGTGTTACTATTTTGACTTCACACTGGGTTCTCCAGTCTCTCCAGGGAAGTGAGCTCTTTCCTTAAATAGCTTCATCCTTCGGAATACTCTTGCCAATGAATTGGAATATAAGCAGTCAGTTAACAAGTGTAGAGTTGTAGCCCAAAAGGGATCTATACTTTCACAGACTCTCTGCCTGGATCAGTCAACACAACGTACAATTATCTCCATACGTGAAGAGCACATCATGATTTCTAGGCTGAAAAACAAGCCAAACTTTTAGGCAAGGTTTCAGCAAAACTTTTGTTTCCTGTTTCCAAAGTCTGTGTTTGACTTTGGAGAAACTGGGGTCATTTGTTATGGATGTCTTTCACTTTTTCAAAAGCTTATCTAAAAATTCCTACTTTATGTGTAAAAAAATTGGAGGTCAGACAGTCGTTTTAAGCCAGCAGATGTATGTGCCAGAGTAAGTAAGTAGGGGCCGCAGTGTATGGTTGGTTCAGATTCGGAAATGATAAGGACTCGGCCTTATCACTGTGTAATGTGGCCAGTGGCCAGTTGACTCTGGCCAAGCCAACTGATGACCAAGGGAGAGCATTGGATTGCCTGTCCTTTTGACTGCCTTAAGTTGCAGCTGGGCCATGGTCCTCCTGGACAGAATAAGCTACCAGACTTTAATGTATTTTTAGGCTGCACGAATGCAAAAATCCTCTTAAATATCCCTTTTCTCTGGGTTAGTTAACTGCCATCTGAAAAAATTATGTCTACCTCCTTGAGAAGGATATTAGAAAATTGGGAGAACCACCCAGAGGAGAAGTGGAGTTTTGAGAGACTACTAGATATAGTCAAAGCCACCGGGGGTGTTAACCTGGTAAAATAGCCCATGCCTACCAATAGTTTGTTGGGTGTCACTTGAAAAAGAGAAGAGTAGAATCACACATTAGTATAGTGTGTGTGTGTGTGTGTGTGTGTGTGTGTGTGAAAGAGAGAGAGAGAGAGAGAGAGAGATCGATCGGGGGATATATGCTACCATATGCCCATTATGTATGTCACCATCCATAACTTACGCTATTCCACTTAATCCTTATTGACAACCTTGCAAGGTATGTTTTACTGTCCACATTTTATAGATGAAGAAACTGATGGCCAGAGAGCTTAAGTCATCTGTTCAGCTTTGCGCAGGTAAGTTTTATACCTGGAAGTATTTTCACTGAAACTTCATGCTCTTTCTATAATACCACACGGCCAGTTTGAAGTCCCACAGAGATGTGTTTGGACAGTATAATACAGATTTTTTGAAAACACGAGCTAGTCAAACGAAAAAAGAAGGAAGCAAAAATATGTTTTTAAGGGTAAAAACAGTGAACAAAATTTAGTGGTTTCCTAGAACACCTTCAGTCCCTTTCCAGTGGAATTGTCCATGATAAGCTTGAATGGAGAAGATTCAGTGGGTAAATATGGATGATATTTAAGGACTACAGAATTCCACTCTTCATTCTTTTGTGGGTGTACTCCCACATAGGATGCCCCTTTTGATCCATGACTTTCCATTATCATGCATGGCCCTTTAATTTCAGTGAGACCACAGTGTTCCTTTGAAAGACGACCTTCTTAAGTAATTTCAGGGCTGATTTACATAAGACTAAGACCTTTAGTCAATGAAAAAAAATATGTTGAAATCTTTTTTTCTGGCATTCATGTTTTATACCTGAAATCCCAGCAGTCTAGATCCTTAATTCACACTTAGGTAATGTTGACTCGATTCAGGGGACCCGTTTTCCCAGGCGTGAGTCCAATTTTGTTTTTTCTTTAGTTAGTCAAACCTTGTAACAATGGAAATATCAACTTCAAGTATATTCTTTCTGCCTGAAGTTTAGCTGATTCCAGGTTAGTTAAGTGTGGAATGGGAAGTGATCAAATGTGATGACCCACGCACCGCTCACTGGCAGGAAAGGTTCTTGCACAGAAAGGTTGGCAGTTAACAGAGTCCCATTTAAAAGCACTTAACACAGTGGCAGTTCAGAGAGAAAGTTGGATCCGTGGTCACTTAGCCCTTCCACTAACCCGATTTTATGGCTTTGGACAATGCGTCCCTCACTCAGGACCGGCTTCCACAGTTTTCATTTAGTCCTACAAAATGACAGATGTCAAGACCAAGGAACATCCCGTCTCCTTCCCGGAGGTTTACGAAACACGATCGAATGTTTAGATAAATGTATCTTCAGATTTAGTATTAAGGTTTCCTCTCTTTGTAAATTCCTTGCATTTTCTAGAGACAAAATAATAGAGAAAAAGGCAGGGACAAACCAAAGAAAGGGGAATACCAACTTGAAAAGAGGGAACAAAAGGGGCAGAAGACAGGCAGCACGGGGGTGGAAAGTGTTCAATATGCTGGTATGAGGGGTCACTGTCCCGGGGGTGGGGACGCGATTATATTCCAACAAGAGCAAAGGATTCAAAGTTCTTATGTAAATCCTTCCCTCCACTGATACTGGGACACTTCTCAAGGTGACTCTTGTGTGTGGGCTCGCCACCTTTCCCCCGAAGACGGAACACTTGGAAAACTGGGACTGGGTCTTATTCAGGTCTGCCCCCCTTGTCGCGGCGAGCGCAAAGAAATGACACACGAAATCAGCGTGCAGCATGAAACCGAACTTCTCTGGCGAATGACAATAAACGAGTCTCCTGTTGTTTCCTTCTGGGGCGGTTTGCTTTTTCCTCCACTCCAGAAGCCAGGGAAGTGGATGGCAAGAAGAGGTCCCACGGGTCACAGTTTTTTCTTGCATCGCTCTGTGCTTGGCAACAGGTCACCTGCGACTCGTGCCTTCTTCTTCTCTGAGTTCTGGAGCACTCAGGGGAGCACTCCGGGGACAAGCCTATCAGGCCGAGTGGCTTTTCTAACGCCATGCTTCCAGATCTCCCCGCCACACAGAGAATCAGACGGGAGGCTCCCTCAGTGGACTCCAAGGACAAAGGCTCTGACTGCCAGAATTCCAATCAGCGTGGTCTCAGGATTTTGCACCATTGTTCCCACTTTGGGTCGAGAGGCTCGGTGACTGGAGGGAAGGCGGCCAAATCGAGGGCAAGTCTGTCTCCGTGCTTTGGAAACAAGGACAGTTTGTTTCTCTCCGACGTTCTGGGACCTGGAACCATGCCTTCTCTCTGGTGATTCCAAACATCATCGGGTTGATACCTGTTGTATTACTCTAGAACATTCTGTCACTCGGCTGGTTAAAAAGGTAGGAGAGAAGGGTGTCAGGAGGGAGGAAGCTGTGCTTGATCCTTATGGAAGCCAGTTAAAATTAATTGGAAAAAGCTTTTAAAGACCCAAGATGCAGACCAAATGTATCTCCAACCCGCGGCCTCATCCCGCACGGAACACGAAGGTCACGGCAAAACTGCAGATTTATGCACAAGGGTTGGGTGATGGAAAATGAGACAAAAGCATTTGGATTTTATTATTCCATTTACTCTGACCCTGGGCCATAAAGGGTTTGGAGAGCCTGTTTTATGTGTTCAGCTGGTTGCCACACTGACAGGCATTTGGAGCCACTTAAATAAACCACTCCGGTCCCACAGCTGCAACAACACCATATCAAATATAGGTTAGGGTCGAAGTGGGGAGGCTGCAACACAGCGTCTCCAGCAGGTGCACGGGGAAGATTCTTTGTTTGCTTTTCTGCGGTCGCTTATTTTTGGACCAGCTTCCTTATCTGTCAATTGATTTTGATTTCGAGCTAACTTGGATGCTGGAGTTTGCTTGGTTTCTGCACAAAGGGCGTGCACCTTTGGGGCTGACCCCTGTTTTCCAGGAATGCTCCGTGTTTTCGCCGAGTTTGAGTTGGGTTCCAGAGAAGCTGGTGAGCTCAGGTTTGGTTTTGAGATTTGTGCTGACCCGTGTACTTCTTTCATTTTTGTAAGGTTGTCTTCTCTTTGTTCACTGAATTCTTTGGAACTGGTTCGGCCGTCGAAGCTCCCGGTACGACTGAAAAACAGACAAGGGGAAGAATTCAACATGGACGACTGTGGAACTGAATCCACAAGTGAGCCTTTGTGATAGACAAAACATATGTCCTGAGTTTTTTGTCGAGGTGTGGACACATGTGAACTAAACAGAGCAGAGAGAGAAACCTAGAATAGTAACACTTCAGTCCATACAGACAGACCCTCACAGGTTTCACTACGTTTCATAAGCAAACCTCAGCCTCGAAGGAGATATTGTTTCCATTTTACAGATGTCAAAACGGAGGCTGCGAAAGGTCAGAAGAGTCGCCCAAGGGTCACATGACTTCCAGCGAGGTGGCATTGCCCACACACGTCCTTCTTTTTGTAACAAAGCCTTTGCTTGCTGCTTAGAGAGTTGCAATCGCCCAACAGAATCCAGGCGTGGGGATTCTGGAAACCAGAGACACCCAAATGTGTGGGGGTGCGCTGAGAGCTTGGGGCTTGAAGCAGCCTTTGACCTTGAGAGCGTACTCCTTCAGAACCCCAAAGAGAGTGTGGACGAGCTAATTGAGGAGATCTGTTCTGTTTCATACTGTACCTCCGGGGTCTGTTCTTCATAGAAAAGCCATCAGGACTTTGAACTGTTAATCATTTGTCACAAAGACTGATTTTACCATTCTTCCCCTACCCTTCCCCATTCCAGACACTCACCCCAAAACAGCCTAAGAGTTCTACACTTCTGTTTTCATTATTTGATTTTTCTTCCCGTATCCGAGGATCAGAGAAAGTACCAAAGAACAGTCACCATCATTGAAATCACATTATTTATTGATGTTTAGCCCAGATTTTGTGAACGAGTGTTCATGAGTAGATCTCAATTAGGCTTCTGAACACAGCTTTCCATAAAAGGACTCAGATATCTGCACAAGAATAAGAGAGTCACATAATGCATTTTGTGTTTTTAACTGATTTCTAAGTTTCGGGCTCCGAAAGACATACCTACATTTATTTTCTGCTTCAATATGAAAACAAGCCCACTAAATTGTTTTAAGTTTTAAAAAAAGAAAACATGCCTCTGAAGAAAATATAAATAACATTGTGCTTTTTAGGGTCTGATATTAAGCCAAGAACATTTTTCAGCTCTATTTTTTTCATTGATACTTTTTTTTCTGTTACTCTTGTAAGGGTGAGAATGGGTCTCATCTTTCCAGATGCAGAGGGTAAGAGCCGGGCACTTGACTTCCTCAGAGTTTCCCCAGATTCAACACAAATTTGCCACATCGGTGACAAGAGTGCTAAAGGCTACACGTGACCTGAGTGTTTCAGGGGAATCTTTTTGAGGTGTACCTACCTTTTCTCCGTTGTATTTAATTTTATTTAAACGTTTATTTATTACTGAGAGACAGAGAGGTGCAGAGCGTGAGCAGAGGAGGGGTAGAGAGGGAGGGAGACACAGAATGCGAAGCAGGCTCCAGGCCCTGAGCTGTCAACACAGAGCCCGATACAGGGCTTGAATTCACGAACTGTGAGATCATGACCTGAGCCAAAGTCGGTCACTCAACCAACTGAGCCACCCAGGCGCCCCACCTTTCCTCCTTTTCAGAGGAGTTACATGCATGTAACTCCCAGCCGAGTTACGTGCAGCCTACCCCATGCCCAATACTAGAAGAATCAGAGACAAACATCTTCACGTGCCAGGGTCGGACATTTGTCAAGTGCCTTGACAGGTTAGTGGCCCGGAGTCGGGTTGAACTTATGACTCTATGTGCTAAATTCCATGCGAACATTTGAAAATTAAAATGTTAATATGCCGGGACGCCTGGGTGCCTCAGTCGGTTGGGGTCTGACCCTTGATTTCGGCTCAGGTCATGGGCTCACCGTTTGTGAGTTGGAGCCCCGCCTCAGGCTCTGTGCTGACGACTCGGAGCCTGCTTGGGAAACTTGCTCCTACCCCACCTCTGCCCCTCTCCCATTGTGCTCTCTCTCTCTCTCTCTCTCTCTCCATAAATAAATAATCTTACAAAACTGTTAACATGTTGATCACGTTTTTAATATTTGTTGCAAAATCTTTAATTACAAGAACGGATGCTTTAATCAGCAGAACGGTAGATGAGTTTCGATGGAACCAAATCCTGGGCAGAATTTCAGTGTAGAGGGAGGTAGCCTGAGGCATTTTTCCCACCTCCCCGGCTGCCCACCGTTGTCCCCTTGAGACACTTGAGGCATGCAAACCCTGTATCGTTGCGCGGCCCCCACGCCTCCTGTTTCCTGAAGCAGTGTTCCCTCAAGTTAACATCCCCCCACCTCTGACCCCTAAGCTAAACTTCCTTGTCTCCAATGCTGTCCATCCCAATGGGTTGTTCTGCAAGCTAATTGTCTGGAAGTTACTCATGCCAAAATGTGAAGCAATGATCACATCAGAGCAAAATGGGCAGCCTTTTGGAGCACCTGGGTGCCCCAGTCGGATAGGCATCCGACTCTTTGATTTCCACCCATGTCGTGATCTCACGGTCCGTGAGTTCGAGCCCCGCATCGGGCTCTGCCCTGACGGTGCTGAGCATGCTTGGGATTCCCTCCCTCCCTCTCTCTGTCTCTCTGCCCCTCCCCAATTTGTGCTCTCTGAGTCTCTCAAAATAAATAAACTTAAAGACATTTAATAAAATAAAGGGCAGCCTTTTGGATTAAAAGGAGCACCAGTGACCATGGCCATCCACCTTGAACTCTAACTAGAAGTAACAGTTTCGACAGGGGGAAGACGTCTACAAGCTTCTTCCTGAAGGGCAGCCACTCCCTCTTTTCCTTCCTCCCAATTCCCTCACTTTAGATGAATGTGGGTCAGATGCTTGGCCTTCCTCTTTTGCATGGTCTCTGATCTTTGCTCTCACTCACGCCAAAATAGGTTTAACGCATCTGTTTCACTGGATCGACCAGGTGTCTTGTTAGAACTGGCTGGTTGTTTGGGTATTTCATAGCGATGTCCAAGAGCATCGTGCGTAGCCTTTTTGACGGTGTGTTGTGTTTCTCTGTCTTCTGTTTGGCATAATCACTCCAAAGAGAGTTATGCAGTGGTCGTGGGTTCCATAGGACCATTCCGCGTGCAAGGGTGCGTCAGCTCAAGATGACCTGAGATCTGCAACGAGGGTCTCAAAAAGCAGGGTGGAAAAGTCACCTCTTCTTCCAATTTCTGAAAATTCGGTGACTCTTTCGCTACATCCTTGGCCGTGCTGCTGGGTGGATTAAAAAACCGCGTAAGCCTATGCATTTTTTTTTTTAATGCACATATACTATAATAAAAGCTAATGGCGATCCTTGATGACTTTTGTTGAAACTGGGACACCTGCAGTTTAATTGGCATTTCCCTCCCCAAAGCACAGCTTTGGAGCACCTATCCCAGCTTGCCTGCACGGGCTGGAAAACTCACTGGGTTCGTATTTAACTTCTCCAGCCGTCAGATAGCCTTCATTTGCGGTGGCACAAGGGTGGCTTGTGAAACTCTGAGGGAAAAAAAAAATCTGCCAAACTAGGTGGGGATTTTATACTGTCTAAAGTTAGAAATGCTCTGAACTCGATACGCAGCCTCCCTCACCCTGTATTTTGGCATTTCTAGGAAATGTTACATAAAGAGAGACCAAAGAAAAAAAAAAAAGTTAGACTCTACATCACAACTCTGGCACATATATCTTTTATTGTGGTAAAACTACATGGAAACCATAAGCAGCCCAAATTACTACCATGTGAACGGAATTCTTGGTGGGTTAGCACCCTTTGTGCGGACAAAGAGAGACCAAAAAATATGCAAATTTCAAGCAAAACAAATGCACACTTTTCTTAAAGCCAAAAGCCTTCATGTAATTTGGAACAACCAGTCTGCCTGAGTACTTTCTTATATGTAAGTGGAAATCCTTTTTGATATTTACACTACTGATTTCTTTAATCTCCACTTTGGAATTAATAGGACAATAACATCGGATTGCTTCTTCGGCTGCCCCTGCACTTAAGCATATTTACCCAAGTGTCTAGAGTAGGGATTGTACACATATCTCTAATCCACCTGCCTGTGTTAGTTAAAAGCCCAGATAAAATCAGCAGCCCTTAGATCTTAACCTTTTAAGTCTGAGATGTTTTTAAAGTCTGGCCAAGGCAACTGAAGCCGGGCTGTGCACGGGGAGGGGAAGAGGAAATCGAGGAGGGGAAAACAGTGGGGGAATTGGCCCATAAAAATTTTCTCAGCTTGAACCACTGTCTCATTCAAATGCGCCAAACATGCAATAATAATAGTGACAATATCCATAAGAACTGGGGAGGGTGAATCTCGGGAAACAGAAATAGTCTACGTTACGATGCGGTGGCGTGGTCCCGTGGCTGGCTGGCTAGCTGTTTATCCAAACAAGTTGAACTCACTTTCCACTTTCCCTATGTGTGCATGTTGGGGAATGGATGGTGGGAACAGGGTCCACAGTATTTTGTAGATACAGATATCCTAACGATAAATGCGGAACGCACTAAAAATACTAAAAACACAGCACCCTTGTTCCAGTATTTAAGTCCCCAGAGCAATTGCTGACAACATTTTGCATGCCACGTTTTCCCAGAATTTAACTTGGAGATCTAAAAGAAAAGACCAAAACCAGATCAGAGATACTCTAAACTTTTATTGAACACAGCTCATATGCTCATAGATCGACTCTTTTTACCTTGGCATTTTCTTATACTCCTTGGACCAACCTATCCCTCTAAATAAATTAAACGGTGGTTGATGTTGTTTCCAAATTGGGAGGTTACATGGTTTTCTTTATCATTTATTTTATAGTCTTTAAATCAAGAAAATAGAAGGATCAAATCCAAAAACCAAAGAGCAATCATAGTATCTTTTAAAATTTTTTTTAATGTTTATTTACTTTATAGAGAGAGAGACAGAAAGACAGAGCATGAGCAGGGGAGGGGCAGAGAGAGAGGGAGACACAGAATCGTGAAGCAGGCTCCAGACTCTGAGCTGTCAGTACAGAGCCCGACGCAAGGATGGAACCCGCAAACCGCGCGATCGTGACCTGAGCCCAAGTCGGACGCTTAACCCACTGAGCCACCCGGGCGTCCCCAGCAATAATGCCTTGATACTTCTTTTATGATACGCAAACAGAGTTAAAACACCGTATGTTTTCTAAGCCACAGATCCAAAGCAAAACTGGCAATTGCTCACGAAGACGATGATCAAAAGATTGTTTTCTGCAGCTGTTTGTTTCACATATTTAGATATGGGTTGACATCATCAATCTAGCATTTCTTTACTGAAAGATTTCTTCATTAATGACCATTAAAAGTCAGCCTATCGCTGGACCTACGCCTCACGGGCAGCGACACACGCGCTCATCTTTGCATTTTTTACCTCGTCCCCATTTCTCCTCCAGGGTATATTTTCTTTATCTCTATGCCGCTAGCGTAGCGTGGATGCTCAGGACATATTTATCACGTGACCCGCTTGAATTACGGAATAGCAAAAGCCAACAACTTTGGGTTAAAACGCTCCCCCCCCCCCGATCCCCGCCAAAAATCCCACACCAAGTTTAGTGTTTGTTTGTTTGCTTGTTTGTTTTTGAGTGAGTTCATGCTTGCTGCTGCTTCCTGGTAACATAGGGCAGTGGGGTGAATCCTCCACTGGGTAGCTGGGCACAAACAGTCATTCTATCCAGAATGCGTTGGTCTTAGTCTCGGGGTTGCCGTGCGCTTCGCCCGGAATTCTCCAGTTCCTTTTCTTTCCATGATGCCAGCTGTAATGACAGGTTGAATATGCAAGCCAGACGTCAACGTGCACTTGACTGTTCTATATCAGCCACGGTACCATTAGCTGTATGAACATAATCTCCCCTGATGCGCATATTGGTCGTATTGTAAGACTTAAGGATGATAAGAAACGGACTAAGGCTCATCTAGCCTCTGAAGGACAGAGCAAGGACTCCATCCAGGTCAGTGTGCCATGACTCACAGTGAAAACAGTCTCATTCGTGCTCCTGGCTACTTCTGTCCTACAGTGTTGGTCTTCTGGAGTGTTTATCACTGTTCCGTCAAAATGTATTAACTCAGCAATAAAAAGACAACTCAATCTTTAAAATGAGCGGATGACTCGAAAAGACATTTCTCCAAAAAGGTAAACAAATGCTCCACAAGCATAGAAAAGGACATTCAATGTGACTAGTCATTAGGGAAGTACAAATTGTAACTGTAAGAAGATAGTGCCTGGTACCGACTAGGATGGGTTTTTTTTTAAATGCTTATTTCTTTTTTTGTGGGGAGTAGGTGCAGAGAGAGAGAGAGGGGAACACAGTTTCCAAAGTGGGCTAAGTGCTGACAAAGTGGGCTATGTGGGGCTTGAACTCGTGAACTGTGAGACCATGGCCTGAGCTGAAGTCAGACACTTAACCAACTGAGCCACCCAGGTGCCCCTAGGGATGGCTATTAAAAAAAAAAACAAACAAAAAAACAAGAAGATAACTAGAGCAGGCAAGAGTCTAGAGGAACTGGAACGCTGGTGGAAATGTAAAATGTTGCAGTCACCGTGGAAGCAATTTGGCAGTTTCTCGAAAATTTCAACATAGAATCACCCCATGCGTGACCCAGAAATTCCACTCCTTGGTGTATACGTCCAAAAAGTGAAAATGTATGTTAAACAAAAATTGGGACACGAATGTGCAAGCAGATAATTCATAGTAGCCAAAAAAAATGGAAACAACCACACGTCCAAGAACTGATGGACAGAGAGACAGAATACGGCATACACATACAACGGAATATTATTCAGCCCGAAAAAAGGAATGGGACTGTGATACATGCCACAACGTAGATCAACCTTGAGAACATTATTTTAAATGAGAGAAACCGGACACGAAGGAAAACATATTGTGTGATTCTTTTTCTAGAAATGTCTAGAGTAGACATCACCATAAAGACAGAAAGCAGATTAGCCGTCATCAGGGCCCCTGGTCGGGGTGGGGGGGGGGCGGGGAGAAGGAAACGGGGAGTGCTCGATGGGTTTCTTTTTGGGGTGATAAGAATGTTCTGGAATTATATAGTGGTGGAGGTTGCACAGCACTGTGAATTAAAAGCCACTGGGCTTTAAAAGGATTAAAGGGGGAGATTTTCAGATGGTGTGGATTTTACCAGAAGAAAGACGGCACTATAAAGATGAGACATGTCCAACACTCAATCACCTTAACTCACCCCTTCCTGACGTTAAAGGGTCAAGAGGGTCCCCGCGGTGAACTTGCCACGTACCTCCCTGCCCATCACTGGATGGAGAGCTCCGTTGCTTTTGTGAAGCGAGCCAAGGCAGTTACCAAAGGTGGGATTCGTGACCACGCACCCAGGAATTTCTGTCTCCGATCTACATTACCAGACATCGGTGGCGGATAGAAACAGGAACGAACGATTCTCCTTAGGGTCCAGGAATAGACCCTAAGAGAGTGGGTGGTGGGTGAACGGAACTCGTGACATGCGTCAAGAAACAAAGGCCTAAGTCACGGAGGCGGATTTTTGTCCTGAACGAGGGTTCTAAGACAGATCCTTAGAAATTGTGTGAACCTAGAGAGTAAGTGTGAGAAGGGACTAGGTTTTGCATCTTAAACCTTGGGTTATTAGTCTAAGGATTAGCGAGCGACAGAGTGGCCCAACTCTCTTACATATTAATACATTTACCACCTCTCCAGATGTGTGTTATATGGCCGTTTTGTGGAAGAAAGTAAGTCCGAGGGCTGTGGAAAAAAATATCCTTTTTGACGGTGTGAGTGCATCTTTCTTATCCTCTTCTGACTTTCTCTCTCAATCTAGGCTCAACAAGGGTCCCCATAGACACAGAATAAAGCGGTATTGTTTGGTGGGGGATTTAATTTCACTCCATCACAAGCGACCATCCCAGCCCTGTCATGGCAATTTGTCACACTTTTTTGTGCGCTCTATCTTTCTGAAGTTCCTTCTCCTCTGCTGTCCACCGCATAATCTCCTTCTCTGGGACAAAGCTGCCCAACATAATGAAAGAGGTGCAATTGGGAACGGAAAGTCAATGGACACAGTTATCAATTTGGGCCCCACACCCCCTGACTCCCGGGATTCCGCCCCAGCAGCCAAAGAGACGCTAGTGGGGCCTGCTGGGTAGGAAAAAAACGGCACCACTGCCACGTTTGCTGAGGCCAAAGGAAGAGCTGGTGGCCGCTGGGTGATGTAATCCAACGCCCCACTGAAGAGACCACCACATAGAGGAGAGCCAGCAGCCCCCCCATCGGCTCGCTCCGATTCAGCAGTACAGTTCGTGAGGACGCAGCTGATATTTGGCGCGGCCCTCTAAATTCGTTCTGGAAGAAAAATCTGGGGAGGACATCCCAGCAAGCAATCAATAGGTTGCCAACCCTTGGTGTGAGATTCCAGCCAGGGCTTAGGGCTGCTAACGCGAGGCAGAATATATTTTGAGACGACTTCGGGAATACAAATATATCTAAACCACACCAGGCCATCTCTCATTTATGGAAACTCGAGCTCCGATCTTTGAGCGCCGTGAGAAGGATCTCTTTAGCGGTCACTCCTTAGCAATGTAACAGGATTTATGTTAAGCATTTACGGGGCATGGCATGTGACCAGTCTTTCTTCATTTCCTGCTTCCATTATCGGGGCGGGATTTTCCTTTTTGCCACTGGTCCTGTCACTGGGCTAGACATTTCCAAAGGGTCACCATTGAACGTGTTAGTGAGTCCCTAATTTCTCGCATGGACGTATACATATTCCCACATTCCACGCCATTTGCACCAAGGCGTCTGTCTTCCACGACCGTGGAAAAGGAAGTTGATATTGCAGGTAATAGTACTCATCTATATTACGATGTTTGTGATCAAGAGCCTAAGTTGAAATTACTGCAAACGCATGAATCTGTAATTCACCTATGAATCTCCTTGGCAGTTCACGGTCAGCTGTGCTCCTTTATTTATTTATTTTTTGTGTAGCCCTCAGCTCTGCTAAAACCACAAGGAAACGACAATGTTCGGGAAGGAAAAGAACCCACTTGTTATTTTTGTTTAAGTAACTTTTAAGAACATAGTGGGTGGGAGCAAATGTGGATTTGACATTGGCTCTGTCGCTCATTAATTGTGCGATCTTGGGGAAATTACTTCGCTTTCATGTTCAGGTTGATCTCCTCATTGAAAGAAAAGGGAAATCATAATCTCCATCTTTTAGGGGTATCTTGAAATTCAATAAGGTAAGTTGCAAGCCGGAATGCTGCAACCTGTAATTATTCTTTCCAGAAGTCTAAAGATTATGATTTGCGTTATATATTAATATATAGATATTATATATATCTTATATTATATTATCTTATATCTTATATATATATATTATATATATCTTATATATCTATATATTAATATATAGAGATATTATATATATAATTATATTATATATTATATAATATATATATCTATATATCTATATATAATTATTATAATATATATAATTATAATATATATAATTATTATAATATATATAATTATTATAATATATATTAATATATTAATATATAAATATATATATTAATATATAAATATATTAATATATAGAGATATATATTATATCTCTGTATATGTATTTTGATTACATATATCTATGTATATCTACAGAGCTATATAATATAATATAGAGTTATATAATATATAGAATTAAATAGTAATAGACTATATAATATAGATATCTATAGATATATATCTTATATATAGATATCAGATATATTTATCTGATGTATGTTACAAGCCTGAATGCTAAAACTTGTAATATTATTATTTCCAGAGGTCCAATGATTCTGATTTTTATTGTATAAAATATCTATAGATCCATATATATCACATATATATATATATATATATATATATATCAGCTACATATATATCTCTCATATATATATATATATCGGTTATATGTATATTTGTGTGTGTGTGTGTGTGTGCACGTGCACTTGTGTGTGTATGTGGTTGGGGCTGCTAACTCGTTCCCCTTCTGCTACTATTTAAAATTATTTATATCCAATCTCATTTCCTACCTTAATTCCCATCATTCACCTACTCTAAGATAGTGGCCTCTTTTCTCTTTTTTAATTAAGGTGAGCCATTTGCCACCACGTGGACTTCTCACTTCCTTTCCCCTTCTCTGCAATGTTATTAGCCCAATGCTTAACATAGCTAAATTCTTTTTACCTCTTTGGACTCAACTCAAAAGTTAACCTTCTCACAGAGACTTCTCTGGACCACCATGCTCAGCCTAGCTCCACTCCTGTCACCCTTTATTGATCACAATGGCTACCGTGTTATTATTGCGCTTATCACAACATAAAAATAATATTAAAATTATTTATTATCTGGGTTGCCTGGGTGGCTCAGGCGGTTAAGCATCCGATTCTGACTCAGGTCATGATCTCGCAGTTTGCGAGTTTGAGCCCCACGTCGGGCTCTGTGCTGACAGCTCAGAATGGAGCCTGCTTCGGATTCTGTGTCTCCCTCTCTCTCTGCCCCTCCCCTGCTCGCACTCTGTCTCTCTCTCAAAAATAAATAAACATTAAAAAAAACTTTTTTAAAAGTATTTATTAACTGCTCCTTCCCCACGTAGACTGAAGGCACCAGAATGGCAATAACCAGTATCTGGACCACTGTCCGAGCCACCACTGCTGGCACAATGCCAGCACATAATAATTGCTCAATACATATCTGTTGAATGAGTGGATGCTTTTTTAGTTACACAGACAACTGAGTTCTTTGGAACCGTAGTTACCTCTACCACACTGTCTTTCCAAGAACACTCATGTTAGGCATGTTCTTTGCAGAGCAGAATGTCACGTCCCGGGTTTCCAGGATGAACAGGAGACATCGCTCCAGCTCAGGAGCTCATTTGGGAAGACAGACAGGTGGTCGGGACCAACATAGCAAGCGGAGAAGAAAACAAGGGCTTGGGGATTGTGCAAAGCTTCATGCAGGAATCACTCTCTGAGTTCAGCCTCGATTTTTTTTTTTTAATGTTGTATTTATTTTTGAGAGAGACAGAGTGTGAGCGGGAGAAGGGCAAAGAGAGAGGGAGACACAATCCGAAGCAGGCTCCAGGCTCCAAGCTGATAGCACAGAGCCCGACTCAGGTCTGGGACTCACGAACCATGAGATCACGACCTGAGCCGAAGGCGATGCTTAACTGACTGAGCCACCCAGGTGCCCCAGCCTTGGTCTTAAAGGATGATAGAGTCCTTCATAGTAGCTAATGGCAAGAGAAGACATTTTTGAAGGAAAGGAAGCCTCTGAGTGGCTAATCACATGGCTGCATGGAAAAGGGGGATGTGATATTGCGGTAGTGATTTATTGGGTGTGGTTGGTATATGCGCTGTGGGGACAGGCAGAAGTAGAAATTGAAATATGTGAACAGATAGGCTGGGGTCAATCATGGAACACCTTGAATGCTAGACTAAGGAGGCATGCGTTATGTCACGGGTGCTGAGAAGGCTTGGACCCTTGTTCCTGCTGACTAACTTGCCTTCTTTGCGCTTTTTCTTCTCTGCCGCAGATTGAGCCTTCGCTCTACTTTTTAAGGTTAATTATTTTGAGAAAGAGAGAGAGAGAGAGAGAGAGAATGATCAGGGGAGGGGCAGAGAGAGAGAGAGAGGGAGAGGGAGAATCCCAAGCAGGCTCCACGCTGTCAGCACGGAGCCCCACGCGGGGCTTGACCTCACGAGATTATGACTTGAGCTGAAATCCAGGGTCAGATGCATAAGCAGCTGAACCACCCTGGTGCCCGAAGCCTTCCCTCCCTTTAAAATTCACCCTTATCTTCCTTGATCTATAGCGGACATTGAATAAGGCCAAGAGACATTTTTCGTTGTCACAGTTGGAAGGGGGTATGCTGGCACCCGGGGGACAGAGCCCAGGAATGCTGCTAAACATCCCAGGATGCATTGGACAGTCCCCACCACAAAAAAATTATCCAGTCTAAAATGTCAATAGTCTCAAGGTCAAGGAACCCTGATCTATAGGAATTCACGCTCTGAATTCAGTCGGCCCCTTTTGGTTCTATCTTGTCTTATGTAGTTGTTTAATAGGGGACCAGGGGCCATCCCTCTGAGTCCTCAGTTCAGAGGACTGTCCCTGAGACCTTGAATAGAACACGCACTGAGGGCTCATAGACCCTCAGATAGAGCAACTGTTTCTGTGTCAGTGTGTCCTTCATATATGACTCGTCATTAGCGCTCTAGAGGTCCTGGATGAGCAGTGACTGTATATTTGAATATTTGTTTAAGATGTTTTAACTCCGGCCATACATTTGAAGAGCAGAGAGGCTACTCTCAAGTATGTTGAGTATCTGGAGTAACATTTTCTTTCTTCTTTCTTTCTTTCTTTCTTTCTTTCTCTTCTTTCTTTCTTCTTTCTTTCTTTCTTTCTTTCTCTTCTTTCTTTCTTTCTTTCTTTCTCTTCTTTCTTTCTTCTTTCTTTCTTCTTTCTTTCTTTCTTTCTTTCTTTCTTTCTTTCTTTCACAGCTAGAGAGTCTCCTCTCTCTCCCTTGATGTTCTCACTCACAATAATGATAGCATGCCTTGGGTAGTCTCGGTAAGACACAAATCTCTGGTGGCCTCTATCAGATTCTCTTCAAAGCTTTGTTTGGGTAAAGAATAATGTGGGGAGACTTGGTAGTCTGGTAGCTACAGGGGTCAAGAAGCGGCCCTGAAAGTCACTGAGGAAACTCCAGTGTGGACACGTGCATCTGGGGAGGGGCTTCAGAGGGAGTGAGCTCCCCGTTGGCTGGGTTATGGCCGCCTCATAGGATATAGGTTTGCAAAGACTGTGACTTTGCCCTCCCGTAACTTGGAAATTCACTGAAACAGCCCCAAGAGAAAATTGTGGAAGTCTTTCCTTCTGATCCAGGATGGACCCCAGGTGGGGGAGGGGAACATTCATCAGCAGGCAAGCTACAGAGAGACACAATCCTGCTGAGCAAAGAAGCATCTGGATTCTCAGTTGGTTTGGAATTGTCCTGCTTGATCAGGTAAAGAGTTAGGTGATGGAAAAGGGGAGAGCTCATGGGCATCAGAGGCAGGGTGACATAAGAGGGGTAGAACACTGAGAAAAGCCCACTGTGAGCAGTTCCCTCCCAGAGAAGTTTCTGGATGGAGAGGTAAGCATTGTCTGTTTTTTTTTTTTACTTTTATTTTTAAGTTTATTTATTTATTTTTGAGAGAGACTGAGAGAAAGAGAGAGAGATAGAGAATGCCGAAGGGGCAGAGAGAAGGAGACAAAGAATCTCAAGCAGATTCCACGGCACAGGTGCAGAGCCCTATGTGGGGCTCCAACTCACAAACTGTGAGATCATGACCTGAGCCCAAGTTAAGAGTGCAACACTTAACCAACTGAGATACCCAGGTGCCCCAAACATTGTCTGTCTTAAAAGAGTCCCTTTGGGGGCCGCGGAGGCAATGGGTGTTCGTTACATAATGAAAGGCTGCCAGAAACTTACTATGCTGTAGTTGACATCACGGGTTTTTTCGTAGGAATGAGAGTAATGGGGAGCATTTCCCCAGGCAAACCTCTGGGTGGTCTTGTCCTGAGCAGAGAGAAAAGCAGATAGCAGGAGGCTTTCCAGATTCCTCTTCCGAGCATCGGTCTTCAAAGGAAAATGATCCACCTGGGAGAACGAGATGTTTCCAACAGACAGAGGAGAGACAGAAGCCTGAGGTCAGGCGAGCCCAGAATGGAGGCAGACTTGCCTCATAACAGCTGTGCTGCTGAGCCGGCTTCCACTTTGGGCCAGAAAGATATTTTTTTCTGTATGTTAATTCTTTTGTATTTCTTCCACATGCAACCTATCAACGCAACAAGAGGAAAAAAAATCATTGTGTCTAAAACGCGAACTTCTTGCAGTTTGAAGCCCTGAATCACGTACGATTGTTAGCTTTTAAAACTTGTTTTCATTTTCTTTTAAATTTTTTTCTTTAACATTTATTTATTATTGAGAGACAGAGAGATACAGAGCGTGAGCAGGGGAGGGGTAGAGAGAGGGGGAGACACAGAATCCGAAGCAGGGTCCAGGCTCTGAGCTGTCGGCACAGAGCCCGACGCGGGGCTCGAACTCACAAACTGCCAGATCATGACCTCAGCCGAGGTCGGTCGCTTAACCGACTGAGCCACCCAGGTACCCCAAAACTTGTTTTCATTTTCAAAAGTATTGTTGGCCTGATATCAGATGAGAGATGCTAACTTTGTGAACTGTTTGATCCGGAGAAAGGTTTCAAAATCTCTTTGGGCTTTTCAAATATGGAGCCACAAACCACCCCCAATAAGACAATTGTGATCATCTCTGTACTGCATCAAATGGTCTGTCAGTCCCTCTACCTTGATGAGTTCCTACATTCACTTTCGAAATATAGAGTATTAATAGCCTTTTCCTAGGGTTCAGGACCAGTAATATGGAAGGAGTGCAATGTGTTAGTGCTGGTGTAGGGCGACAGTCTCACTCACCAGTCATGAGTTCTACTCACCAGTCATGGAACACTGGTTATGTCGGGCACCACGACGCATAGCTGGTAACTACCGCGGACCGACTTTCCCAACTCCTTTCACAACCTCTCCTGCGGAGACACGTGGGGATAGGAAGAGAGGGTAACGATTACATTGACAATAGAACAGGATTCTTTAATAGCTTTTGTTCTCATTTATGGATATTCCCAACATACAGGTCAATATAAAATTGCCTTTGTTTATTTGTTTTAAGTTTATGTATTTACTTTGAGAGAGGTAGGAGCACACAGAGCAGGACACGTGGCTCAAATTCACAAAACCGTGCAATCATGACCTGAGCTGAATCCAAGAGTGACATGCTTAATGACTGAGCCACCCAGGGCCCCCCCAGATCCCTTCAATTTAAAAGAAGCCTGAAGGAGAGTGGGTTGGTGACTGGCTTAAGGTCCTGTCCTTTGGCAGAGAGAACATTCAAATCGTTAACTCCAACTTCAATCTCGTGCCCCATGTCTAGACTTCTCGGACTCACTGCTAGTCTTGACCTGACTCTGCGACTCAATCTTGGAGGAAACGGCCCTGAGATTTTCTTGGCTGCTGGCTTCGAACGTCGACCGTCACTCATATCCTGAGACTTTTATGCCTACGGGACCCTGGTTGTCGTGGTGGGAGGTCACGTTGGTGCTGGTGACGTAGGGCATGTCGATGAACGTGACGAATAAGGTGGAAAAAAAAAAAAAGACTTCCAAAAGGATTATTGGCCAGGTTGAATTGAGGTAAAATGCTCAGCACGATGTCTGATAGGTAGTATATTCCACAATCGGTACCTATTATTATTTATGAACACAGGTCCAGAGCTTTAGATATTCAAGAATCAAGACATTCTTCTGCGTGTAATTATTTTAAGCGACTCGGGGAAAGAAGGCTGCTCAAGACAAACTGTGAAAGGTAATGATGCTGGTTGAGGCCAGACATTGGGAAAGAGAAAATATAAGCAGCCGGAGACCTTCTCAAGGCTTGAGGTGATAATCACAGTTCACCTTGAGGAGGATGGTGTCTCCGGCTGTAAATTGACATCCAGTCCAAGTGTCACTCAGCGTGTTATTTAGCTCTTCAGGAGGAGTTTACTCTTGGAGGAAAATGAGGGCGACAAGCAGAGGTAGCTGGTCTTGTGAAGGCTCTAGAAATGATGGGTCTCCAGCTCACACCAAGTGTCAAAATGACAGCAGAGTGTGCCCAGCTCTCGGTCCCCTGGCCAGCTGACTTATGGAATGCTGCCACCAGACGGTTACAGAGAGAGAGAAAGGGGGGGGGGGAAAGGTCATCCTCTAAAAAAGATGGTGGCATCTTGTTCAACAAATGCCCTTTGTGGGAATCAGCTGGCTGTAAACAGTTGCTCAGCAGTGTCCTTCGTGAGAGACACTGGACGTTTTCAACCAACCTGGCTTTAATTCGGGGAGTAGGGGGCTACGCCGATCCACGTTTTTAAGAACATCTTCTTCAAGGTCAGTGAAAGATGCTAATTCTGGGTTCCTATCCAGACAGTCAACGAATTACAACGTGTCTTGTTTCTTCTAATTACTTGGATGGTAACTTTCCCTTCCCCCCACGCCTATCCAAACTGAACTGCCTCAGGATGGTGTGGGTTAGGGAGTAAAGTTCGAGAAGCGTTTCTAGTGAGCATTGATCGTGGGTAGTGACTACTGCCATGTCATTCATAAGTGACTACGTTCTTAATTCCATACAGCTTTCTCTTTGTCTACTACTTGTAGGGTCCTGTGATGGGCACAAAATGGACTACGCCAGGGGTGCTGTCCATATTCTGGGAATCCACAGTCTAGGAAAAGAAGGATGAAACAATACACTGCATTGTTTTCAATGCGATGCAGAACGGGCTAAAGAATTCAAGAAAGGCAAGTGCAAAGTGCTGAGGGAGTGGAGAGGAAAAAAGAAGTCCCTGAATAGTCTTCCCTGACCCAACCCGTTACAGTGGACCTTGCTGGTCCCGAAATCCTCAGGCACCATGTACTAGACACAGCTCTCAGCGTTTGGAAATCATCAGGAAACAGAATGGGCAAAGGTTTTCTGCTCTCCTGGTGCTTAAATTCCTGTGGGAGGTGGGGGTGGGGTGGGGACAGACAATGACCAACACTCGTACTAAATTATTTCTCAACTTGCTTAAGTCTTGCCGGGAAGAAAAGAAAAGAAAGAGAAAAGAAAAGGAAAGAAAAGAAAAGAAAAGAGAAGAAAAGAAAAGAGAAAAGGAAAGGAGAGGAGAGGAGAGGAGAGGAGAGGAGAGGAGAGGAGAGGAGAGAAGAGAAAAGAAGAGAAGAGAAGAGAAGAGAAAAGAAAAGAAAAGAAAAGAAAAGAAAAGAAAAGAAAAGAAAAGAAAAGCTTCCTCCCAAAGTAACTCCACATGGCCTGGAATCATGTGCCTGCCTGCCAAGCAAGGATTATTCTGCCCTTGCCACACTCTTTGCTATATTAGGGCCAGAAATGAAAACTATTCATGGAATAAACTGATAGGTGATTAAAGAATTTTATTTGAAGTTATGGCTATATGGATGGATGGTAAGGCTCTACCATTTATGTATTGCGAATGCAGAAGCCATTAATTGGCCGAGATCCTCACAGATATATGCATATATGAACGCATGTATAATCACGACGCCTCTGCCTCTAGATTCAGGAAAACGAGACACTAAGTGTGTTAACAAGGTGTATAGAGGAATACTAATAAGGGTGTAGATCCTGACTTTCTCCAATCACGAAAGCTGGTTTGGCAATTTTTATGAAATCGACCAGCGGGTTCGGTCTAACACCTGTTCAATTCAGTCAAAAATGTCAAAAATTCTGTGACTGAATTGACAGGTGTGAAGCTGACCGACCGGTCAATTCCATCAAAGCAGTGGAACCATATGTGCTTGTAGATACATTTCAGACCCAATATAGAAAAAGAGAATTTTGGGAATTAGTGAGTAATCTCCTTGAGGGCCATTTTGACTCAGAGGATGGGTAGTTAAGTCAGCATCTTGCAAAATCATTCCCCGCCAGGGGGGAATTTAAGCTTCTGCGTTACCTGAAGAGCAGCCCATAACCTTTGCTGGAAATAGGTCAACGTTGTTGACGGTACCTGCCCTGATCTTCTTGCACAGTCGACCACTATGATTTCATTTGCACTTTCCTTTGAAAGCCTGGCTATTCAGGGCTCCCGTTTCAATGCTCTTATTTTCCTGTGAAGGAATTCTTATGAGGGTGCTACGGAGGAGTACGAGTGGAATAAATCTACATTTTTGTCATCATGGCCTATCAGTCTCATGGAGTAAGTGGGAAAAGGTCCACTTTCAATATCTTTAACGCAGCAGTTTTTCTCACAAGGGTGATTTCTTAACGACAGGAAGGAGGCTCTGAGAGTAAACGCGTGGGACTCAAAAGGAGCTAAATATGTTTAAGTTTGTCCGATTGCATACATTTTCTCTGAAGACGGACGGATATAGAGGACAACCCCCGCCCCCCTCTCCCCATTCAGTGTGAGTGCTTGTTTTTTGTTGTTGTTGTTGTTGTTTTTGGCCAATGGGGACGAGTATGAATTTTAAGAAACCGCCATCATGGCCCAGAGAATCCTCCTTTGGACCCCTGTGTTCAGGGACAGGTTTATCTGCATAAAGTCTATCACATTAGAGACCAAAAGGACTGGCCCGCCTCTCCCACGGTCTGAAGTGAACACTTGCCTTTGTGCAGCCCACTCCTCTCTGAACTTGAAATCCAATTGGCCAACAATTAAAGCCAATTAGCACGTGAGGAAAATAAACCGAAGGCTCTCCCCCTGGTGTTTTCCATGGCGGATAGAAAGCTAGTTAGCTCAAGGCATTAGCATAGCTGTGTATCGGGCCGGCGTATGACGGAGACTAGTTGGCTTAAAGTATTAGGAGACCAGTGTAGCGGCTGGCGCGGCAGGACCGTGTTATTCTGAGCTAACAGCTGCCAAACATTCTTGACAGGAGATGAGGCAGATGTCCAAGGACAATCAAAGGGAGAAGAAAGTTTAAGCCAACGTTTGCCTATCTCATATTCTCTGCTTGATCCTCAGCCTCGACAGTGCACAGCTGTTACATTTCAAGGTCCAGAGGCTGCCCCCCGCCTCCCCCACACCCCCTTGCTTATTCTCCGAGAGCGACGCTCAGCGTTCCTGGCCGGCCCCCCTTACAGGTCCCCTCACTGGGAAGGCTGGCCCTTCCCGGTGCCTTTACAGTTTTCTCAACACTCCGCATGTTTGGGGCGAAATTCCATAGGGTGTGATAATCACAGGATTCGGGACTGAAAAATCTCTACAGGGCAACCCTAAACAGGCCAGCCGATCGGGAGACAAGATATGCTCTGGCCAAAGCAGTATGTTCGTGGAGGTAAGAAATCAAGTACACAGTGAAGACAAGAGGGGCAATCCACGTGAAATCTGAACGTTGTGGGGTTCCTCGGAGAGCTGTCGACATTCCCTCGCGTTGTTTAAATAAATATAAGGAATGTGGGAGTGACGATTGGAGTACAAAGGCCCGTTATGGATAAACAGATAATATGCAAGGGGACTGAGGTCCCTAGCACATTGGCGTGTTGTGTGTGTCTTGCGGGGGGAAGCGAGGGGGCTTCATGTCTCGTCATTGCTAAGACTCTTCAAGACCCCCCCCCCGCAACCCTACGCTTACTTGCTAAAACCCTTTATTGTCCTACTTTACACAGCACATAGAGAAAATGGACAATCCTTTCACGTTGCTAACCAGCCTCAGAAGTGAATTAAACAGTAGAATCTTCTCGAAAGAGGAGCCTGGGTGATTGCCCAAACTGTTATACGTGCCGTCCCTCCGCTGATGAAGAGCAACACACATGTTTATGTTAAAGAAAAAAAAAAAGAAAAGAAAAGAAAGGAAATTCAAGATTTTCCTTCGGAAGACCTTCCTGGGAAAACTTAAGCACTGCTTGGTATTTTGTATGGACCCTCACCTCTGATAAGTGATATGCACTCGTCCTACCGAATTCTAATGATTTGATGAAAACATCAACCCTAGCGCCAGTCCGTGCCCAGGAGCCTCTGGAAAGATGTGCTGTGCTCTCTTACGGGCCTTGGTACGTCTGGAGCCAGGATATAGTATGTGCTCAGTGTGTTTATCGATCAAATAAATGAAAGGAAGACATGAACGAAGGCAATGAGTACCTAACTGCATGCCAAACCCATTGAAAATACATACGAAAAAAAAAGAGAGGGAGAGAGCCAAACCATAAGAGGCTCTTAAAAACTGAGAATCAACTGAGCGTTGATGGGGGGTGGGAGGGAGGGGAAAGTGGGTGATGGGCATTGAGGAGGGCACCTGTTGGGATGAGCACTGGGTGTTGTATGGAAACCAATCTGACAATGAATTTCATATTAAAAAAAAAAAGAAAAAGAAAATACATACGAGTAATGAACAGTCCCGTGGGTTTCATAGAGAAATCGCTGGAAGCCATATTTCCAGCAGATTACCTGCAAAGAACTCAATATGAAATAGTTTCTTTTAAAAACCCTAACTGGTCTGGAGTTCTTGTATTTCAACAAAAAAATATCTATTTAAAAAAAAAAAAACTATTGGAATTAGAAAGGGGTTTTAAAACTATGTCTATTTCTACCCCGGCAACTAATTACAGGGATAACGTTCACACACACTAGCATTGCAGGTGCAAATATTTAATTGTATGTGCAAGCCAGGTGGTGAAATGCCTCCTTTACTACGTGTTCAATTGTGTCTGCTCTCGCTGCCCCTTCAATTAGCTGTGGGTGCAAAAAACAGAGACCTAGCCGAGGCCCTATTAAAACGAGGCCTATATATTCGCCAGCCTTTTATCTGTGAGGGGGAAGGGGTTGTGCATTTTGCATTTTATTTTAGTTGGTCCTAGCTGGGGCCCGGGGGAGTCACTTGGGCAAGCTAGTTAGCCAAGAGCAGCTGAACTTTGCCTGATAAGAATTGCACACAGTTGCAGAGCTAACCGTCTGCTCCCCTCCACGAGTTGGGGCATTAAACCGGGATCTCTATTTAGAGCTACGTGGCTTGCTGAATTCCGAAGGTGCTTGAAAACTCAGGTGGAGTTTTTCCCTGCGAGATCAGAACAGGAAGGTTGGATCGAAACATGTGAAACAGGCAGGCCCTCCTTAACTGAAAGTCTTACTTACTTTAGCTGAGTCCTGTTTCCCTTCGAGAGCGGAGGGGTCCGTTTGAAGGACAGGGACACATTGTGAGGTCTTGATCTTTTTTTTCCTCCCCTAGCTGTGTGACTTCGGACACGGTATTTCACAACTCTGATCCTCAGTTTCCTCTCCTGTCAGATGGGGCCACTCACGTCTACCTCACTGGGCTATATGAGCGTCAAAGCAGATGTACTTGAAGTACCCCTGGGTGGTTCTCGAAAGCCATGACGGGGCTCTGTTGAGGGGAACTACTTTGCCTCTCCCAGAGGAAAAGAACGTTGAGGAAATTTCTATTCGCCTACAGGCCGGGGAGCCCAGGCGAGGGAACCACTAGACATCCTGGACATATATCCAATTTTTACCCTTCAAAAGTTGATGACCATGTTCACGTCTGCAGTGATGCATTATTGGATTTTTAGCGGGAGCAATAAATCACAGCCTTCTGAATCTTAATGTTTACATTTTTCGGGAACTTAAATATGTTTCAATAATCTGGCATCATTCCATTTTAAAAGTTTTCCTCTGTCATCTTGGGCTGCTCATATTTTTAGGGGACTATCGATTTAGACACAGTGGATCTAAATTTTTGTTTCTAATTCTTATGTTCCTGCCTAGTTTTGAATCTTATCATTTATTCACAGTTCGTGACTTTTTATGGTGCTCATAGGGTGCCATGTATTAAAGGTGATTTGAAGTTGTGTCTTCAAGTCCAGGGTCCCCAGTCATCTTCTCTCTCTCTCTCTCTCTCACACACACACACACACACACACACACACGCAAAGGCTTTCCTGGGATTTTCAATAATTCATTGTGATATCTTAGATGCACGAATGTGGAACCTGCTGGAGAGAAAATGCTTGGCCTGGGCACAGAGATTGTGGAAATGCTAACACATTCATCATTAATCATGATGCTCTCCACTCACTTCGAACACTCACCACTCACCAAAGAACACCTGGGCTTCGTCAATGGCTCCCACCCATGGTCCCAGTTGCTTTTCTTTGGAGTTTGAGAACCAGTTCCTCCTGGGTGCTCAGAGGTGACAAGAGGCAAGCCCACTTAGGAAAACTCTGGGAGCTTGTAATAAGGCTCACAGGGATGGGAAAAGGCAATTGGCTTCAACAAGACTATTTTTCGATGGTAATTGTGTGTAACTGCCAGGACTTCCTCCTGATAAAGACAGACGCTGGAAAACCGTTGGGCCCTTTTTTCCTTAAGTTCATTTATTTATTTATTTTTGAGAGGGAGGGAGACAGAGGCAGGGAGAGAGGGAGATCAGCGGAGGGCAGAGCCTGACAGGGAGCCTGAACTCATGAACCCGTGAGATCATGACGAAGCAGAAATCAAGATTCAGGTACTTAACCAACTGAGCCACCCAGGCGCCCCAACCTTTAGTCACTTTGAATGCAAAAGCATCGTATAATAAGTGATGATGACAATAATATTAACCATTTATTATGGGGTCACCACAGGCTAGGCACCACATGAATTGCTTTGCATATATTACATATTTTCATTTACGTGGTAATTAAGACTCATCTTCTTGAAAAACTTAAATTAAATTGGACCCAAACCTCCATTTTACTTACGGTGGAAAGTCTGGTGTCTCGCCCCCAATACCTCAGAGACTCCTCTGATTATGTTCTTTTTTATTTTTTAAATTTATTTTTGAGAGAGAGAAAGAGAGAGAGGCCAAGCCGGGGAGGGGCAGAGAGAGAGAGAGAGAGAGAGAGAGAATTCCAAGCAAGCTCAGAGCTGTCAGTGAAGAGCGTGATGCGAGACTCGAACTCACAAACTACGAGATCATGACCTGAGCCGAAACCAAGAGTCAGATGGTTAACCGACGGAGCCACCCAGGCACGCCTCCTCTGAGTATTTCTAGTCACTTCTGCCCTGGTTTGTTTTTGACTTCTCTTGAGTGTTCACCCGATAGCATCTCACCTCCTCTGGCCCCTCCCTCTGCACCACAGGGACACTGGCAAGAACCATCTCTCTGCGATGACTTTTCCGAAGAAACAAAACAAAACAAAACAAAACAAAATACAGGGTGATAAGCAGCTGTGTGCACAACAAACTTTAATAAGTTGGAAGAAAAGGATTACAGCAAAACAGACCACTGGAAGCTTAATGTTGGACATTCTTACCTACGAGGGTCTCTGGCCACCCCCGCTGCCTAATGTCTCCCCTCGCATCTCACCTTTGAGGCAGAGCAGTTCTCCTGTCCAGATGACGCAAGGTGTGATGGTAAATGTCCTTTCTGGCTTCAAATACGCTCAGAGTAGGAATGAGTGTAAGGTGGAATCTGAAGGACTCACGAAGTTGGAGGCTATGGAAGGACAAGAAGTGGCATAAACAAGCAGAAATGTCCTTTATTGGAGAGGCTAAGCCTAATACAGGGAAAACTAAACCAGTCCGTGTCTCTCTAGAGATGTGCCATAGAGCATGGTGCTTACAGTGAACGATCCTGTACCGTATACTTAGAACTCTGTTCCGAGGGCAGATCTCAAGTCATGTGCTCTTAATATAATCAAAACAAAACAAAACACAACCCCGATTTTCTCTAGTCAGTGCGACCAAAAGGAGACAGCGGCATAATTGCGTTAAGAACAAAGCCAAAACAACCTGTTTGTTGCTGGACTCATGGAAAGAGTTCAATGCCAGTCTTCTGACTCTTCCCCAGTGTAGTGTAGTCACGTGTTGTTACTATTACTGTTTGATCAAAACAGTCACAGACAAGTGGGTATCTGAGCCATAACCTTTTCTTCATAGGCGATCCATTAGCTTCCGTGTACGTAAGGAAATGATTCCAAACCCTATTTCTTGTTATACAACATTCTCCCTTTTCCTGTATCGATTCTTCCCAACGCACCAATAGCTAAGCACAATGTGCTTGGCAGAGGGACAGGCCGTCATGGCACAGTTAGCAGAGGAGAGACAGAGACAGGGAGACGGAGAGAAGCTGAAGCCTGTTTTAAATAGCCTGATCACTTTGTTATCCGAAATACGGATTGGAAACATGGACTGGGAAACCAGAATAATGGTGGGTGGAAACGAGCTCCTCCTTGCTCAAGGAAACATTGGGAGCATTAGCCCTGGTATTTATTGCTTATTTTAACGACGGTGCCGAGCAAGCACTTTCTCAGCCTACCTTGCAAAAATATATAATTCATATGCCTAATATTTTGCCCCAGTTCCCCTTGCATATTTTACAGTTTGAGACTGTTTGTGTGTTTGCTATATATAAGTTGACACCTTTGTAAAATCTTTATATCGAATGCCTTTGGCAACTATGTGCCAAATAATAGCATTACCATTTGTAATTTTTGTAGTGCTGATATTCTTGTAAGCTTTGCTCTATGCATTATAAGAAGGAAGGATTTTAAAAACCTTATCGATACTTCTTCCTAAATGACCTTCTTTGGTGTTTCGAGAAGCCGTAACTACTCCACCTTGACTTTCCTGTTGTCTTCCATTAAAGACTTGAATCAATTAAATAATTTTTTTTTGGAGATGCCGTTACCAACAATACAATCCTTCACCAGGATTCTCTTTGTAATTGACACTGAGGTTTGGAGGTTTTAGACATTGTGTGCTGCTCTCCATAGTGTCCAGAACTCATGATTTATTTTTATTTCAGAGCCTTCCTGCTTCCCTAGAAAAGAATTTGAGGTTGTTTATACCAAAGACAATTAAATGATGAATTGGATGGAATTACACAGAAAGCGAGACCCAAAGCTCACTAACATTATTCCTAAAATGTAGGTAGATGTAATTCTATAAATCATCTAGAACACAAACTCCACAAGAGCAGGGGCTTTGGTCACCACCAAATGTGGAGTTAAGCGTCTACACATCAGTATGTGCTCCTATATATTTATTTGTTGAATCAACATTAAATTCAGTTTGGGTTTTCCCAGAAGCTGATGCATGAAGGGGAATGTGATAGAATGTATGTGTCATTGTAGAGACGTGTATATTTATTTATCTGTTTGCTTGGCTTTTTGTTTATATTTTAGAGAGAGAGAGCATGAGTGGGGAGAGTGGCACAGGTGAGAGAGAGAGAGAGAGAGAGAGAGAGAGAGAGAGGATCCCAAGTAGGTTCCACGCTCAGTATAGACCCTTATGCAGGGCTTGATGCCACAACCCTGGGATTATGACCTGAGCCTAAATCAAGAGTCAGACACTCAATTGACTGAGCCACCCGGACGGCCCTGAGGATTGTACATTTAAAGGAACTCAGAGCTCTGCTGGTAGTTAAAGACCTCATTTTGCAGATGAGAAAACAGGGAGCTGAAAAGGGAATGCAGAAGAGAATTCTAGAGTTCATACCTTCTGGTCCCTGGTCAGGGAGTGTTCTCCTGCGTCAGTACTGGGGCATCTAACCACCTTCATTCTATGGAGAACAAGCTACTGACACGGGTTCTCTGAGTGGGCCACAGAGTATGTCGGTGTGTCCGTGAAGGAAACATCCTTCTGTCTCAATTTATCTATTTCTGCGCCCTCTGCCAGAAGTGACTCCATTACATGGTTGTAATGGGGTACAGGACATCTTGCGATTGTCTTTCCCCATGTCCAGTGGCCCAAGAACAAACACGGTGAAGCGACCTGCTATAAAGAGAGATCAAGTTTGAAGAATATTCAAATTCCACCATTTTGAAATATGTGTGGCCATTTTGTGGGCAAAATTCAATCCCCTTCTTCTAAAAAAAAGTAATGTAATTTATGACCTGATATATCAAGAAGTTCTGTATCTAAATGTTATGAAAAATATAAACAAATTACATTCAATATTAATTATTATATTATTCAACTGTGGGGGGTACATACACGTGTGCATAGTATCTATTTTGTCTTCTTCAGAGAACCCTCTCTTTCCCTTTGGGAAATCAACTCTCTCCACTCTCAGGCTATGTGGTTATGGTAGGACAGCCCCTCTCCTACCTCATTCAATATGCACACGCTACAATTCCGGGCTATAACCCAAATCAGGCCAATGAGACACAAGGCCCTCATCAGTTCAGTTCAATTCAATCCCTCCTACACGTTGAGTGTCTCTTACTATGCTCCTTTAAATCTTTATTTACAACAGTGATCTTTAGAATGGTAATTCAGAGGCATCGTGGAAAAGTTTATGTATATATTTTTTAACGTTTATTTATTATTGAGAGACAGAGAGACAGAGCATGAGCAGGGGAGGGTCAGAGAGAGAGGGAGACACAGAATCTGAAGCAGGCTCCAGGCTCTGAGCTGTCAGCACAGAGCCCGAGGCGGGGCTCGAACTCACAAACCGCGAGATCATGACCTGAGCCGAAGTGGGACGCTCAACGGACTGAGCCACCTGGAAACATTGAAATGATAGAAGAAAACTCAGTTATGATCAGGAGCAATCCATAATAATCTACAAAAACATGCCTATACATTTAAGAAAATTTTCGATAATAAGTTGAAACAAAAAGGCTTTCCTGTGTAATTGAAAAATTAAACTGACCGGAATTTCAGTCCCTGAGGAGAGCAATTCATTTGAGTTTGATTGTAGACATTTTGGAAGGATTTTACCTTTTGGAAACAAAAATTTGCTTAACGCAAGTTATTCCGCGAACGAAGTTACAGAATGCGGTTTTAAAAACAAACTGCCCCGAAGTGGCAAATTTACATGTAGGTCAAGGAAGGAAGCGTTTCGCAGCTTTAAAATTCCATAGTGCTAATTCACCAGTTAATTAATTAAGCAAACAAACGATTTTTAAATATTTTTTCCTAGACCGTTACTCTAATCGTTTACGTTGGCTATACTCTTTTTCCGGTTACGGCATTTTCTAGTGGGCTATGCAGAAACATAACCACTGCCGTAGAGTAGATTGCGCAATCTAATAATTGTGAAATAAACTCGATTAACACACCCAGTTTGGGCTTCCCATTCAGAACTTCCCAGTGTGAATGTGCACAGCAGTTTTGCGATACTTGGCGCTACATGCAAGGTTTTCTAAATGTATTTGGTTTTAATACGTATATATACGGATATTTGAAGCACATGTCTCAAGGCTGGTCTTCTAAGAAATGTATTTTAGAAAACCGCTCTAAAAATTAGTAGTTTTGGACCCTTCCCACCATCTTACCACCTATTAGCCTTGTACCTTCTACGTATTTGTTGGGCGTTATACAGTAAAGCAATTATTTGCACTACGGGTCCCCTCCCCGCCAAAAAACAAAACTAAACAAAAACCTATGAATTAATTTACTTTTGAGTGACTCACGCTACCCTAATAAGAGTTCTGCAAACCCAGGGCTAAGTCTAAAGCGTAGGGAAATGTGATGTCCTTCCTTTCCGAACATTGCCATTAGATTTTCTGCTCAACCGCCCTCTGGTAAGAGGGGAAAGTGGCCAACAATAGGAGAAGGAAAATAACAAAGAATACGCTGTATTCAACAGAGAAGCCTCAGAGAAACCTGTGGAGTTACATATACCTGTAGTTTTTACTTTAGAAAATGCCCAGGGGCACCCGGGTGGCTCAGTCGGTTAAACGTCCGACTTGGGCTCAGGTCATGATCCCACAGTCTGTGAGTTTGAGCCCTGCATCGGGCTCTGTGCTGACAGCTCCGAGCCTGGAGCCTGCTTCGGATTCTGTGTCTCCCTCTCTCTCTGCCCCTCCCCTGCTCGTGCTCTGTCTCTCTCAAAAATAAATAAACATAAAAAAAAAGAAAGAAAGAAAATGCCCAATGGCCCATGAGAAAAATTTCCTGACGTGGCCAATATATTTGTATTAAGTGACAAAATGCCTGTTTAGATCTCTGCTTTCAGATGGCAATTGCGTGAGAACTTATATGAGTGAGGCTTGGGGCGGGGGTGGGGGGGCATGTTATATTATGCATCATAATGTGATCATTTCAGTATTCAAACTCCAGATTAGGAATTTGACATTTTAAAAATTCCACCGAAATTGGACTACAAAATATAATAGGTTTAGGCACCTGCTCTAATAAGATTGCATAAAAATATCCCAACAGCCTTACCATAAACATATTTTACAATATCAGAGTCAAATTTTATTACATCATTATGAGAATGTTCCATTGGGCCACATGATTGGCTATTGAAACAGAGCGGGATGCTGATATTGTGGCACAAACATGCCATCACACTTCCCTAATAAAAGTTTTATTGTATCCCCACGCACATTAAAAACAACACTAACCGCATTAATACATTGTAATTTACTTTTTTGTTATAGAACAAATAACAAACTGGGTGCTAATGAGATCATATTTTCCATTATCCCAAAGCAACCTGCTAGTCTATCCAGGCTTCTGAGGTTTTGCCTAAAAAATGAAGTCCCCTCGTATTATACAACCGTGTGCACCAGTCTAGAATGTTTTCATTTCTTACCCTGCTGGTAGACATCACATCACGTTCTAAACATCTGTGCTTGTTTAAATGATACAGTTACAACATTTATTACTCGATTGCCATGGTATGATACTTTTCTTCGAAAGGGCAAATGCAAGATACTTTTATTAAAATTGTCTTTCACCTTGATAGCTTTTTCACGTCCCAATAAACATAGGCGTATTTGCAGCTAACATCCAGATACGAGTGCTTATTATCACCCCTTCTCCCTTTTGCTGCCGTCTGAGCAGGTGTAAGGTTTTTAGCACAAAGTTCTGATTTGGCATGTATGAAGTACCAGAAAGCACCAATTTCTTAAAAATTTTTTTTAACGTTTATTTATTATTGAGAGACAGAGGGAGACAGAGCGTGAGCAGGGGAGGGGCAGAGAGACGAGGAGACAGAATCTGAAGCAGACTCCAGGCTCCGAGCTGTCAGCACAGAGCCCGACGCGGGGCGCGAACCCACGAACCATGAGATCATGACCCGAGCTGAAGTCAGACGTTAACCGACTGAGCCACCCAGGCACCCCTAAGAAAGCACCAATTTCTTGTAAGACATGGATAATCGTTTCTAGAACATCTTCTGGTTGTTGTTACAATGAAGCTGTGAAATGATGAAGCTTTTTTTTTTTTTACTTTTATAAATTAAATCGCTAACCAGGGGCCTTGTAACTTGCTCGGTTTTATTCAGCTTAGCCTGAAGGAACTTATCACCCAGCTTCTCACCAATGCAAACATTCTCGTACTATCAAAGTTCCTGGGAGTTTGTTTGGAACAGGGGTGATGGTGTTGGTGGTGGGCGGAAGGAGCAAAGTGCAGATTCCACGTGAGGGGGAGAGATTTCAGAAATCTGAGAAGAAAAATAGGAGTACCCCCAGAGACCCTGCTTATCCAGAGATAGTAGGATGCTTCTCTATTGTAAACTTTGCACTGTGGTTATCTCGGACCGTTTTTGTTTGTGTGGGTGTCTCTTTTGCACTCTGACTGTGCGGGCTGCACTCTGTGCATGGTGGGGAGTCCACATTCTGGGGGATAAGATAGGGGAGAGCATTTCTACACGTATGATCTCAAAGACTGCTCTCCATAAAATCTCCTGGTGCTTCCATATGTGACTATTACTGTCTGCTTTTTCAACATCAGGCAATTCAAGATTGTCCACACTGCACACACACACACACACACATACACACACATACACACACGTGCACTGATCCCTGTTGGACACTTAGATTTAGGGGCTCATGATGATGTTGAATAAGCGGTTTCTTAAGTTTTACTTTCCAACAAGATGTAGATACTGCCAAAGCCTATGAGATGCAGTCATGACAAAATTGTTTCAGATTCAAAATGCGATCATCTTTATGATGCAATCTTGACAAATACAGAAATCATGATTTTTACATGCAAACTATACTGTGGCTAGCGATGTTAGGAAATCTAGGTGTAACTGACATAACCTCAGAATAATCATGTGTGTCCCCAAAGCTTGAATTAAAAAAATTTTTTTTTCTTAACGTTTATTCATTTTTGAGAGACAGAGAGAACAGAGCGTGAGCAGAGGAGGGGCAGAGAGAGAGAGAGAGAGAGAGACAGAATCTGAAGCAGGCTCCAGGCTCTGAGCTGTCAGCACGGAGCCCGACACGGGGCTCGAACCCACTGACCGCGGGATCATGACTGGAGCCAGAGTCCGACTCTCAACCGGCTGAGCCACCCAGGCGCCCCCCTGCAAAGCTTGAATTTTTAAGGTGAATCATAGTCCATTTGGGTAGTTCTCTGTTCTTACATTTTGGGGAACATATGTGGGACCACCCTACTCAACCCGGAGAATCCCTATGGAACTTCTCTACCATTTATGAAATAGCACACATATACATGCACATATAATTCACAAAGGAAGAAAATAACAGCGATGATAATTAAGAACATTCATTGAACACCTATTATGTGCCACGTACGATCTAGAAGGGTTCGGATTTATTAATTCGTGGATCTGCAACAAACCAACAGAAGTCCTCTGGGATAGTAACTGTGACTCCCCTCTTGCAAATGATAAAACGGAGGCACAGAGAAGTTCAGTAACTTATTTGACTGATGTCACAGAGCTGGGAAGCTGAGATTCAGACTGGAACCTTCAGCCTCGTAAGCCCTTGCTCTTGCCTTCTACAAAGCATCCAGTTAAAGTGCTCACTTGTGGTCTGACTTGGACATATTATGACTTTGGGGTACATGGACAAATTGGAGGTTTCAGGGAGTACAGACTCTCTCATGCCCACAAGTTACTTTGGCCCCGTGAATCTCTCCCGTCTCCCCATAATAATCTGGGATCCTCATCTGGAGGCTGGAGAATAGTGAAATGACTACAGGCTTGACCAGATTTACTGTCTACTGAACAGAGAGAGGCATTTTGTCAGGCTGGTAAATCAGTATTTTAGACTACTAATTCATCTCTCCATTCATCCATCCATCCATTCATCCATTCTTCTAACTTTGCTTGAGTTATACACCTTCTCTTATTTTTACCTACCCTTTCTGCGTTGATAAAGACACTAGACAATTTTGATTCTAGGCCCCACCTTTGAATCTGAATCACAATCCAGTCACCTGATGTTTCTTAGACTTGAGTAAGTCCACTTTTTCATCTGTGAAAAGGATGTGTTAATAGCTGCCTTATTTTGGGGGGTGGGGGAGCAGGGAGCATTAAAGGAGATAATATATACACATCTCCATTCAGGACATAGTATTAGGTTCTAAGTCAATATTCTCCTTAAAAGGAAAACTAAACCCAAGTACTGTTGAAGTAAAATCATAAATAATTAGGAGAAAATATAAATGAGTATATTCTATCTTTTCCTAAGTGTAAATACAAAGCAAGGAATTCTGAAAACAGACATTTAACTAATTAACCTAAAAATTTCTGCAAGATCAAGGAAATTAAATTGAAAAAAGTTGGAATCTGTAATGAGTCCTTAAAAATCAAGTAGATGGAAAAAGATAAATACTGATAACTCTGAAAATTAATGCAAGTAGCCAATGCAAATATGAAATGTTTTCACTGACCCTGGCAAAGAAAATTTATTTTTATTTGGAGAAGAAAATTAAAGTTTCACAGAGACTTTCTTTTTTTAAATTTTTTTTTTAACATTTATTTATTATTGAGAGACAGAGAGAGACAGAGCATGAGCAGGGGAGAGGCAGAGAGAGGAGGAGACACAGAATGGGAAGCAGGCTCCAGGCTCTGAGCTGTCAGCACAGAGCCTGATGTAGGGCTAGAACTCACAAACCAGGAGATCATGACTTGAGCCGAAATCGGAGGCTCAACCGACTGAGCCACCCAGGCGCCCCCACAGAGACTTTCTTGACATACGAAACTGGTAATTTTTTATTGGCCAACACACACACAAAATAGTAGTCATATTCTTATCAGAGTGCAAATTTGCCCTCCTTTCAGAAGAGCATTTGGCAGTATTTACAGAAAGCCATGAAAATGTGCATATGCTTTTACTCAGTGATTTTTAGGGCAACTCTGAGAGACAAAACACAAAAGGCACTCAATGATTCGTGCATCAGGGTTACACGGCAGCGTTATTCAAAACGACAACATTTTAAAATGAATTAAATGTGCCACGATAAGAGAATCATTGAATTAATTAGAGTGAAACTGTCAGAAACAAAACATATATTGTTATTTAAAGAATATTAGCTGACAGGGGAAATACCCAGGATGCAATGTTAAATTTTAAAAGTATTCTAGAGAAGGAACGTTATAGAGAGTGGCGCTCTAATTTTGTAACACGTTTGTAACTAGTATGTGTGTGCACGTGTGTGTAATGAGTCCTCACCTGTTTTAGTTATTATGCTGTTGGCCTCAATGGTTTCTATACAATTTTTTCTTCCACTGAATCGTCCCATCCACTGTGCGTTGAATGTCTCATTACAGATGAAGAGAGAAGACAAGGAAAGTAAAGAACTCAATGCTATGGTCTGAATGTCTGCGTCCCCCCAAAATTTATGTGTCGAAATCCTAACCCCCAAAGGCGATGCTATTAGGAGGTGGAAACTCTGGGAGGTATTTAGGTGATGAGTGTGGAGCCCTCATGAATGGGATTAGTTCTCTTCTAAAAGAGATCACATAGGGGCGCCTGGGTGGCTCAGTCGGTTGAGCGTCCGACAACCGCTCGGGTCATGATCTCGCGGTCCATGAGCTCGAGCCCCGCGTCGGGCTCTGTGCTGACAGCTCGGAGCCCGGAGCCTGCTTCGGATTCTGTGTCTCCCTCTCTCTCTGCCTCTCCCCCGCTCATGCTCTGTCTCTCTCTGTCTCAAAAACAAAAAAAGATAAACATTAAAAAAAAATTAAATAAAAGAGATCGCACAGAGTTACCTGACCCCTTCTACCATATGAAGACACAGAAAGAAGTCAGCCGTCCGGAAGGTCCTCACATCCCCATGCTGGCGCCGTGATTTTCCAACCTCCAGAACTGGAAACAATAACTTTCTGGTGTTTCCGAACCACCCATTCTGTGCTATTTGTTATAGCCGCCCGACCGGATTATGATACTCAAAAGTCCTATCTCTTAATGAATGAATGGTGAGGCCAGGATTTTACCATTTACATGTTTGACATAAAACTCACGTTAGTAACCAGCATGGCTCAAATCTCCGCCCTGATCAACTGCACTTTAGAAGGAAAGAACCCCTCAACCCAGTTGATAACAGTGGCTGTGTTGGTTTTAATTTTCCTCTTTATAAATTAACTGCGTGCCTCTTGCCTGTCTGTCTACCTATGGCAGGTAGGGATAAAAAAATAAATCCCCTTAAGAGAAAGACAGATCTGTGTTCCAGTGTTCACTTTCTCACGTCATAATTCTGTGGTCTTGGGTAAGTTACTTATTTCACAAAATCGTTATGCAGATTAAACTGCATATGCCTGCAAGGCACGAGGCTTTACAAGGATCTTGCAAGTAATAAGTGCTCAATAAATGGTAGGAAATAGATGTGTACGTTTTTTGCCAAAAGTTCTTTAATGAACACATGACTCTTCTACTCAGAAAAAGTGCAATAAATATTATCGTCAAAAATGAAGTAAACCCATGACCTGATGTCAGTCTCCAGAAGCTGTTAAAAACAGAAAAAGCAAAAAAAAAAAAAAAAAAGAAAGAAAAAAAAGAAAAGAAGTAAAGCCACCTTTGTCTGGATGCCGTATCCCAATTGTGGCCGCCAACCACAGGTGGGTATGGAAGCCGGAGGGAAACCAATTATGTGCAAATCCTTTGACTTAATGAAAAATAAAATTAAGCGGACTAATACCCAGCAGGTACTTAAACATCACCTAATATTATAAAAGCCAGTGTTTCTTAAAGACGAAAAACGTCCCTGGAGAAACTGGCAAAAGAAGTCCTTGACCCAGGAAGAAATTTCCTGTGCGTAGGACTTTTTTTTTTCTTTTTTTTTTTTTCCACAGCCTGCCTGAAAATTACCAAGTGGTTCCTCCTGTCTGCTGAGGCAAAGCTTTACTCGGACCTCAAAACAAATGCTTTTGTCCAGTGACTGTCGGTACTTAAATTCAGGTCCTGATTGGCTCTGTAGAGCAGTGACAACTAGCATTCATTGAAGAAAAACTGCATTTCTTTTTTTCACGGGGGAAGCCACTGTCTTTCGTATCTTATCTGCGTCCACTCATCTAATTTTTTGCAATAACCCAGAGGGGAAAATGTTACCATTTCTCCCATTTCACAGATCCATAGAGGTTGGTTACACAGCTGAACCAGAGACCGTGACTTTTCTACTCAGACGATGCTGGCGGAAGGAAAACCGTGTCATTTACAGAGAAAAGGTTTAGAGGCCGGGCCAATTTGGGCCAATTCGATCACCCTTTCTGGGTGATCGAGGTGTCCTATTAATTATAGAGAAAACCACCCCTTAAACCTCACTGTCCTATGTTTTAACCAAGTTAGCCAGGCAGGGTTGGGAGACACGGGACAGGGGAAGGCAGACTGGGAAGACCTAAGGAAGCCCGTGTCACCATGTCACGGTGGGTTGTGCTGGAGTCTGGGATGAGAGAATTCTTCTCCTGCTCCCCACAAACCTGGCTTTAGCTGCTCCTGCTCTTGGACTCGCTCCCCGGGGGGTCTGCAACACCCTGGGCACTGGCCCTTAAGTCATTTCAACACCAGCAAATCCAATGGTTCCTCTGGGGGCTCCGAACTGGGGTTCCCCAGATACCTCATTTCAATCGCTTCTTGCTCATCTGTGTTTGGCGACTGGTTGCCAGAACTTCCCTTTCATGGCAGTGTAAGACCGTTCTCAGATGGCAAGTCACACGTGGGCCACTTTGCAGTGGCTGGGAAAGTAATCCGAGCCACTTCTTCTGGAATGTTTTTGCACACAAGCAAAGTGGAGAGGAGAGCAAAGTGGTTTGTCACGTTGTGTTTACCAGTTGCTGGGTCAAACATTTCCTCCAGCACCCTCGCTCTTTTTCACTCCCACTCGGTCTCTGTCTGCTTCTCTCTTGTCATCCTTCTTGCCCTTTCTCTGCCTCTCTCTCTCTCTCTCTCTCTCTCATTCTCTCTCTGTGTCTCTGTCTCCGACTGTCTCTGTTCTGGGCTCCCACTCCCCACGCTGTGGGTGACCTGGCGCGGAGGATGAGGAGGGCTGGCCTCCTGGAAGCGATGGCATTTCTCATCCAGTCCGGTGGCTTTCAGTTTTGGAACTCTAACTACACGAGCCACACCGCTTTCAAAGATCTCCGTGGAGCTTTTCATGTAAGATGTAGTTATTAACTCCCCTTCGATGTTTAAAGACCCAGCCAGTGGGAGTGAAACGCGGCCCATCCGCTAAAGAGCTGATGAAATCGGCCTGATCCGTTATCTCTCAATGCTTTAAAGGTCTTCAGCTGGGAGATTAGAACAAGGTTACAGTGACAATTTGTTTACACGCAGGGAGAGATTAAGATCTCGTTGAAAAGGAATAAAAATAACATCATCTTGAGCTGTCACAGCATGAGCCCCATTGTAATCAACACTGGTCTGATTTCAGGGATAATTTAAGACCAATTTATTATCTTAATTAAAAAAAAAAAGAGAGAGAGAAGAGAGAATTCAACGTTTCAGATGCCAGTCAGATCGTTGGACTAGGACGCCCCAGGAGATACCACATGGAAAATCCAACCCTCACCAAGATTCCAGGTTGGAATTTCCGGGGGTGACTTAAAAAAAACAAAAAAACAAAAAAACAAAAAAGCAAACAGAACACGACACTTTTCCTTTTTCTTTACTTGATATTCTTTACTTTTTTTTTTTTTTTTTAAGAGCTGGCTTCACTGGCAGACTAAAAGGCAACACGATAACTTGTTGGGGATTGACCTTTTTTTAAAGACAAATGAGGAGAGGGGTTAGAAAGGCACTCCCCAGCCACCTTTTTGTTTCAAGTCCCGGGGGTTTAAGGTGAAAGTCTCCCACTCTATTTTTCTCCCCTTTCTTCCTTAAGGAACTCGCAGGGCATCCTTCCACCTGTGCATCAGCCGCAGGAACCACAGGGACAGGCGGGCCCCAGACGGGGAGGCAGTGTGGGCAGCGTGAACAGTGTGATCTGCGACCACATCACCCACGGGCCTGGCCCTTTCAAAGTTCTCGTGCCCGGGGGCGCCTGGGGGGCTCAGTCGGTGAAGCGGCCGACTTCGGCTCGGGTCACGATCACGCGGTCCGTGGGTTCGAGCCCCCGCGTCGGGCTCTGTGCTGACCGCTCGGAGCCTGGAGCCTGTTTCAGATTCTGTGTCTCCCTCTCTCTCTGACCCTCCCCTGTTCATGCTCTCTCTCTGTCTCAAAGATAAATAAATGTTAAAAAAAAAAATTTACAAAGTTCTCGTGCCCAGCGTAAACCTCACTCCTGGCTCTCTCTACAAAAGCGACCACGTAAGAGCGCCCAACCCACAGAATGAATTAGGCCACAAAGAGCCCTTTGAGAGCCGGAAAGGAAATGCCCCACTGGGAAGCCAGGTGGACGGCCAACGTTCCCTTTCCATTACAAATGAGTTGGGGGACGGGGCCACCCCCGGTGGGACTCCCCAGCTCCACCAAAAGTCAAACCCAACGAGCCCAGTCATTTGAAAAGCCAACGTGTTTCCTTCTGCTGCCCCCTCCCCCCCCTCCCTGTTTACCAACACGTTTACAAGCGCTTGATAGGTGACCTTATTTACTTAGTAACCTGTGGATTCATTTATCTTGAAATTAGTAGGTAATGAAGTGGAAAACCTCAACAGCCCTCCCACTAATTAACATGATAATAAGATTGTTTTGCTACAGAGGTACAATTAGCATGTATGAGAGAAAGGGGGAGAAAGATCAATAAAATGTCTGAAGGGTACTGCTCCCAGGTCTGCGGAAGAGAACAAAGAAAAGAAAACCCACGGATTTTAAGATTCCATCCATTTCAACGTATCTCCCTGGAAAGATGGGCCCCTCTGGGAATGATCTGATGCCTCCTGGAGGAAGAGGTAAGGGGGGGGGGGTGGGGATGGAAAGGAATTAATTATAAAACGACTTTTTTTTTTTTTTTTTTTTTTTTGGTGCAAGATGCTTTGAAAAGAAAAGGGAAGAATTGTGGAAAGTTTCAGGCGCTGATCTTGAATACGTTTCGATGGGGGGTTGCTGGGGGGGGGCCGTGAAGAATGTGAGCAGATAATGACACCCATAAAAATGGTTCCACTTGCTCTGTTTTCTACCCCCAAAAGTCAAACGGCTTAGATATAAAACTTAGAAGAGATCCTCCTTGCACATCCAGGGTCCCCATACATTTTCATGAGGTGCTTTAACGCACAGAATGCACAGCTCAAATGTTTATTTATTCCAGAGACCGAGGTGTGTAGAGTAAATAAATAGGACTTTAAAAATTGCCTCAATATGTATTTACCCAGTAGGCTCATTTCTTGGGTAAATTACATGGATTTGGTAACCTTCCGTGACATTTTCCCTTGATTCTAAACATACACAAACAAAGAATTTAAATGTCCGAAGTGTCTAAATAACCTAATTGAACTCGTGACACACACCAGGGAGAGCGGAAGACTGGATCGTGGAGGAGAAAGGCTAGGGTTGTTTGAGGGAGAAAATGAGGAGAACGGTTCGAAGCTCAGGGGCAAACCACGCTGATTGAGCATCACCAGCACTTGATAGGAGACTCTTGTTTTTACCTAAAGCGTTCTCTGAAAATAGAAAAATGATATTTATTACGTCTCGCCATCCACGCCCCTCTGTCCTCTCTCAGAAACGGACTTCCCCCCAAACTTCCGCATTGCCCCCCAAAGCCAGTGCTCCCATTTGCATTTCCTTTTGGCAATCATAATTCTAAGATCCCCGTCACTGCCCATTCTGCTTAAAATTGAGGGTCTGAGCATATCAAAAATGAGTTTTTATCACTGACAGAGAAATGCCCTCACCACATTTTCAAATGGGAACCGTGAGAACCAGTCAGAATAAGGGATGATCCTTGGTGGATTTTTCAACCCAACCAAGTTAGTGATGTTTTCATTTTGGAAATCATTTAAAATGACGGAGACGTGTTTATTTATTTATTTATTTATTTATTATTATTTTTTGCTTATGCTATTCAAGGAGACCTTTGGAGCCAAGTAGCTTGGTGTTTCTCTCCTTTTCTCTTCTTTAAGAATAAAATTGTTTTTAATGTTTATTTATTTTTGAGAGACAGAGTGTGAGCAGGCGAGGGGCAGAGAGAGAGGGAGACACCGAATTGAAGCAGGCTCCAGGCTCTGAGCTGTCAGCACAGAGCCTGACATGGGGCTCGAACTCATGGACCGCGAGATCGTGACCCGAGCCAATGTCAGACGCTCATCCGACTGAGCCACCCAGGCACCCCATCTTTTCTCTTCTCTTCTCTTCTCTTCTCTTCTCTTCTCTTCTCTTCTCTTCTCTTCTTTCTCTTCTCTTCTCTTCTCTTCTCTTCTCTTCTCTTCTCTCTTCTTTTCTCTTTTCTTTTTCCTTTTCTTTTCTCTTTTCTTTTTCCTTACAACTACAAGTTCTGAAAAAGTTGTCCTCAACACCTCTATGCTGTGTTTTGACTTTACTTTTAGGTAGATTATCATTTCTTCAGAGTAACATATTTAGAGAAGGGGGGAGAACCCATTCTCATCTCTGAACGGCATTTGCATGATTCTTTTATTTTTATTTTTTAACTTTTTAAAAAAGTTTATTGATGTATTTTGAGAGAGAGAGTGTGCACAAGTGAGTGTAAGCAGGGAAGGACAGAAAGAGGGAGAGACCCGATCTTTTGGGCCTTTGGCACCCCATTTCTTTCTACATTCCATAACATTGTCGCCCAACCAAATAGGTCCATATAGGGCAAACGCTAATTCCAAAACCCAAGGGAGTTTACTCTTTAAAAAAATTTTTTGAGAATAACTTGAAGATTTCTCAATATCCCTAGAGATCATTTGAGATACACCGGGGTGCTCTGCAATGTCTCCTGGGTACAGCTGTCCTAGGAAAAAAATACAAAACAAAAACAAAAGGATTTTTAATAACTGGAGCCAATGCTTCCTGGGAAGAATTCCCTTTGGGTTCCATAGTTTAGCTTCAAATCCAAATTCCTCATCTGTGAACAGTTAGAACAATATGATTCATCCCAGGAGACTTAGAACTTGAATTCATTTCAAAGAAATGTACGGTTTAGAGTAGTGAAAACTATCCCACATTTGTACTAGGTAAATATCCCAGGAATAAAACAATCGTCTTCATTTTTTAGGTGCAACTCCCCCCCCGTCTTCATAATCACAACATAAAGTCAAAGTTGATGTCCCCGTCTTACAGATGGCAAAACCAAGGCTTAGAGACCCACATCACCGTCTCAAGGTCAACGGGCTAGTAGGGGAAGAGCTGGGATTTGAACTCAAATTCTTCTGATTCCAGCACAAGCTCATACTGATGTCTTATCTTCTGTCCTGGAAAGAACCACCGCCTTGCTGGAGGCCTTCCCAAGAACCAGGGTAGAAATTGCTTTGGAGGCCCCGAATTCTGTCTCCAGAAAGCATCTACTCGTGGAGGACACACTCAGTTGGCAGAGTTTTGTTAGTAATGTTTAAGACCACGGTCTGTTGTGAGGTGCTAAACATTTCCTCTCCTGGCTAAGACTTCTTTTCCAGGCTGTACGTCAAGGTTCCCATAATTTAACAGCGAGTCTCCTTCACTGGGTTCTAATGACTTTGTCAAATAAATACCTCCGGTTGTTCCTAAAAAAAAATAAAATAAAATAAATTGTTTCACTGGGAGAATATGGGAGATATAAATTTAACGGAATATGATTCCCTCCCTCCTTGTTAAGGGGGAACATGTGATCAGAAATTTTTGGAAGGGCTCCGATGAGCGGATCGGTGGGTTGTCACGAGTAGCCTTTGTGGCCTAGATTTGCATCTTTCCTGAGAATAGGAGCAATTTTAGAGATTCTTCCCCGACTTTTTTTCCTTCTTTGCACGTCCACTGTACAATTGGGAGCTTGTCTTTGCTTGTGAAGCCCTCGCAAAGTTATAAAATCCTACCGCCTGCCTCGTATCGTCGGAACGTACCTGACGTGAACAAGAACGAACGTACGGACAGCTCACGAGATTACAATTGCCTCTCTTGTCACTCGGGCGTGTGAGCTCGGGCCATTTTGGCGTGACTCCGTTGTTTGGACAGCCCCGTGGAGGTGCGGGCTGCTGAGCATTGTATTTCATCCACACATTTTCCCAGCAAGGTTGCTCTGCCATTTGAAAGGCAAGCAGGGTGGCCCAGGTCTCACATTTCCCCAGCAGGGCTCCACCTCTCTCCCAGGAGCTTCGGGCTTGGAAATGTGTGGGGCCAGCAGCACACTTTGGGCTGCACAGGCCCAGGGAGGGTGGGGTTTGGGGGCCATCACTGCTCTCTGGTAAAGTGGAGACCCAGGGCTGGCTACGACCTGGCTCCAATGAGAAGTGGCTCAGAGGAAGGGCTTGCAGGGGTGGGAGCAGCTGGGGCACGTGTGACCATCCAGTCTCGGCAAGGAGGACGGCGTTGGGTTTCTATCATCTCAGAGTTCCGGGAGATTTTAGAGGAAGCGCTTCCAGAGGCTTCTATGGATCAAGGTTCTCATGTGTTCACGCTCTACATCCTGGTAGGTGACTGCAGGGCACTGTTCACACTCCCCGTTTGCACATTCACAAACACAGGTGAAGGAGCCCATGGGATGTCTGCCTACTGACCTATCAGCATCCTAAGACCCGCCACGTTGGGGCGGCCTTGACACAGCTCTGGGCTATTCGCCAGCCATTTTGAAAGGGACCATCTACTCTTGTCTTCCGTAATTGGGTGAATGATGGTAGCATATTATCTCAGATGAAGCATTAGTGATTTTTACTGGGTTATTTTCAAATGATGAGTCTCACGAACGTCTGTTGTGTATGTCTCGCATTCACGTGCTCGTTAGTGTTGTGGGCCTTCTGTTCTGAATGCCGACTATGGCGCACGATGGGGGCAGGGCACGGGATTTGGAGTTGGACGTCTTCCCAAGTTTTGTCCTCAGTGAGCCCCTCTGTTCTCCTCAACGGAATGGGGGTGAGGGTTTTTTAGGAGAACCTGAAAAGTGTATGTCATAATCCAGGCACGTGGGGCCCTCCAGCAAGAGTGAGCCTCTGAGTTTCTTGTCATACATGCTTTTGAAACAGGACTGTCCGTAGAAGGCACCTAGCAGGGCGGTAAAGCCAAAGAAGGCATCAAAATGCTTATCCTTAGAGATCCCTTTGGAGAAGAGAGAATACAGTTCCTTAACCTTTGTGCAGAACAGAAAGTCCTTGGATTTGCCCCTCGGGCTTTGTCAAAGGAGGAGTTCGGCCTCCTTGCTGCCGTCCCAAGTCACAGAACCCCCCCTAGCTGTGGTTGTTCCCTCCGCAACACCGCCATAAACAGCTGAATAAAGCATTAGTCTCCAGAAACTCCATCCCGAGGCATGACTTTGCCAGAAGCCATGCATGCATTCACTCATTCATTCGGGCACTGCGCCGGGCCGTGGGAACGTGACGGCCGGCCAGACAGACAGGATGCCTGCACTGGGTGGGAGAGATGGGAAGGAATGAGACGTGAAACAAATAAAATAAACAATGTACTTGGATTCTGTTGGCGGCTGAGAACAAAACCTGGTAGAGGATAATGCGGTGGCTGGACGAGAGAAGGCAAAAAACCGGCTTCAGATGACGAGGCCAAATCAGGCTTTGCTGTACAGAGGACACTGAGGTTGCCAGCTGGAGGGCGTCAAGGTCCCCGCAGATCTGTGTGAGGGGAAAGAGCATTCCAGACGGCGGGAACAGCACCGGCAAAGACCGTGAGGAGGAGACGAGCTAGCTGCTTCTTAGGACCGAAAGAGAGGAACAGCGGGGCTTGGATCGAGAGCCGGGCTGGTTTTGTGGGTTACTGTTCCAGCTGAGCAAACAAACTAGACAGAGGACGCAGTTCCCCTTCCTTGTTCTGGGTGGTGAGTTAGACTTAGAAAAATAAGGGCATGTTCTGGCTCCTTGTTTTGTGTTTCATCTCCACACAAGCTTTGTTTTTTGGAAAGTTTCCTTTTTTACAATTTTTTAAAATTAAAAAAAAAAATTAATGTTTATTTATTTTTCAGAGAGGGAGAGAGAGAGAGAGAGAGTGAACAGGGGGAGCGGGGAGAGAAGGAGAGGGAGACACAGAATCCGAAGCAGGCTCCAGGCTCCGAGCTGTCAGCCCGGAGCCCGACGCGGGGCTTGAACCCGTGAGCTGCGCGATGGTGACCGAAGCCAAAGTCAGAAGCTTAACTGACCGAGCCACGCCGGCACCCCTGCAATTTTTAAAAAAGTGAGTTTGTTATGAAGAGAGTCACCACAGATGCTGCCTATTATAAAAAGAGTTTGAATCGGTGAGAATGGGTTAGTCTGAAGGCAAGCTGGCCCGGATCTGAACACCGACTTAGCCACTTGCTAGATGTGTGCTCTTAGTTAAGGTGTGACATCTCTCCGGGCCTCCATTTCTTCTTGAAAACAGACTCAAGACTTAAATACCAAGGTGAAGATTGCGGTGCCTTCAAGGATCTACCGGTCTGGAAGGACTAAGCACACTGTTCAAGTCCACGTGAAGAGACCACCATATCGAAGACCCTCCCGGCCAATGTCGGCCGCCCACTGCAATGATCACATTCAGGGGAGAGCGTGTCTAATGAGATTGGGAGGGAAGCACTTGTTCCAAGAAGAGGAAACGTAAAAGTTAAACAAAACAGAGCCATGGACTGAAAAACCGTCTGAAGTGGACGGAACCTTCCCCGCAAGGATATGGCCTTACTGCCAGGATCAACTTCTCACGTGGGGACCATGATAAGAGTTGTGTCTGTGCCATGACAGGCATTTAATTTCACACCGGATTACCATAGTTTTCCTCTGAGATACGTCACCACCGGTACTGACCCGCTAACTTGTTTCAAAACATAGCTAATGCTTCAACGTGCCTTCTCTTGAGTTTCGTCTTCGCATCGAAATGGCGATGTGATAGAAAGAAGTTCCTAAGCACGTGATGATGCCACAGTTTCAGCGGAAGGTATGTTGAGCTCTTGGAAGCACCATCAGTCTCAGGAGATGGAGGAAGTAGTTGGAAAGAGGAATATGGTCAGAAGGATCGTGGTTCATGCTTCTGGACCATGTTCTCTCTGGACCATCTGTAGATGGGACACCTACGTGCATCTCATTACGATGCTTGCCTTACGATGGGGGCAAACTTCCCTTATACACATGTGAAACTACGAAACAATTCTCTGAATTACAGCTGTACAGTTCGAACTCTGCTTTTTCTTTCCCTCTGACTGCCCAAGTACGTATAGATCCCAAACACACGGCGGGTTTGGCTTCCAAATACTGGGCATTTAGAAGAAAGGTAAATGGAGGCACACACCCGTCTGTGCGCATAAGAAACACCTAATTCGCTACTCCTCTTACAAAGGGGGAAACAGGTTCCTCCACAAGTCATTCCTCTTCCTCTTCTATTTGATAAACGCTTGGCTCTTTTGTCAGGTCAGACCATCTCTAGCCGACTCGTGACTGAAAAAGCCTTACAAATGGATTTTCAGTCACCGCTCCACGAAGCTGGTTGACAGGGCTCCACGAAATCCTTCTGGAGGGAGGCAGGCTTTTAACTTGATTGATGAAATTATATCTAAATCTAGTAGATTTGGGACTTCAAAGGCATTTTTCCCTACTTAGGGCATCCCGGATGAAGGAAGTATGCTGTTTGTACCGAACTCACAGCCTCAAGTGGTTCGCAAATTGACCCCTTTGTAATAGGTTAAAGGTTTCTTGCTAGATAACGGGGGTTCATTTTGATTAATTATGTCAGGGAATTAATGTATGATTACTAACTTTTAGCAGACCCTGCTCCTTCTGACCCCGGGCTGCTCGTTTGTGTGGCTGGTTGTAATTTTCGACCGATGGGTTAGGAGGGGGTCACTGTGTGGTCAGCATATTTTAAACAAAGGGAGAAAAAGAGAAACAGAGGCTTCCAAATGGAGTGGACACTGCAGTTCAAGGCCTTGACAGAGGAGAGCTGCTCAGTGTTTTAACAGTAAGCTTTTATATATTTACTCTTGCTAATAAAAGATGGCTCGCCAGAGTGGAGAGTAACCTCGACTGATTTGGAGAATAATTTAACAGCTAAATGTTAGCCCGTAAATTTCACTCCGTACCAGTTCCAACGGCCCAGGACCTCGCTGAAGATTAAAACTGGCAAAGTGTTGACTTTCGGCTTTTGATAGGTCAAGAGAGTCAGAATGAAGGAACATTGTTAACAGTGAGGTTTTCTGGTAGCCGGTGTGTGGTTGAAACAGTTATTCTCAGACTAAATGCTAGATATGTCAAAGAAACGTAATGGAGAATCAGCCGATGATACCTCACATCAAATTAATTTTATACCGTTTGGTCTCCGTCACTTATGTGATGCAGCTTCTCCTAATTGGAATGATTACATTCTTTGATGTGAACTGAGAACCTCATGGCTCATGTTCAACTCCAAACGATCAGTTCAAAATGGCCAGTGACCTCTGAGATGAGACTAGTTTTTTTTTTTTCTTTCTTTCTTTTTTTTTTTCCTGACAGTTTTGTCTCCCTGAAAGTAAGCATATTTACCAGGAGAATCAGGTCCTTGGGATTTTGAGAAAGATGAGAACTCTCCATTCGTCCACTTGGCATTCAACTTTGAGGGTTCTGTCTACAACATGCTATGGATATTGTGTTGTCAATTGTTTTCCAACTGCGATCTTGTGGAAACATAATTATTAGGCTCAGAGGGGAAAAAAAAAGGCAAGCCAAGGGGAAAGAGGAGACCTTTAGAGGAGAAGCAGGGGTGCCCAGGGGGATATTATCAAGACAACGCGGGAAGCGTAATTACAAACAAGGGTTGGGCACAGCATCGGGATGAGGAAGGAGGACCAGGCTCTTTGGTTTTGGAGCAAACGCTGTATATTAAAGGACTTAACAACAGAGATGTAAAGAAAAAAAAAAAAAGATCGGAAAAAAAAAAGAGAAATTGTTACAAATGGAAGGTGTTACTTAGATACTGGATTAAACTTTTGAACATTATCAAACACCCTTTCTGTAAGGTTATTCAGCAATAAATGTTGCTTTAGCGTTCAGATTTAGTTAGCTCTGCTCAGAAGGATATTGGAAAGGCCCTGGAAATGCTTACAATTGCTCATCACCCGTAGTCTTTATGGACAACATAATCACAATTACTGTATTTCAAACAAGGCCCTTTCAAAAATTAGAGGTGTTGATGACTTTAATGGGGACATAGACCATTTGTCTCTTCCATTATTGCAATTACTGTCTGGCTTGGTATCTTCTCCCTGACAGTGGCTAATGCTGTATACTTCAAAGGAAGATATAAACCCCCAATAATGCACGTATGGGCCTGTTCACATCTAGCTATTCATCTCCCCACTCTGTTTCCTCACCTCCCTGACACAGGCACATTTGCACCATTCTGAGCACGGGGCTCTAGTGAGGAAGGGTGAGTGCGTACTTGTGTTCCAGGGAAGGAAATAGATAGCAGCACAGGGACAGAGGGAAGAGGCCATAGGAGCAAGGGGTGTAGGGCTGGAGGGATGTAGAAAGGTTACCTCACCCAGTTTGCCCACTGACGCAGAGATGCCCTCATAACATGTAGAGATCTAGGGAAAAAATATTCCTTGGATACACCTTGTAGTATTTTTTGGGGGGGGGGGCTTTGAAACACAAATCTATTTAAATAACTATCTTTTAATCTCTCACTTTCCCTTTCTTGTTGTTGTACACAGAGTTGGAAATATTGATCACATATATTATATGATATATATCTGTATCTCCAAATGTCTTCACATTCGATATATACATAGGTATAGATATATGTAGATGTATGCATCTCATAAATATCCTAAATGTATATATGATATATAAATCTATCTCCTGTGTTTCTGAATCTCCAAATGGTTTTCTTCTTGAGTCCCAGATAACACGACTTTGAACTAAGTTGACTTTGATTGTACTGTAGAAGCTATAATGGTTTTAATCCTATATCAATTTTAAGTAATGAAACTTAGCACGAACTAGTTTATTCACACATGATCAAAAAGGTAGTGCTATCTAAGGTAAGGACTCTGTAAGACCAAGTGTCTGTAAAACTTTGTGCCCATTTTCATTCTGGTTTTCTGGAGAAGATAAGTGTTGAGCCCCAGGTGCAGACCATCAGGAGCCTGCCTACTCACGTCCTTTCTTTTCCCCAGATCAGTCCTGTTACTGCTAGATTTTAACATAATGTTGTTTCCCCGATGGTCTGAGGTCCTCATGCAGGATCCAGGGTTTCACAGTGAAAATCAAAAGTGGAACAGGAAGAAAAAACATTAGAAAGGAAAGAGAACTAATAATGAGCATAAAAGATTTAAAATGCTTTTTTAGCCAGGTTAACTGATTTCGTCATTGTGAAATTCACAAAAGGGAACAATTTATGTATGTATGTATGTATGTATGTATGTATGTATTTATGTTTATTTATTTTATTTTATTTTTTTTTAATTTTTTTTTCAACTTTTTAAATTTATTTTTGGGACAGAGAGAGACAGAGCATGAACGGGGGATGGGCAGAGAGAGAGGGAGACACAGAATCAGAAACAGGCTCCAGGCTCCGAGCCATCAGCCCAGAGCCCGACGCGGGGCTCGAACTCACGGACCGCGAGATCGTGACCTGGCTGAAGTCGGACGCTTAACCGACTGCGCCACCTAGGCGCCCCTATGTTTATTTATTTTTGAGAGAGACAGAGATAGAATGCGAGTGGGTTAGGGGCAGAGAGAAGGAGACAGAATCCAAAGCAGGCTCCAGGCTCTGAGCTGTCAGCACAGAGCCCAACACAGGGCTCGGACTCACAAGCTGTGAGATCATGACCTGAGCCGAAGTCGGGCGCCCAACTGACTGAGCCACCCAGACGCCCCTAAAGCGAACAATTTAACGTTGATGTCCACTTCAACAGCGTGAGCTGGAGTCGATTCATGTTCCCTCCGATGACCAAGCTGATGAATTTATTATTTAGATTTTGGTTAATGTCTCCATCCATTAGCCCTCAAGGCGAGATTTATGTTATACAGGTACCCTCGAGTAACCCAAAGAAAAAGGATCCAGTTAGATACGGGAGCTATATAGTGTAACTCATCATCTCAGTCTGCCTGGGTCTGAGGGGGTTCTTGGAAGAGGGGGCTTTCTGTTTTAAAACCGGTTAAGACCCAGGCAAACCAAATCACATCAAGTCACCCTCAACGGATAGGGGAGTGCCTTTTCAGGAGCCAATTCCTTTCCCCGCCCCCCCAAATTTTACTTAAATTCTAGTCGGTTAACATATAGTGTAATATTGGTGTATTGGTAGCAGGAGTAGAATTTAGCGATTCATCCCTTACATATAACAAACACCCAGTGTTCATCACAAGTGCCCTCCTTAATACCCACCACCCATTGTGCCCATGCCCCCACCCACCTCCCACTATCAACCCTCAGTTTGTTCTCTATCGATAACAGTCTCTTATGCTTTGTTTCCCCTCTCTTTTTTTTTCCTTCTCTTATTTTCATGTGTTTTGTTTCTTAACTTCCACAAATGAGTGAAATCATATGGTATTTGTTTTTCTCTGACTTATTTCACTCTGCACAATACATTCTAGCTCCATCCACATCATTGCAAATGGCAAGATTTCATTCATTCTTTTTGACAGCTGAGTAATATTCCATTGTGTGTGTGTGCGTGTGTGTATACACTGTGTGTGTGTGCATATATACATATATATGTATATATATATGTATATACACTGTTGATAATGCTGCTATAAACATTGGCGTGCATGTACCCCTTTGAATCTGTATTTGTGTATCCTTTGGGTAAATACCTAGTAGTACAATGATTGGGTCATAGGGTAGTTCTATTTTTACTTTTCCAGGAACTTCCTCTGTTCTCGAGAATGGCTGCACCCGTTTGCATGCCCACCAACAGTGTAGGAGGGTTCCAGCTGGTGCCAATTCCTAATGCTATGGAAGTTGGGTCCTTACGTTGAAAGGCCTGAAATGATTGCCATAGATTAGATATATTCTACCTTCAAAGTAGCTTCCAAATATTAAAGATGATATGGAACCAGGCATGTCATAGATAATGTTCATTTACTCTGCTGTCTTATGTCCTATGGTTGGGCAAACAAAAACAAATTACTTACCTATTAGTTGAACTATTTTAATTTTTTAAACCTGAGATGGCTCAATAAACTGTAATAATTCTCACAACCAAAATTAAATGATGTATCCCATGTTATTAACCATTTGCAAACCTATTCTTTAGCTTGGCTTCTCAGATGGTTTTCATCTCTCAGAACAGTCACAAACAAGGCAACCTTTTAAAACATAAAGTACCATATAGGTCTGCAATGAAATTTAAAAGAGACTTTTCAATATCCAATATTTTGGATCTTTTTTTTTTAAGTTCAGAGGTGACTTTCAACAGAACTTCAAAACCAAATGGGAGAACAATGACCATAGAACTGTTCTTTTTCATCATGAGCAAAATCTATCACACATGTTCTTTCAAGTAAAGTTTATTAGAAAGAAACAGCTACTAGAGAACCACATGTTAACTCTGACTTGGCAAGGTCAGGCCAGGGCAATAAACCCTTGAACCTTACAAATATGCAAAGCTGACATAAATAACAAATTAAACCCAGCCAGGTATAACACTTTGGCCAGTTGGATGTGAGGCAGATACCAATTCCCAGGAACAAGAGCCTGTTGATTTGTAAGGAAAACCCGGTCTTACCCTCTTTGTTCGCTGCCCATTAGTTTTGCATCTGGGGGTCACTCTGCTCCTTCCTGCTGAGGTAAAACCTAATAAAAATGATTCTGCTATGTTTTCTGCCAGCAGCTCCAGGTTCCAGCTCATGGCTTGTTGGTATGGTACATTGGACTAACAACGTAGCATGTTTTTATGAAGGAACGGAGGGTCTTGGGTGGGATTGACATGGCGCTTCGGAATTTTAAAATCATTTCTACGTGATGGCATCGGGGATGTTCTCCAGGAAGAAAGTGAGAGCTGTGGTAACTGCAGAATCGGCACCATGGTTGAAGGGATGCTCTTTGATTTAAACCCGGTCTAGAAACAGGAATAAGCAGCTGTGAAAAAGAAAACAAAAAACAAAACAAAACAAAACAAAAACCAAAAAAAACAAATAACAACAACAACAAAAAAACCCAACCATATATTTTGTGTCGAGGAGAAGACATCTTTGCCTATTCTCTACGATAAAGTTTATTAAAGGCATTCAGAAGCTAGGGAACTGGAAGAAGGAAGGAGGAAATCTCGAATATTGTTTATAATTTACAGCAGAAAGTATCAATGGTGTGGCAGTCACTGGTGTGACAGACACATTTTTGTTCATTGAACACATACTTTTTGCTTACTGAGCAACGTAGCCATTTCTGAGATCATTATGATGCCCAATGTTAAGTTATCCTTCCACCGATCTTCTTAAGGAATGTAGGTTTTGACAGAGCTAATCTATAATGTATTTAATTAAGCAAACACAGCCTGTCAAGCTCAATGAGTGGGAATTCAGGGCTTTTAAATTTTCTTTGAGTTTTTTTGTTTGTTTTTGCCATAGGGTGTGACTCTGTACTCCCTACAACCACGGTTGGTGATATACCAGGGCCTGTCAGTGTGAAACAGCCCTCTGTCGACAGAGAAAAATGTTCTTTGGTAGCCATGTTAGAAATGGCCCGTGATAGTGATTCTCTTGTGTCTTTGCCAGTAGGGAACCATAGATGGTTGACATGGAACTCTTTCTTGGCAGGGAAACCATTTGACTGTATGTTGGGTTCAGTTTGCGTGTCGATATCCTATCACATTTTTGAATTTTGAAATTTGAGAATTACCTGTGGAACAGGAAGAGGGTTTGTAGGTCACTGATGACATTCTTAAGCTTGAATACCTTTACAATTTTGATTTGACATATTTTAACCAATTTCTAGTTTGTTGAATAGGGGTTGAAAATCTCTTCGCCCTTTTTAAAACGTTTATTCGTTTGTTTTGAGAGAGAGGGAGAAAGAGAGAGAGAGAGAGAGAGAGAGAGAGAGAGAGAGCAAGTGGGGGAGAGGCAGAGAGGGAGACAGTCCCAAGCAGGCTCCATGTTCATTGAGGAGCCTGATGTGGGGCTCGATCCCATAAATTGCGAGATCGTGATCTGAGCCCAAATCAAGAGTCGATCGATCGCTCAACCACCCAGCCGCCCCTCGCTTTACCATTTGGAGTGCAAATTTACACAGCACCATGACGACCTAAATGAAATCTCATCCAATACCTGAGGTAAATTCGGAAACAGATTTTTCCTAAAACACCGAGGACTGCGGACCTCATTGTGGAAACTCGGGTGATAGATGGATTGAGAATTTTCTCTGCTGTGCCAACTCAGTTGTAATGAGGTGGTGTACTCACTCTTTTAGCTTTAGGAGAGAGAAAAAGCAAGCGTGGGTTTTTTTGTGTTTTTTTTTTTTCCCGCAATTGGCCCAATTTAAGGACAAGACGTTTGGCAGAGGAGCTTGAGGGGGGTGAACACCATTTTGTAATACTATAACATCGAAATACCAATAATGAGCAAACAGTATGGGGTGAAGCCTGTCGAGAATTTCAGACAAGTGGATGACAACAAATGATATTCCACTGCCATCTTTTCTGGTTCTATATCTCCCTTTTATTTTAAAAAAGCACACACAGACACACACACATATATGTTGATGTACATAAAAGCACCTACGAAGCAGGTCCACTTCTGAAGTAGACAAAAGTGTAAATCTGGTCTCTGCTCCATTTTTTTGAATTTTATACAAGTCACTCCTTGGTAGCACAGAAAAATAATGAATCGATTGTATGAAATTCTGGCCCATCCAGTTCTCCGTACGGCTCATTTTTAATATCTTTTATGCTCTTGATTGAGCCAAGTGAGTTGCATTTTATGATGAGCCGTCTAGTTTACATTCCTCACGAAGACCAAGGTCTCATACTGGCAGACCAAATTCTGCCTCTGTTCTTCTCTGATTGGTTGACACAGTTATTTTAACATCTGCGGGTTTTCAAAAAAATTTTTTTAATGCATTTCAGTGGTGAGAGTCTAAGCATTCCAGTTTGCTATGACCCTCTCCCCTTCTCCATTATCTTCTCCCTGGCCCAGGCCACACAACGGATGTTACCACCCCAACCTCAGCCGGTTGAGATTTTCTGACTTGGTGCACATCATCAAGCTGGCCTCCCATCCTCAGGTCTGGTGTGGAGGATTTAATCCACCAATCCAACCTTGACCCAGCTGGGATTCTTGCTTCTGGGAAGACTGGACACCTGACACGTTTTTCCTTTTGTACGTCAAGTTAATCGCAAGTTATTTTGGCACAAATCGAATAACCTTGTTCCGTGTCTCTTTGCTGATTCTGTGGGTGGGAGCTGATTAGAAAGAATGGAGGGAAGCAATTAACAGGGTCTTGCACAGGAAGTTGAATCATACGCGTATTACTACCTTATTTATTTTTGGATTCTTGTGGATCTAAGGCTGTTGGCTATAAATCTCAAGGACTAAAGGATTAAGATGTGTAGGTAATATATATATATATATATATATATATATATATATATATATATATGTTACTTTTGTCGACTCGTCTTTGGCCCCAGGGCACGTACCCTTGAATTGTATTAAATATTATACACAAATGTTTATTTAAAGTTCTTTCAACTGACAGGTTATTAAATGCCGGATCAAATGACAAGAAAGTTCAACATCGAACTTGTTATTGGGTGAGTAAGTGTGGGATATGTTGATTCCTGTACAAACAAACAGACATGGAAATATCCTCAACTCCATTTAACCTGATGAACAGTGATTCCAATGAAGAAAAAAGGAGGGACGCGATTTTTTTTTTTTAGCCATCCAAGGGCAATCAGTGTTGGCAGAAGTTCACATGCTTACGAATATACTGAGACTGTGAAAAAGAATAATTTTTATAACAGATGTTTAGCCACTAATTTAGGGTGGTTGCTTTAGTGTGTAACCCGAGTCACTCACCTCAGACCTCAGGGTAGTCTGAATGAAGTTCAGCGTGGACATTTAGAACAAAATGGCAACGAAAAGATCAATAGCAAATAAGGAACAGAAAGCGATCCTTTCAACTGCTTCTTCCTACAGAGCAGCTAGCAGTGTCCACATTGGGGGTACTGTTCTCTGTTTCTAGTCCAATCATCTGGGGTTTTTAAAAAAATGTTTACACATATTCATTTTTTTAACGTTTATTTATTTTTGAGACAGAGCATGAATGGGGGAGGGGCAGAGAGAGAGGGAGACACAGAATCAGAAGCAGGCTCCAGGCTCTGAGCCATCAGCCCAGAGCCCGACGCGGGGCTCGAACTCACGAACCGCGAGATCATGACCTGAGCCAAAGTCGGAGGCACAACTGACTGAGCCACCCAGGCGCCCCTGAGTTCTTTTTTTTTTTTTCCAAGTCCCTCTTTAGTTCAAAAATGGGTGAGCAGAAGTGACATGAATGCCAAAAAGCAGTCTCCTAGCAGAAGGTCAGTAGAGAAGTGTAATCAGTTTAGAACTTGATGTTGTAACTGACTTGAATGAAAGACTTTTCTTAAGGTGACATTAAGATGAAATATTTAAGATAAACTGGAAGATTTGACTGGAAATTCACAATGGCTCTCTGAAATAGTCTGGCCTGATTTACAGATCCTCAATTTTCAATTTATGAGCTGAGACCTGAGTATACCACCAGAGGATGAGAATACAGTAGTCATATTAGAGGCAGCTCATATATCCTAAAGACAGACTTTGGAAGAATTAGAAAGTATAATAAAGTGTCTGTCCCTTTAAGACAGGACCTGGCTTACCGCCAATTTCCAACCTAAAGCATTAGATATTTTTAAAGCCCTTAAAACTGTCACTTTTTCCCCAGACTTTTTGTCATCTCTAAATGAAAAAACAGTACCGGAGAGATTTGCCCATATTGTTTCAAGTCTCCTCAGGATATTTTTGAAAAGTAAATATTTATTGCTGACAATAATTTTTTGCTAAGGTTAACTGGCACTCCAAGTACAAAGTGGGGCATCTGAAAGACGGAGAAAGAGCTCAGCTCCTATCAGCCACACATTTTTACGGGAAACTTGCAAATAAGACTATCGAAAATGCAAATTATTAAAATTTCCTTACCTTTGCCCAAAGGAGACACTAGACGTTATTTGGGGAGGGATGGGCTAGATGTCTGGTACTCAAAAGAACGTAGGCTTTGGCTAAAGGACATCGGGACATCAAATAAAGAATTGGCACCGCTGATGGCCTTTTCCCCGCCTTGGTTCTTGAGCTTCTTGAATGGATTTTGACAGTGTGATCACCTTGAATGTTCTTCCTCCCTGAACATCCCTTCTCCTTTGGCCTCTGTCGGAAAACTTCCAGAATTCGGTGACTTAATGACCGCTCAGTCTGTGCTCTCCCATAAGACATTCAAAGAAGTCTAAGCGCTTCCCCTAGATAGTTTCCCACCAACGTGCTCTAAGGGACGTTCGGGGTTTCTTTAGATAGGTCAGGAAAAGGCAAAGTTAACCAAGTTTCTCTAGCATAGATTTCCTCAAAAATTTTAATATATACCACAAAGCTCAAATCCTAGGAAACCCATTTAGGTTTTGGGGATTGTTCAACAAGACTGGTAACCAATGGATCATATTTTGTTGTGTGCTGGCTAAAAGTATCAAGAGGATAAAACTGCTAAGGTCCTTTTGGGTTATAGTGTTTCTATTAATTGATTAACTAATTAGATAAATAAACACGGAGTGGAACAATGAAGATTTTTGGAGAAGATCTCACAATGGCCTCTACCACTTTTATATAAATATAAAAGATGATTAGAGGGTCCGAATAGACTCTGAATACCATAAGACTCTACCTGTCATTTATCTATTGATAAATGCGTGCTAAGATCGACATTCACATGCGACGTCCCACACACAGATACACACACAGTCTAGAGTTTGTCAAGATGCGTTAAGATGGGTACTTGACTTCGATAACACAGACCTTACAATTTTAGCGGTTTAGCCAATCTGATATTTTTTTTGCCTCACAACATGGTGCTTCCATAAAATCTAGAGGGACCTGGCTCTGGCTTTCCGCTCCAGATCCTCAGCACAAGGTTATCTTATGGTTGCAAAATGATTTACGGCAACTACGGCCATTATACCTCCATTTTAGGCAGGAAGAGTGGAAAGGAAGAAATCTTTCAAAGGTACACATCTGTTGGGTTGGATCCTACCACCAAGCCCTACTCAACAACTTATTTTGGTATTTTATGGGCCAGAACTTTGTCTTCTGGATGTCTCTGTTTGTAAGGAAGACTGAGAAATGTACTTTCTTCAACTGGGAACCTGAATATCAGAAACAAATCCAAGGTTCTTTCGGCAAGAAGGGAGAGGCGAATGAACACAAAGTAGACAACTGAGCTGTATTATGTTGCTGTATTATGTTCTTTGCCACGGGCCCTGCAGATAAAGGTCCTTGAATGACCATCCAATTAACAACCTGGTATCTGGAGGAAGGATCCGGAACTGGTGATTTTCAGTAGAGATTGTCAAGGATCACAAAAATATATTTCCAGATTTTCAAACAGCAAAAAAGCTTCAGGGTCAACTGTTGGGAAAGCTATTAGGGGCGGGACAAAAATGTGTGTATTCCCAGATGCTTTCGAATCGGGGTGAAGAAGCAAGAAGACTGTCATGGCTGAAAGTACGTAAGGAGGTTTCTGAAGAGGCAGTGAAATCCCGAAAATAACACAAAATGGCTCAACTTGGAATAGGTTTCCATTTTATTTATTGTCATATTAAATTAATACTCTGAAATCCTTAGGAGCTTTATAGTCTATAAAGGTTGTCAATACTTGGGGAAATAGCTCAATAAATAATTTTATTTACAAAAGCACTCTTGGCTTTTAAAAGATCTCTAGAAGAATCCTCGACAGTCATTGTCAACAAGACCCCCTGCATGAGGGCTCGGAAAGGTATAGCGCCATCTAGTGGTAATTATCTTGATCTGTAGACACAACATCCTTGGGATTTGGAAATAGGGTCAGGTGACAGAATCCATATTAATAGCAACAAAGGTTAGAGTTGCCATGATCCCAAGCTATCTTGGTTTTCTATTTCTTTTTTCCTTCCCCTGATTCTTTTTCTTCCTTATGCTCCCAAATTATGGCTTTTCTTAAAAAGCATAATCCTTTGCTCTTCTTTTTTTTCTCAATGACTATCTTTCTCTCACACTTGGCTTCTGCACAGATATGCCATCTAGGAAATACAGGAGTTGGAAAGTCACTTTCTAGGGCTACTTACAAACATTAAAATGCCATGATTCTTATTATTCTGATTTCATACTTTATATATCTGGACCTGCTATTACCGAATTCTGATCATAAATTTCCAAATTCCCAGTACACACATCTGCTTGAAGGTTCTGCTGTTATACACATCAGTTCTAAGGACAAGCCTAACACAAAGACTAATAAAAAGTCTCCTTTATTTCTGTTAGTGATGTTCCTTTCTTTCTACCCACTTAAAATTAGTCTTTAGGGGCACTTGGCTGGCTCAGTGGGCAGAGCATGCAACTCTTGATCTCGCAGTCATGAGTTCAAGCCCCATATTAGGCATGGAGCCTACTTGGAAAAATAGTATTTAAAGTCTCATGATTTTTCTTTTGTATTTTCTCTTAATGATAACCGGAAAGAGCATGGGTGTTGCGACCAGCCTGATGAATAGTTGAGTACTGGTTTTGCCAATGAATGATTTGGGGAAAGATAAACTCTGTTGGTTGGAATAAGAGATCATATAACAAGGTGAAAATGGAAAAAAAAAAGATTACTTAGTATCTCATAAACAAAACAAAACAAAAATCCATAAGAACACAGAGGACAGGTTATTCCCTCCTGGAAATTAGCTTTGCAATTTCAGTTTAGAAGCTTGGCAAAGATAAAGGAATGGCAGAAAGAGAAACGATGATAGGTGGATGACGGTACTATCATGAATGAAGTTCCAGGGGGCTTAAGACAAAATAGTTGGGAGAAAATAAGGAGCCTCTAAGGCTAAATTGGAAGAAAATTACCTCGAAATACAGTTGGAAATTTGAAGTTGTCTTAGATTGAAAGGAGCCTTGAACCCCAGATGTTTGCATCTTGATTTAAAGTCAAGGATTCTGGGCCACAGAATAACTATACATGTAATGTATTACGACCCATGCATGATGACTGGGTAAAAAATCCATTGTAAGTAAAAAAAAAAAAAAAATTAAAAGAGAAATTGAAAACAAGAACAAGAGATAATGGATGCAAAAGCAATCGAGAGGAACAGAACAATGGGAAGTGAATAAAGGATGGGAATAGGAAAAGGAATTGGACAGGACTCTAAAAATCTGGTAGAAGACTTGAACTACATCAAGTTAGTTTAGACTGGAAGTCACTAACTTAACTAATACGTATCTATTTTCTGCCCTGAGAAAGGTAATAACTCTAATTGGCTGTCTAATGTGTGGACTGCAGTGATGCGTTGGTAAAGTTCAATAAACCCTTCTGGAATAAATGAGTGGGCCATTCAGGCCATGATCAAATCCAATCAGTCTGAGCTCAGCAATGTGCTGAATACACATCCTCGCACATCCAAAAGGTAGTTAACATGACACTTTAAAAACAAAGTACTGAAGAGTGAGTTAGCAAAATCAAATGAGTATACCCACTGAGAAATGGTCCGCAAGCGGAACACAGGAATAAAGGCAGAAAGATTTTATCAGGTTATGCAAATCATCAAAATTGGGAAAATTTGGAAGAAGTCAGCTTGCTTCTACGAGGCTAAGGGAGACTTTGCTGCTCTAAGAATGTCCGGTGCCATCTGCTTGGATAATCTTTAAAAAATTTCCATGGAACCTTAGCACTTCATGATTCCATCTTGCTTCGCTTTTCGAATCAGGAAAGATCGGAGCTGTACCAAGGTCAGCATCTTGCACAATGTGATTGCTCAGTAAATCCTGAAAACCAAATTGGATAAGAATTCAAAGGGAGCTTGGAGATCAGCCTGTCCCCCTTCTCTATTCCTGTTATTCTGAAGGTGAAGAAGCCAAAACTGAGGAAACCGTGAGACTCACTGATGTAGTGGGTGTGAAAGTCTGTCCACCAGATGATGCTCTCCCCGAAGACACGCGTTGGCTATTTGTCTTACACTTGAATAACTTAGGACATTTATCAAATTTGCTTATTTTCCCTAAAACGTCTTCGGTAAAGTTACAGCCCGCATGATTATAGGAACCTTGAGTACAGGAACCATGGCTGCCAAAGGCTGGCTTTCGAGAAGATCTTGTTGAATGAATGCATGTTCTTTTTACTTTATACATGGCAAGACTCCAGTGACACAATGCTAAGAATTATTCATAAAGTAGCCCGTGGAATCTTTGCTGTTTGAAAACTCTCTGCCCACACATTACAACCTCTTCTAAATGGCAAATGGCTTTTGCCATCGGTTAGTCTATTTTCCTAAATACCCGGTTACTCAGATGATTAAGTGAATTAGATTTACTGATTATATGTACATTCCCCAAGCCATGCTCTTTTTTTGGTTATTAGACTGAGCGCATTCCCGCACCTTTGGAATTTAAAATTGTTTATCATTTTCCTTCTGGTACCATAAATTCCATTTTTAATCACTCAGAGATGAATCATATTACTGTCGTTACTCTGCAGTGTTTTAAGAATTTCAGAGGCATTCCGGTTCTTGCCCTGACATGGAAGGTAGGTGAGCTTTCTCCTTGCCAGGCAGAGCAGGGATTAGATATGGTTGCTCCCGCTTCCACCTTCAAGGAACGTCCTTCCATGCTCAGTGAATGAGCCTCTTCCCGAAGATGAGGAGATAACGCATCTTGGGACCACATGAGCTCATCCAGGTTCGTGGTTTATCTGAAAATCGGATCCCAATCGTCACATATTCTATCTAGCTGCTCATACATTTGGGTGAAGTTCGAACACCAACGGTGCCACGGGGCGAATGAGTTTCAAAACAGGAGAGGAAAGGAGAGTTCCATTTTTAAGTGCAGGCTCACCATCGCTTTGCCTTTGGTGGTATGTTTTTCTTCCAGCAGCTCGGAGAATGTTGTTGGCAGAAGCCTCTTCAGTGTGTTTGTTTCTTCCACGGTCATCTGTGCTCAGCAGGCCCTTGTAAGCGCGAACAGAACCCAGACGTAGCCCGTGCCCTGGCTGAAGCAAAAATGTAAAAGGTGTGAAAAACATGAATCTACAGATTGAGTAGATTAGCCTTTCAACATTCATTCTAGAAAAGAGCAGCTTTATCCTGGTTATGAGCCAGTTTGTGGACAAGCCAAGCAGTACGGTAGAGCAAAATGGTCAGTATTTGGTTCATCGCGAGTTATCAGTACAAGACAGAAGCAGGCAGGTTAGTGTTAGTTAAGAGCCTGGAGTTTGAAGTAAAACAGATCACGGTTCAAGGCCAGGGTTTGATACATGGTATATGTGTAATGTGGAGAAGGCAGTTTACCTTCTCACATCTCACAGCCTGGGAATGAGGACAGGATGTTTGTCATGGGGTTCTTGTCTGTATCACGGTAGATGATGTATGTGAAATAAATGGACAGACAACTCTACCAAGGAGTAAGCACACAATTAATAACCATGGATCAAACGTAACTGACAGCCTATTCTGCTGAGAAGGTATTTCTAAAGCTTTCGCAGGTTTCTTACTAAATGTACAGGTTTTGAAAAAGCCCTGTGTGGACCAAACTGCTTTCCCACACATTGCTGTTGGGCGTGAAAACTGGGGCAGGACCACATTTCCGAAGGACCATTTGTCAAAAGGAATCAAAAGCCTTCAGCACGTGCGCGTACTTTACCTAAAAATTCAAATTGTTATACTTATCCCGAGGAGGTAATTACAAGTATAAATAAAGATTAAATGTAAAATTTCTGTTACCATGTATTTTCCCACTACATGGTGTTATTTAGAACAGCGAAAGCCCCTCAAACAAAGCCCAACACGGAATGACGGATTTCATACCTAAATGGAATAGCTTTATAGTTATTAGAAATCCTAGTTCAGAAGAATCTTTCATGATAAGGTAAAGTACTTTTGATACACCCTTAAATTAGAAGAAGCAAAAACTGTTACCAGGAAGCATACGCTCTATGAGAGCAATGGTTCTAGAATCCAGATACATATATACCAATGTACAGTTCTCTGGGTGATGGGATTACAAGCTATTTTTATCTTCTTAGTTTGTCTTATAAAAAAGTTAACAAATTCTATACAGAGACCCTTTCAAATGGAACATAAAAAATTCTATTTATAAATTTCTCAGGTTCAGTCACCTTCCTAAATCCTATCTTCTACTTCCCCACACACCCCTGCTCACAGAAAATTGTTACTACTTGGACATTTTTTTGATATAGCTATGTTAAAATGTAAAAATACAGAATCCTTTCCTTCAACTTTTTTTATTTTTATTTCTGAGAGAGAGAAAGAGACAGAGTGTGAGTGGGGGAGGAGCACAGAGAGAGGGAGACACAGAATCGGAAGGAGGCTCCAGGCTCCGGGTTGTCAGCACAGAGCCCGGTGCGGGGCTCGAACTCACGAACTGCGAGATAATGACCCGAGCCCGAGTCGGATGCTCAACCGATGGGAGTCCCCCGAGAGCTGTAAAAACACAGAATTCTTAACAGCGAGGTTACCTAATTCACAGTACGGTTGTTGAGATGGCAAAGAAAATAATAATTATTACAAAGCTTGTGATTTTGTTTTTTGTTACCGTAATGAAGAATTGGATTTATATTTCAACTAAATGAAATCTCATAGAGGCACCAAGTTCAACACAGATAAAGTCTTGGCACGCATTTTAAAAACGCTTCCAGAAATATGACTCATCAAGAAACATTCCACAGGATATTCTGGGACTTTTCTTGGTGCTTGAAAAGAACTTCCAGTGGTCGGACCATTTAATTAGCATTAAGTAAAGTGGACATCTAATAATTTTCTCATGCAGGTAATGGAATTCTTCATGTTACCTGTGGCGAATATGATAATGCCCAAGATCACTTGCTAGAATTTTTTTCACTAAAAGTCACAAACAGGGGCGCCTGGGTGGCTCAGTCAGTTAAGCATCCGGCTTTGGCTCAGGTCATGATCTCGCGGTTTGCGAGCTCGAGCCCCGCGTCGGGTTCTGTGCTGACCGCTCAGAGCCTGGAGCCTGCTTCGGATTCTGTGTCTTCTTCTCTCTCTGCCCCCACCCCTCTCGCGCGTGCTCTCTCTCTCTTTCAAAAACAAATAAACATTAAAAAAATAAATAAATAAAAATAAAAGTCACAAACGATTTTATGGGCAAATATAAAAGTCACAATAGTCTGATTCTTTAGCTGTGAGTTAGAAATTAGATTTTCATGATTTTAAGAAAGGTGATGATTCATTGCCTTTATATGACCAGAAGATAAATTATTTGGTTTTAATATAATTGGAGAAACCAAAAAATGAAAATCTTTTAATCTGGTTGCGCACCCCACCATAAAACAAGTTGAAACAAATCATTCTCAGTCACGAATTACCGAAAGTAATTCTGTGCCTTCAGTGGCCTATCTACCTATGGATTAAATCTTTATTTCTTCTAGTATTGGTTCTCTAGATACAGGTTTTTAAAAACGAGGCTCGAAGGTTTTGTCACCCCAGTCGCGGCTCTCAATTGGTTGTTTATTATGGTTTTTGGCTTCGTTGTTTATTATGGGTTTTTTTTTTTGTTTGTTTTTTGTTTGTTTGTTTTTTTTTTTTTTGGCCAATCAGCAGAGGAGTACTTGCTGGATGCACAGAATAACATTTAATTAAGTTTCAACCCCTGTATAGAATCCACGAGGATAAAATATAAACAAACACAACTGCTGAGGTTCTGTAGATCATAGCCTGTGCCACCCTCCACCAGCCGGGGCGAAAAGATAAAAAGGAATGGTAAAGCCCAGATGAGCAGGAAACATTTGGATACCTGTGGGGGGGGCAAAGGGCTGGTGTTTTTCACTTACAACAGGGACAATATGGCTTGGGAAATGGACTGTGTCAGCTTTTCCTGATGTTATGGACAAGTCTCACCAGTGCTCGGCAAGTGGGTTGCCACTCACAACGTTGAGGCCACTTACTACAACTGGAGAGATTTTGTGAACCTAGAAGGCTTCAGGTGCCTGATCTCGGCCACGTCTTCCAGTGAACGTTACGTTCACTTGTGCCGATTTTTACTTCTGATGCTTTAATGACGCCCAGCTTCTGTTCCAGAGTATTCAAGATCTCAAATGCTCTCGGCCTGCCTGGTCTGTTTCTGGGTTACAGAATAAGGCCCTTGATGCTCTACCGAGGCACCCACTGGCCTCGTCCTTAGGAGACGAGTTTGGTTTGGGATGCTCTCGTACATTGTTCCCCTTGTTGGCCTTGGTGGGGTTAGAGCAGGTTTGCGACTACAAGCAGGGTTTGAACTCCTGACCTCGACACATGGCTTTTCAACATCACGCGCCAACGTATCACAGTAAAAACACATGAGCTGTCTAGGTGCACTACATGAGGTGCAGACCACAGAAATCCTGACGCTTAACAGGAGTACACAGGCCGTGGAACATTGGAAGATTATTTACCGAATGCAATTGCGTGACTGCCAATCCTAAGTGTTGAGGGAAATCAGGCCAGACATCCCCTCCGAGGCACGAATCAGAAGATAATCTAATGCTGGTACGTTCGAACGGATAACACTTGAGTGTCCCGAGCACGTCTGAAACACCATTCCCCGGGCCCACGCCTAGCGACCACGTGGCTGCGATCGGCGACCGAGTCGCACAGAAGTTGGTTCCCTGGGACCATCTCCTTCAGGGAGCCAGTGCGATCATCACCAGTTCGCAGATCTTGGGCTCCCTTCCGTAGTCCTGTTGGCCTTTAAAAACCTCGCAGTCCGGCCTCTCTGCCATAAAGTGGGAGAGCTGGCATTCTTTAGGACCTGGGGGAGCACTTGTGTTCCACTGGAATGTGTTGAATGGCTTGTAAATTAGAGTCCCTAATGAAAACTCGCTGGTGTCGAACTGCAACAATCATCTGGTTAAAATCAGGCAGTAATTCCACTAATTTTACTGCCCTTCTCCCAGCCCTCAACGCCTCATTTAGGAAAAAAATGTTTATGTTCCCCTCAAAACACCTGCGTTTTAACTTCAGTCCCCAAAGCAATTATAGTTTTGACTTTATTTTATTTTATCTTATTTTATTTTATATTTGATTTCATTTCTTTTCTCCTCTCTCTCTCTCTCTTTTTTTTTTTTTTGTCTCTGTTGTGAACGAAGCATTCCTTCCTTTGCACGATATAAGCAGAAACACCGCCCCCCCCCCCCCTCCGCCGAAACCTTTCACTGTGGGCATTCTAAGTCGTCACTTTTTGTGTGTGGAAAGAGCCCAGTTTCACAGCTGTTGCCAAGACGCCTTGAGACATTTTTCACAAAACAACAGAGAAGTTTACATTGTGACCAAATGTGTTCCATGTTGAAGACAAGAATGGTGTGACTGCCAGTTATCCAATTAAAAGCCTTATAAAAATCGAGTCCCTCTGAGACCCTCCACACTTTTATCCGTTTAACATCACTAAAAAAAAAAAAAAATTGTTTCGATCCCCAAGGAAAAGAGAATTCCACGGCAAACATTGAGACTACGGTATGGAAATCGGTTATCCTCTCTTTTAACTGTAGGCCTTAAGAGAACATTACCTGGTGGTTAGTTTTTCTGGTTTCCACTTGTTTAGATGTCCTGAAATCAGAGTGAACATTTTCTCGAAGAGAGGTGAAAATGCCTAACTTTGTATTACATTATGTCTCTTGATACGAACCAGAGGGAGAAGAATGTTGAGTAACATATACACAAATCGCTCTGTTTCCACACCATCACCTTTACCCCCGCTCTCTTCCCACCCCGCGTCTGGGAAACATCTGTGGGCTGGGTAGGCATTCTGGGTAATGACATGCAAATGAGCCCGCCAGTTAACAGAATTTCCTTGTCCAATAATGGAATTGGACCAACATGTAGGTTTTTAAATTGGAGCCAGGCTCACCCAGGCCAGATGTGCAAACAAGAGCACGTGTTCCTGGTTTTAGGGATTAGAGCAGCAAGGCCCCATGGGGGAGGGGAGGAAGAGAAAACCACGTGACAGCCTATCAAATGAAGAACAAGAAATGGCTGGAAAGACTCTCTTGGGATGCCTGCCTATCGGTCATGTTTAGGCACGCATGAATATCTGCTAACTGGGGAACTTGGCCCAGGACGTCCCCCCGGGCCTGCCAGCTTTGACTGACTGAGGGTGACTGCCTTCCTCTGGCCGTAAGATTATCCACTTCTCAGGGTCTTGACTGATGCACTCACTTTCAGACGCAATCTGAGGGTTATCAAGCAACGAGAAAGGTTCCTCTTTCCCCTCATGTACCCTAAGTATTAGTCCTTCTGACATGAAGAGTGAAGGGTAAAAAAAGACAACCTCGCAGGACCCGTGCTACCCACGGGGCACCCTCAGGAAGATGCGGCTGCCACCATTGGCAGCGACAACCCCAGATCACAGCCGTCACCCCCTGCTACGCGAGGGGCAAGTCAATACCTGATGGCAAAGCAATGCCATTAACTCCGTAACAGCAAAAAGTCGTTCTAGAGTTGGAAGGAGCCTAAAGAAACCGGACAAGACAAACCAAATGAACTGAAGTCACATTTTGGGAAATGGCTTGAAGCAAGATTTCAGAAAGCTTTCCTTTTGTGAAGGGAGAAGATCTACCTTACCGTTCTTTTTAAAAAATGAGAGCCGAAACGGATTACATTAGAGATGTCACAATTAATGATCATCACGTGACCAAGGCTCGTTGAGGATCAGAAAATGAGCAAACATTTGGATATACTTCTCAAGGATGATGGATATATTTAACTGATGGCTATTGAATTTATCAGGGTCAGTTAGCATAATGAAAACATATTTTATTAGGCTGTTAAAGGGATAAATTGTTTTCATATTTATTCATCTGTTCCCAAGGCTAATTTGGGGGTTTTTAAAACATGCTTTTCATGTTCCTAAAATGAACAGCTAAATAAATAAAGCATTAGTTTCAGAACAGAAGTATCCGCTGTAGATATAACATCCTATTTCTCAGTACAGGCCTAAGTAATGATTTTCTGATTTAATTTTCATCAGTCACAGTAAACAGTCACCGGAATTCCCAAGCCAATCACAAATAAATAAAAGAAGAAATACACATCAGTAAAAAAAAAAAAAAAAAAAAAAAAAAAAAAAAAAAAAAAATCCCAACAACTCAGGTCAAGTTGCTGTTTGTTAACATGAAACACAAAACCAGTAATATGATTATTTAAGCTGGGAACACTTTTGCTTCAATTCACTGCTGAGCACCTTCTCAAGGACTTAACCACATCTCAAGGACTGGAAAAATCCCCATTTTATTTTGCTTGTTTAAAAAGCAACAACCATCCAAATTAAAACAGGAACTTTTAAATACTGACTCCCAAAGCACGTCTGGGGTTGTAGTAGCTTTTGGAGAGAAAAAAAAAAAAAACAACAAAAAACGTTAGAAGGTTAGAAGGGGTTATGTGCTCGTTGCCATTTAGCAGTGGAATCTGCATGGGTTTTTTTTCTTTGTTTGTTTGTTTTTTGTTTTTTTGGCAGCCTGCACTCCTATCCCTCAGCTGGCAAGTTCACTCTTGGGATGTTATAGCAAGAATCTTGCCCCGATTTTCTCTTCAATTAGTTTCTTCTCTGATTCAGTCATCGGTGCCCCTTCCCCCAGCGCTACCCCCAGCTCCTTAAATGCTGGTGGTCTTGATGGCTCTGTTCCCAGTTCCGTTCATCGTACACTCTCTTTCTCTTTGCAGGCAATTCCAGTAACTTCTGATGGTCACCTAACGTCTTTCTTCAGCCCTGACTCCGCTAGGTAAAACCAGGCTGCGTTTTCAACTCTCTACAGGCATCTCCTCTTGGAGGATCCTTAAGAATTTCAGATGCATTATAGCTAAAATAAAATGTAGAGACCGGCAACATCTGTTCTTTTCTCTGACCTCTTTGGGTGACAGAAGCTATTATCCATCCACTTTAAACCCTTTGCTACCGTCTATCACATCAATAGAATGCTAAGTACCGCCATCCCTTGGTCTCAGAAATGGTACCAAACTAACGCTCCTCCTTTCCATTCACATGCTCCCACTGCCTTACACTAGGTCACATCACCTCTTGTTCTGATGAGCGCAACGGTTTTCCTCTTTTCGTCGGTTAATTTTTTTCTGTAACATCACCGGACCTTGTGTGTGTGTGTGTGTGTGTGTGTGTGTGTGTGTGTGTTTCTTTTTTCTTCTAAACAACAAAGTGGATACTATCTCTTGACAAAAATGTCCATTGATTCCTTCCTGCTGCTTGCTGGATGAAATCCAAATCCTTGCTGCCTAAGAGCTATCATAATTGGAACATAATATTCCTTTTGTAGCCCATCTCCTGCCACTTCTTATCCTGCACGATCGTAAACCACAGTAGCTTACTCCTCATCCTCCACGCACACTGGGTCCGCCCGGCTGTGTCTTGCATGTGTTCTTCTCTCAGTAGTTTTCAACTTCCGAATAACTCAATCACTTCTTTGATAGAAAGTTCTCGGGGCGGGGGGGATGGAAGTTCGTTAAAGCACATTATGGCCGTCAGTCGTACCTTTGCAATTTGGGGATGACCCAGCAAGATAGAACGATCGCCGCTGGAGGAAAACGTTGGTTAAATTATGCGTCAGCCTTTATAATGAGAAGGCAAAGAAGAAGGAAATTTCAATGCGAAGTAAGTTGGCTTGGAGGTCTCAAGCGTAGAGGCGGTCTCTTCCCTGCCAAGAAAAAAAATGCATGTGAATTAGTAGGGGAAATGTACGCAATTGGCCAAGAACAAAACTGGATGAGGAACCAAAGGGGAAAGTGATGAAGAGAAGAGTTTGTCAACATACAAGGATGCGGAAGTCGATCCTCCGTACGTCTAGGCTATTACGGAACCCGGAGTCTCTCTCCACACTCCGGTAGCAACAATCTAGGCCGCAATTTACATTTTACATTTGTGTTAGCGCTTGGAATTGGGTAGTGAAGGTGTTAGGGGCGGTAGATCAGAGAGAAACAGACCGAGCACCAGCAGCGGAGGAACAGGCAGGCATGTAAAATGTGCAACAAAGGGCAGATAGAAGCATTTGTTTCAGCTTTAAACCAACGTGTGTGTAATTAACAGCTCTAATTCATGATTTAATTTCCCCAACATATCACTCTTTATTGCAAACCCTTCATGGTACATTGTGATTCGGCTGTGAATCAGAAAGATGCTGCAAGATAGGCCTGACATAGTTTCCTCTGGTGTCTTGGGACTAAATTTGGTGCTGGTGACAGGCGGCACCCCAAGAGCAAAGCTTGAATCCCCTCTTTACCTCAGCAGTGGGTCTATAGAGGAAATTAGCTGAACATTCCAGTACATTCTTGTTACGATGACGCTGCTCAGGGACTAGTAGGTCCATTTTGGGAATTGTGACTTCTTTCCCGTTCAATTATTAGTCTCTCTACCAAGACCACCCAAAATTGCCAATTAGCACGAGTTGTAAAGGGATTCATGCTAGATGGATATCTGTATTTGGCTTCACTTTCTCATCCCTAAGTCCAAACTTTCACATGGTAATAGCTTCTAGTCCCTTCTAAGGAAACTAGATGTGAAAAAGAAAGGGAAACTGACTTCTCCATTTCTCAGAGGGAAAACAAGAAACACACACACATCTAGCCAACCCCCAAATCCCGAATTTCTTTAAATTCTACCAATTTGGAGGCATAGGATATGATCCAGGCTAGAGAGAGAACATATCTTGTGAGGGACGAAAAAAAAATACTGAGATATCACGAAATTCATTGAATGAGCCTTCATTTTTCCTGGTCACGTGTTGTACTTTCAGAATCTATAATCATCTGCAAAGTACATACGAGCAAAGGAAGAAAACTTGGTCATAAGGAAGCATGAATTATTTAAAAGATGACTCTACTCACACAAAAACGAAATTAACAGCACGCATTTCTCTTAATAATTCAAACAAAATTCTCTACTTTCCCTTAATCAATTACATGTTTTAAATAAAGTATTTTTTTTTGCCTGAAATATTCAAGTGATTTCTTCAAATGTCCACTTTGTGTACACACAGGCAGAGGTACACATTTGAGTATGTTCTATAATTAATTTTGAAACGAGAGAGCAATGTCCCGATAAGTAAAGTAGTGAGTCCATTATCTGAACAAATGGAACCTGGATGACAAACGCGGGTGAACTATTTTTCCCTCTTCTTAAACACCCACATATTGCATAAGCAGAAAAAAGATTATTTCCTTTCGTAAAAGAACTTTTTTCATTTTGTACATCTGCAGGCACGAAAGAAGCCATACTCAACCACAAATTAGGTCAGGGAGCCGAAATAAACTCAGATTATAACAGGCCATAGGTCTGTGAAAAATATACTGTCATTTGGGGTTGGATTTTTATTTTATTTTTTTTACCGTAAAGCAAAGGAAAAGTCATTTTATGATAAAATATCATACCATCTGTTCTTGTATGTAAGAAAATTTGGCTGAACTGATCCAATTTACAACAAGTTAAAATGGGTAGGTCTGGAATTCCTTTATCCTCAACCTTCAGTGGTTCAACGTTGTAAGAATAATACAGCGAGGGGAAGAGGAGAAAACATAGCAACTCTATGTTAAATTCTTGGCCCAATTTCTACCACTTTGTGGCTTGTACTTGCTATGTTCTGGGGGAACCCACTTGGGACTGCATGCTTCTCGAAGAAATCACCTCCTATCTCAAGTTAAGTGGGTACTGAAGCCAGGTGGTCCACGGATGCCTACATTTGAATCTAGAACGTAGGTCTAACTTGGAAATACTCATAACCACAACTTCAAAATGGCAAAGGGTTGTCCTAAGTCCCAAATTTCTATGATTCTGAAACTGACTAACGCTATTAAGATAGCAGGAAATCGCACTTTTATTTTGCATGAGACATATGTTTGTTGGGTCTTCCCGGCTTTGATTACGGTTATACCCAGTGGTTGAAGGATAGCATAGCTACAACATCCCCATTGTATTTATGAATGTATTTTGATTTTCTATGACATGTTTTTCAGTCCAGGGGAGTATTAATATCCATGTACCTATTACTTTTCTATTAAATGCAGTGTATGTCAAGAATGAACAAAATCTCTAAACATATAATTAAAGGATTTGGTGGGGGAATAGAACATAATGATGATGAGTCTATAGGGAATTACTTAAACTTTCATAGCTTTATATCTACTTTGTTTTTTCTCTTCTATAATTGTATTACTACATTTAGCTTTAAATTTGTTTCATGGTTATTTATTTTTGAAAGAGAGAGAGAAAGAGAGCGAGTGAGCAGGGGAGGGGCCGAGAAAGACGGAGACACAGAATCTGAAGCAGACTCCAGGCTCTGAGCTGTCAGCACAGAGCCCGACGCGGGACTCGAACTCACGAACCGTGAGATCATGACCTGAGCTGAAGTCGGACGGTTAACTGACTGAGCCACCCAGGCGCCCCTGCAATACTTAGCTTTAAATGAAACCTTAAATTTGCAATGTCATCTAAAAACAAAAGACTCTTTTTTATATTTTATTTTATTTTATTTTATTTTTTTAATTTTTTTAACATTTATTTATTTATTTTTGAGACAGAGAGAGACAGAGCATGAACGGGGGAGGGTCAGAGAGAGAGGGAGACACAGAATCCGAAACAGGCTCCAGGCTCTGAGCTGTCAGCACAGAGCCTGATGCGGGGCTCGAACTCACAGACTGTGAGATCATGACCCGAGCCGAAGTCGGACGCTTAACCGATCGAGCCACCCAGGCGCCCCTTCTTTTTTATATTTTAGGTGGATGCCCCTTCATTCTTAAATATACACACACCTACCCTAATTTTCAATATAACTGCAAAATACTTTTTACTAAAGTTCTCAGTTTTTTAGGATCCTGGAATAATCCTACATTTGAACCTACAGAAAGTCCTTCGGCTCAAAGCCCTGAAATGTCTGACATTGCATATCACTCAAAAAGGCCACTGCTCTAGTTTTCAAAACTTTAGAAAACTTTGCTTTGCCTCCTTTTGATCCCAAGATGAGATAAACCAGGCAAAGCGTATACTCAGGGTTTTATGGTACGTAGGTTGTCTCATTGTAGGCAAAACCCCACACATAAAGGCGAAGAGAAGTGGGAATATTCTTTGAATGTCGGGATAATTTGAAAGATAATGTGAATAATTTAGATCTGAATTATCTGGTTGAGCTCTAATGCCAATTAAGTTAACCGAATAAATTATCCGAGGCTGATAATTTACGGTGAAGAAAAAGAAGCGGAGTTAAGGTAAATACCTGAAGGGTTCATTTACAAACTCAGTTAATAATGTTTTCAGTCCTAATTACTGAGTTTGGCTATATAAATAGCTGATCTATTCGCTGGCTAATTATATAATTGCTTAATTCTGCACTTCAGGTTGTTGAAAGAATTAAATGAAATAATATACTTAAAGAATCAAGTAGTCCTTTTTTCACACACTTCCCTTTCCCCCCCTCCCCCACTCCATCCTTACCATAACCCACCAGCGGGTGGGCAGGTCTCCGGTAGGAAACACAAAAGAAAACAAAGCAAAAACAGACAAAAAACCACCTGTGTCACAGCATCATCTAACACCGTGCCATTTCATCCCGTGCACATTACACCATCGTTACTGTGGTCACAAGCCGGTCCCACAGATACAGTTACAGCCCAGAACTCCATCTGGAAAACCAAAGCTGAAGAATAAGCTTCTGGAACATCAGTGAGTTAAAATGTCCTGTACCATATTTGACAAAGAGGCTACCATTTTGCGGATGTATCACATACGTGGTCTAGTGTAATCCTCCTAAAAATCCTCCCAGATGAAAGGAACGGTTTTATAGAAGACACGAAGTTTCAGTGAGGTAAAATAACACGCTCAAAGTCACATAACTGTGAAGTGGTAGAAATAGATACTACCCCAGGCTTTCCTTGCCTCAAAGCCTTTTTTTTCTTTCCAGTACGCTGTGCTTCCTTCGGATGCATTGCTGTTCACCAAATGGGCAGAGCGCACATTTTCATGGATGAAATATGTGTCGGAAAAGAAGATATATGTTTGGCTACATTTTATAGGGTGGCTCGCATCCTTCGAATTTTAGGGACAGCGGCAAAAAAATGCCAATAGCCTGAATTTTTCACATTGGCCTTTAAAAGGTGTTTATGTGTTTATTTTGAGAGAGAGAGGGAGAGGAGGGAGAGAGGATCCCAGGCAGGCTCTGACCACGCTGTCGGGGCAGAGCCAGGTGCAGGGCTCGAACTCACGAACTGTGAGATCATGACCTGAGCTGAAATCAAGAATCCCACGCTTCCCCAACTGAGCCACCCAGGCGCCCCCGCACTGGCCTTCAAATTAAATTGCTGTTCTGTTTTTGCAAATTAAATTGCTTTTCTGTTTTTGCAAAAAATACCGATCGGTGAATTTAGTGCTTTCAGTGCCTACCGAACAGTGGGTCGGCCTCAGATGAATTGCTCGCTGCGGTATAGCTGTTAGGTTCTGCATGATTCTAGTGGTGCTCTTGGGACGACGCACAGACTCCCCTGTGATTGTGGGGAGGGAAGCCCTACAGAGGAGAGAGGAAAGAGGGTGAAAAAGAGGACTGGGGGTAGTTATCCCACATTTGAATCTCAATGAACACTTCTTTGGCTGAAGGGTCGGAAAAGTGGGTTTACATTCCAACAGTAATCCTCGTTAAGTGTGCCCCTCATCTCTCTTAATTTGGTTTCCCCATCAAGAAAATAAAAGCAGCCTGGTCCACCAGGCTGGGGAGGAGGACCTCAGCCCGTGGAAGGATATATATGAACTCTGCTCGAAACGTAAAATAAGAAAGCCCTGTTCAAACGTGCAGATTATTAGCGCCTGTCTGTTCCGTTCTTGTTGCCAGGCAAAATCCTTGGCCCCTTGCCCTGAACCACAACATCCTCAAGACAGGCATGGTGCGGGGTAGAAACCGGAAACAGGGCACTTTCACATTATTTTAAAATTTGTTATGAAATTTTGCCAAAACTTTATAAATACCAGCCAGGGCGATGGGGTGTTTGTACAACATTCTTTCCACCTCATGAACCATTGTTTTTTGTTCTGAACGCAGAAGTTAAAACTGCACTGAGTTGCCGTTGCCTGGCTGGGGCCAGCTTGTGAAATGCCCCAGATGTAATGCTTGATTCTAGCCAATTATCTTTAGTTCCTCTCGTTTATTAGTGTTAAATTTGAATTACAAGGGGAAGGGTGAGAGAGTGGAGCCCACACTATACTCGAAACCTTTTAAGACAGTGAATTCATTTGTATTATTTCGTTATCCCTCTTTATAGCTACCATCGGCTGGAGGCCGTTGGTGACACTTTGGGATGACTTTAGACCCACTCTTCTTTTTCTCTCGCTGGGCATTTGTTTCCCAAAAGCAGAAGGTGAACTTTCCCGTTGCCACGTTCGAAACGAGCAAAAGAAAAAAAACAAAACAAAAAAAAAAACTCGCAACAATCTAAAACTCGTAGTTAACAAAATAAACTGCAGATAAATCCCCTGAAGGTCTTGGCAGCAAATGTTTCCCACTAAAAAAGGGACTCTGCACTCATAGTCTGAAACAAATTAGGAAGGAGGGGGAAAATCAACAGCTCTGGGGTGAAATTGGGGTTGGTGCTGCCTCATCATTTTTTAACCAAAAATAAAACAAGCAAATTTTGTTTAACTGCAGGTCAAAATAAAAAAAAAAAAAATTAGAAAGTCCCTCATCTGTTCAGTGTAATTACTAACAGAGGACACTGTTACCAGCTGCAGGGTTCAGGGATAAATGGAGAGAACCGTAATTTTCTCTCCCTGGGGTTAAACCTCCAAACTTTGAGTCTGTGCCTCTATAGTATGCTTTTAATATACCATGAGAAGCCAAGTCAGAATGTTTTTAGAGTATGTCTCTATCCTTTTGCTCCAGAATGAAATAATTGCGTGTACATACAGGAGTTCAAGTTCTGGAAGGAAAAAAAAAAGTATTTCTCCAACATCCTCCATCATGACACCCTACCCTTGCCCTAATGATGACAGTATGGTCCCCAGGCTTTTGTCACCAAGAGATGGGCGAAATTGGCTATACTTTAAACTTGTCAAATGTTGGCAATTTCTTTCCAAATGTTCTCATTTCAGCACAACGAGAGAGAGGTTTTTTTTCCCCCTAGTACTTTTCCCTTAATTTTTAAGCCCAAGTGTATATTAAGGAAAATTTGACCCATATGTTTCTGATTCATTTAAACTGAACTCATTGAACTTTTTTTTTTTAATAAAACATTTTTCGTGTCCAAAAAAAACCCAATGCTGTTCTTTAAAAGCATCTTTAAAACCTTATTTTTATCTGCAGAAGAATGTCAGATTTGGGCTGAAAAGGAAATGGAATCTGAGCTTAAAAGTCTCACCTTTGGTTTGAGATTGAACTCATCAGGTTCCTGCGGGGTCTGACTGGGAAATAGGAAAACTGTGTTTTTTCACTTTTTCACTAGGCTTTTCTCACCGGGTAATTTCCCCTTGTCATCAGGATCGAATCAGAGAAATACGGATTAACCGAAGGGTGTAAGTACTCATTTCATAGGAACATGAGCGATCATCTGGATTTGTGGAGTAACACGAACTGTCCAAAACTCTTACGAGTGTATCCTGGATTGCCTTAACCTCCTCACTGTCTTTTACACTTGACCCAGACAGAAGAATAGACGTGCCCAAAAAGGACAGCTCGCTGGAGACTGGACACAGGTGGATCGAACATAGGTGATCCTGAGACAGGAGGAATTCACAGAAGAGCCACATCGGGGCAAGCTACGTTCTTCCCCTTCTGAAAATGAACGGCTGGGGAGTGTGCTCTTGGGGTTCAGACCAAGGTGGGCTTCTTGACAGCAACGAGAAGGGTATTTGCCCTTCTCTAAGTCGGTATCACCATTGCAACAACTCCCACCGAGAAAAGTCAACCGTATTTTACCGGCTCAAATGCTCCTTCTGGGGAGCGTTTAGAATCCAGATCTGAAATGTAGGTGACATTATATATAATCATAGATTTGGATTGCATCTATGTCGATCAAGTGAAACAAACAAACAAACAAAAAAACATTGAGCAATATCCCCGGTCTTCTCCAATTAGAGTAGACAAACGCCCTCAGTAGCCTCGAGTTTTACTTTGCCACCAGTAAATGGCTTACAATTACTGTAATGCTTCAGAACTAGAGGTATCAGGTGCAGATCATGGGTTTACACCGAGATCCACGATTCTGACAAGGTGTTAACTTCCGTTTCCTCCTCTGCGCGGTGGGGACAGAAATAACACCTAACTGGGCTTGTTACAAAGTTGAAATGAATTAGTATGCGACGATTAATTCGATATCTGGTCCAAGTAAGGACTCAGTAAATACTACTACCATATTATTCAATTCCAATATTTCCCCACATTTCAATAGTCTTGAAATCAGACCGTGTTTTACAATAGATGGCATCTTGAGGTGCCTGGGTGGCTCAGTTGGTTAAGCGCCTGACTCTTGGTTTTGGCTCAAGTCATGATCGCCTGGTTTCATGAGCTGAAGCCCTGCATCAGGCTCTGCACTGGCAGCATGGTGCCTGCTTGGGATTCTCTCTCTCTCTCTCTCTCTCTCTCTCTACCCCTCTCCCTCTCTGCCCCTCCCCCACTCAGGCTGTCTCTGTCTCTCTAGAAATAAATAAATAATTTAAAAACAAACAAACAAACAAACAAACAAACAAAAAACCTCAGATATTGACATCCACGATTTGGAGTAAAACACTGATTCAGCAGAGCCTGGCTCTGAGTGTAAGAAGCATTAGCATTCCTGAACTCGTTGATTTTGAATATATATCCACCCATACACGCCCAAGCACGACAGATGATCAAAACTGGTATACTTAGGTCTAAAAGTGCCTGCTCAATAAGTACAAAATAAACATCTCAAGTGAAAAGGGAGGGCGGGGCGCCTGGGTGGCCCAGTCGGTTGAGCGTCCGACTTGAGCTCAGGTCATGATCTCACGGTTCGGGAGTTCGAGCTGTGCTGACAGCTCGGAGCCTGGAGCCTGCTTCGGATTCTGTGTCTCCCTCTCTCTCTGACCCTCCTCCGCTTGCGCTCTGTCTCTGTCTCCAAAATAAATAAGCAAGTGAAAGAGATTAAAAAGCAAACAAAAGAAAGAAAAGAGGGGGCTCGGGAGGATGGAGGGCTGTGTTGAATGAAGTGTCCGGAAAGAGATCTGGCGTGCTCGACTAGTTAGTGGATACTTGCTAAGTCTCCTCTACAGGATGCACTCTGAGTGGTCTAGCTCCTACCTGCCGGTCTCCAGGTCTGCTCCTGGTCTGCTCCAGACCTGTCGTCCACCCTGCTTTGCAATCCTGCCCAGGCTCCATCCACGAGCGAGGTCTTCGCATACGATGACACCTACGTCTGGATTATTCTCCCCTCCTGAAATATCGGGGCAAGGAGTACACTTTCATATTTGGGGGATTCTTGGTAGCAGAGCATAACCTTGCCTATCTTGGCTGAGCGCATTCCAAGTTCAGCTCTCGACTCGAGAGTCTCTGCCTCAGCCTTCTCATCTCTAGAGTGGGCATAATAATAGACGATCCCCGTCTCATGTGGCTGAAGAGAAAAAAATACGTCTAAGTGCTCTGAACCATAGTTCGTAATGAGTTTTCAATACGTATTGCTTTTACTATTTCTTGGGACATCTTTCTTTGGCTTGATCCTATCCCCTACTTTAAATGCCCATAGCTCCTTGTATTTTGCACAGCACCTGCATCAGTCAGAATTTTCTGTTTCGCTGCGTGCTGATGCGACGGATGTGTGTTTTGCTGGCTTGATTTCAACTGCATGAGGGCAGACGCCACGTTCACTTTTACTCAGGGCTTTGTCCTCAGAAGACAGTCCAGTGCCTACAGGTAGAACATATTCAGCCAGTACCTGTTGAGGGAACGATACTGAAAATTACAATAAAGCTCCTAGTTTCCGGTGGGTTTGGGATGTGAATCCATCATCCAGAAAACAGACGTGGATGCGTTCCAGAGGCATTGGACAAAACTGTGATAAAAAAAAAAAAAAAAAAAAAAGCGTCTCTAGCCACCAAAACAGCACTTCCACCGACTGAAGCGAAGTTAGAAAACGATTCAGGGCCAGAATTAGGAACAAGAGCTTTTCTCCGTGGGTTAATGAATTCATCTGGCTTTCTTTGATTGCTCTGAATGTATATTTTTACGCTCTTCAGTTCAGCCGAACTCCAACCTTTCTCGAACAAAGCAAAGCTGATGTGAAGTCCCCATCTGTAGCACCTCAAACAACTGTGTCCCGTAAAACTGTTGACACAAAGACTTGAAGATGAAAATCAAAACAACACGACCAGCCACAAAAAGCCCTCCTGGATTCTCCTCACACTTTTTTCCAGCCCCCGTGTCTCCGCACTCGGCTGAACCTTTTGCCATGAATAGCTTTGCTCTGTCCTTTTAACAATAATATCTTAAACTTTTATGGTGCCTTATAGCTAAGCATCTCTAGACATTTTACAATAGCATTAAAACGAAAGCCAGGTCTTCTCTCGGAATTGCCACGGGGTCCACACTAAAAGCCAGCAGTTTGTGTCTTTGTCCTGAAAACCAGAGGTGGCCTGTGGGCCGACAGAAGAGAGGACAATCCTGGTCTCCCTTTTCTGGCTGGAACTCACCCTTCACCTCGTGATGGCACGAGGCAGGAGAGGGAATGAGTATTCGCTGGCATGGAAGGCTTGTAACCCAAGGATCTGTGCAGAACAGCTCGGGCCGAATCAGAGCTCTCGGTTCCCATATCCCACATCCCTCAGCCTTAGCTGTTTTTTGTATTTTTGAAAAAAACCAGATTCGTGGTGGAACACTAGATTATTTGTAAGTGCAATCAAATATTTACATAACAGAAAACTAATTTCCTTATTTAAGCCGTTTCAAAATTTGAGCTTGCATATGTGTGAGAATATTTCTCCCTTGGAAATCTGTTTTCACTTCATGTATATGAGTGAATATACATGGAAAATATATACGATTCTATATTTTATATAAATCTTACATAACTTTATATCTATCTATATCATCCGTGTATCTAAATCTCTACCCTTCACAACATTGTGTAAAAAGCCTACGCTAGGATTCACTGGGTCATAACCTAGTTTTTTTTTTTTTTTTTCCAATTACAATGATCTAATGGATAAAACATAAGATTCAAAGCCAGAGCTACATTAGCAAAGTGAAGAGAGAATTAAGGCAATTATCTCAGTAATTAAGGGGACCGGCCAAACCTTTTTTGGCAGTGATGTCTAAATAAGTTGAGGAAAATGTGGGCTGGGGGAGGTGGAAACACTCGCATTTTCTGAATAAAAGCCTCCTTTGGCCAACACGCTCTGATAATCGAACCCGGAGTCACAAATTTGAACTTTTTCCTCTTAGCCAAAGGAAGGCGGAGGCTTTGGGTCATTAATAATTGATCACTTAGGCAAATCTCTCTCTGCGCAGCAGAGAAGTAGAAGTAGCGTAGAAGAGGGCGGGGAGGAATCCTGTTTAACGACCCCCGGCTTTCTGGAACACACCAGCACATTCCATGAAGCTTGGCCATGTGGAATAATAAAGCTTACCTTTCTGGTGGGGCTGCAGCCAATCCCCGCACAGGGCGGTTTAGGGGCGCTCTCTGTGGGGTGGTGATGCGCGCTGTAGCCCCGGCCGATGGGGATTTCTTAAATCCCTTTTACGATGCCTCTTCCGCCAGGGCCCCTGCGCTTAAACCCACACCCGGGGGTGATGCTCTCCTCCCCAGCTGGTGCCAAGCTCCGAGAGGGCAGGCCCCGGGCACAACTGTTTGCTTTGCCTCGGCTTTTACTGCTGAGCTCAAGTTCAGTTGTGGCTGCCTTTAAAAACGACAAATGTGTTCTAATTTTAGAGCATCATAGCAATAATTGTTTTTATTTCGGTGGTGAGGAAAAGTGAAGGAAAAACAGCTTGGGACTTAATAACCACCCTAGCCTGCAGCCTTCGACTTTATTCATGCGATTTTTTATTTTCGCTCTCCCTCCCCGTGCACCTTACCATCTTCTTTAAGGCACGGCCTTAAATTACCTTTGCAAAGGTTATATGTTTATTTACAAAGAGCTGGCTATCAACGGGCCTCGCCAGGCGAGAAGGGTAGCTTCTGGCAATAAACATCTTCCGCTCTCTTAACACCGCCGAGGCCAACTGAATAAGGTAATGTTTAGTACTTCAGACATAGTATAGTTTATGGCTTCATTAACCACCTGACCCGGATTGTGTGCAAATTTCATGAAAGTATGATGTATATTTATTCCCCGAGGTATGCTGCTTGGCGGTATTTTATTCTTCCAGGGAAATTGTAATAATGATCCTTCAGGGTAAGAGTTTTCACTTTCAACAAATTAGGAATTCAGTCACATATAGGCAGTGTATTTATGGAGGACACCCCTATGCACGAATTATATATATATATACACACACATATATACATATATATGTGTGTATATGTCTGTGTGTCTATCTATATATATAATTAGTGCATATATATAATTATATATATACATATATGTGTGTGTATGTCTATATATATATATATATATATATATATAAAATCATGTCTGAGATGTCATTGCCATGCCAGCTTACAAAGACATCTAAGTGAAATAAAAAAACAGCAACAACAAACCACAAAACAAAAACAAACAAAAAGAATCCTGATATGACAAGCTAGCTTACAAAGTAAAAGTGTTATTAGGGCACCAGATACCTGGTCATTTCAGAAAACACTGTGTATATATAAATATATACATGTACATTAAGTTATATATATATGTGTGTATATATATATATATATATATATTTATTTATTTATTTATTTAATGTTTATTTATTTTGAGAGAGAGAGAGGAGAGAGAGAATGAACAAGTGAGGGGGTAGAAGGAGAGGGAGAGAGAGACTCCCAAGCAATCTTTATGCTCTGTGCAGAGCCAGACTTGGGGCTTGAACTCATGAACTATGAGATTACGACCTGAGCCGAAGTCAAGACTCAAATGTTTAACTGACTGAGCCCAGGCGCCCCTGGATATATTAAAATTTTTTTCAATGTTTGTTTCTATTTGAGAGAGAGAGAGAGAGAGACAGTGAGTGAGCAGGGGAGGGGCAGAGAGAGAGAGAGAGACAGACAGAGACAGAGACAGCATGTGAAGCAGGTCCAGGCTCTAAGCTGTCATCACAGAGCCCGATACGATGCTTGATTGAACTCACCAGCCATGAGATCATGACCTGAGCCGAAGCTGGACGCTTAATCGACTGAGCCACTCTGGTGGCCCTGGATATATTTTTTTAAATTGAAGATTTCCGGATAAGTACTTGAGTTTATGTAGGCAAAAAATAAGGAGCGAAATGGACAATGATATGATTAGTTTTATTTTTGTACATAGCCAAATGTGGAAAACAAAACGAATCCTGGTTTTCTCTGGAGGAGGAGGGTGAAAATTAACATATCTCCGAAAAGTAATACTTTTTATATGGTCAATATTGTATGTGTGTGTGAAAATGGGAACAGCATGAAAAGTGGAGGGGCAACTGGGTGGCTCATTCTGTCAAGCGTCCAACTTCGGCTCAGGTCATGATCTCGTGGGTCGTGGGTTCGAGCCCCGAATCGGGCTCCGTGCTGACAGCTCTGAGCCAGGAGCCTGCTTCCGACTCTGTGTCTCCCTCTCTTTCTGCCCCTCCCCAACTCACAGGCGCTCTCTCTCCCTCTCTCTCTCTCTTTCTCAAAACTAAAATAAACATTAATTTTTTTTCTTTAAAGTGGAAATTTGAGGTCTGGGCTTTGCTTGTATAGATAAATAGATGTGAAAGCGGGACTCATAGTAAGCAGCACTGGCCTTTGCTCTCTGTCCTGACCTCGCATAATTATTTTAGCCTTCTAGAGGTAGCACATTCCCAACTGGATGCTCACTGCAGCTTACTTAATTTTCCTCCTAGGGTTCTCCAGTGTAGAAGGTTCTCTAGACTGGCCAGCCCATCCTTCCAGATCCCACTCTCTGTGTCCACTATCATTATCACTCTATAACATATCAATTTGTATTTTTTCCCCGTGTGTGCCCTTGCGTATCTGATTCCCCCCGTTATGTCGACAAGCTTTTATCTACCTCCCTCATAGTAGCTTCTCAATAAATATCATTTGTTTGACTGATATTAATTCAAATAACGATTGCCCAGTGCCCACTGTAGTGTTTGATGCTGAGTAAGTGTTCAGTAAATGTTCCCAATTTCGCCAGGTAGTTAACAAAGCAGAGGCCAAAGAAACATTCCCGTATCGTACTTGCTTTATGACCCACATAAATGAGAATTTGATGTAAAGCCTGCTTTGTCCTCCGCAAATAGAATGATCACTTAATCTTCCCCGTGCATTTCGTTTTTTTCCTCTATCATTCAACACTGAGGACTTCTTTACCTAGCGGAAGCCTTGGCGATCCTTCCAGTTCTTTCTAGTGATCTCCGAGGACACATTATACGTTTTCCAGATTGCTGTCGAGAAACCTGTCACTTTTTCAATCTCCCACAGCTGTGCGTGGTGCTGAAGGATCTCACTGGGAGCCGCTGGTGCCTGATGCTTCCCATCTGTAGGAGGCCCAGTCCGACGACACTTTTGGAGACTTTTATGGCTCACAGCCTCACTTAGTGGGGTTCTGTTTAACTATACCTTCCTAATCATTGCAATGAAAAAAAAAATCATTGAACCTTTCAACTGATGTTGGGATATAGAAAATGCTTGTTTGTGGAGTGCCTAGAGCAAAACGCTAACCTGACAGGTTTTATTTATTTATTTATTTATTAAAAAAATTTTTTTTTAACGTTTATTTATTTTTGAGACAGAGAGAGACAGAGCATGAACGGGGGAGGGTCAGAGAGGGAGACACAGAATCTGAAACAGGCTCCAGACTCCGAGCTGTCAGCACAGAGCCTGACGCGGGGCTCGAACTCATGGACCGCGAGATCGTGACCTGAGCTGAAGTCGGCCGCCCAACCGACTGAGCCACCCAGGCGCCCCTTTATTTATTTTTTTGATGTGGATAGATTCCCCCTCCCCTTTCCCCATAAACTCCCAATCCGTTGCAAATGGGGGCATGGCCAGAATGCCCTGAGGGTAATTATGAAATTATGAAATTTAGTAATGGGCCAAGTCTTCACAGGACCGTCAGAAAGTCGGTTGTCTTAGAACATGAGGTGATGTAACACAGATCTGTCGTGCTTTGGTGTGTGTCGTTCATGTTTTTGATAATTGAATGGGGACAAGTTTGCTTTTAAAAATTTCGCTGTGCTGGGGTGCTTGGGTGGCTCAGTCAGTCGACTGTCCGATTCTTGATTTCAGCTTGGGTCATGATCTCATGGCTCGTGAGATCGAGCACCACATCCGGCTCAGAGCTGAGGTAGAGGGAGCCTGCTTAAGATTCTCTCTCTCTCTCTCTCTCTCTCTCTCTCTCTCTCTCCCCCTCCGTCTCTCTCTGCCCCTCCACCGCACCTGTGTGCTCTCTCGCGCTCTCTCTAAAAAAAAAAAAAAAAAAAAAAAATCATTGTGGTTTTCTCCTACAAGCTCTGCTGCCTTTAACAGATCATTATTAGATTATATCAGAGTTATTAATAACCCCCCTAATTAAATCTTTGCTTTGGAGAAAGAGAAAATTCTTTTTATGGCTGGAATACTGGGAAATCCCATTTCCCAGTGAATTATAGGCTTTTAAAGTGGCATCAGTGGTAAACAGTCTCTATATGGGAAGAAGATTGTGCCCCAAAGCTCATTAAAGCGATTGCAACTTCCAAGGAGTGAGAAATTCCATGAAACAAAAGGCAGAGAAAGTTGTGTCAGGAACCAAAGCCTGGAAAGATATCATGAGGAAGAAATTGATTTTCTCTGGATGCTGCCTATCGATTTATGTTGGGTTTGGGTAAGTCGCGCCCTGAGCAAATTTAGAGAGGCTCGTTCATATGTGAATCTGTGTGAATCGTGCGTCCTAGAGATTTGCCAGGACGCGAGCCTTTGCCTTTCTTCACCTCGCCGCACTGATCTTAACATGAGAATCAAGAGGATCTTGGGAAGACTCTGAAAGTGACTGGAACGGAGCAGGGACTTTATTTTTATTTGTGTTATTTTAAAAATTTTTATTATTATTTTGAATGTTTGTTGTATTTATTTATTTTGAGAGAGACAGCATGAGCGGTGGAGGGAGGGGCAGAGAGGGGGACAGAAAGAACCCCAGGCAGGCTCTGCGCCATCAGTGTGGAGCCTGATTCAGGGCTCGAACTCACGAACTTCGAGATCATGGCTTGAGCCGAAGTCAAGGGTCAGAGGCTTAACCCACTCAGTCACCCACGCACTCCCAGAGCAGAGATTTAAAGAAAGTTATTTCCCTTTGTGCAATGTGACAGATACCGGTCACCAAGGTGAGCACCTGGCGATTCTTATAACACCGGGAGACTGGGGAGTCTAGAGTCGTTCAGATTCAGATGTCCCTGGGACTCAAGCCCTTGGGTGGTACCAAAGTGGGAACAGGTGAGGAGGAGAATGGGAGAGCTCTCTTGGTCAAGGTGACGATGACGGCTGTAAATCTCTCTCCCACGTGTCGATGGCTTCAGACAATCGATGTTATTTCCCAAGCACATATATTCCAAGTAGGTGTTTCTCCAAGATGGTGTCATCCGAGAAGGCCCTTCAGTGGGCTTGCGGTCCGATGTCCGCCCCTGTCGTTGAGGGGGGTAGAGAAATGTGGATGAGCCGTGTGTCCAGGAGGAAGAAGAAAGCGCTCTCGTCTATGCTTTTGTCAGAACCACCTGGATTTCATCTTCTTTATGCTGGTAGAAGACCCTAGATTGTCATCCCCAGATTGGGTCTTCTGGATTTAGAAATTGAACCACGTTCACACAGGAACCTTTGCTCCTTCTCAAATGACTAGAAAGAAACTAGTGAGAAGAGGAGAGATCGTACATGCACAGGTACACACATGTGTGCCTACGCGTGCACGCATGGTTTAAGCCGGAAGGTGGGATGTATTCTCAATGAAATAATTTGAAGTCATAGGATTTGTATCTGTGTCTGAGTGTTTGCTCCTTATAGGGTTTAGAATTGGGGATTCTACTTCTTTAATGGGAAGAAGTATTGCAAAGAATTTTGACGAGTACTGATTTTTCAACCTCGCCTAAAAAAAGAATGCTTTTGACTGCCTCCTTCTTCTTCCACTTCTCCTCCCCCTCCTCTTCCTCCTCCTCCTTCTTCACATCCTGATCCAATTGAAGTCTATGGGAAACGTCCATTGGATTCTTCCTCTTCTGAATCTTCACTCTTTTAAAACTACATTGGGGAGGAAGGGGGAGGTAAGTTACTTCTCAACTGCCTTTGTATTTGCAAAGAATCTCGTTTACCGCCTATTTAGTTTTGTTTACTAATAGATATAAAACTTAAAAGTCCTTTCTGCCTCATTGTACTCGCCACGTGTAACTAACACTCTGAAAATATACACGGCTTGACAGAAATGTAACTGACACCTCTCTGCTCTGTCCACATGTCATTTACCTCTTGCCTTTGAAATACTAGCAAAACGATCCTTGAGGAGGCAGTAAATCTCGTATATTAATCCAGAGGGCCTTTTAATCTCTCTCTCTCTCTCTCTCTCTCTCTCTCTCTCCCTTTCCTTCCTTCCTCCCTCCCCCTCCCTTCCTTCTTCCTTCCTTCCTTCCTTCCTTCCTTCCTTCCTTCCTCCTCCCTCCCTCCTTTCATTCCTCCCTTCTTCCCTCTCTTCCTTCCTTCCTTCCTTCCTTCCTTCCTTCCTTCCTTCCTTCCTTCTTTCCTCCTTCCCTCCCTCCATCTCTCCCTTCCTTCCTCTGTCCCTCTCTCCCTCCCTTCCTCCCTCCCTCCCTCCCTCCCTCCCTTCCTTCCTCCCTTCTTCCCTCCCTCCCTTTCTTCCTTCTTCCCTTTCTCCCTCCCTCCCTCCCTTCCTTCCTTCCTCCTTCCCTTCCTTCCTTCCTTCCTCCCTCCCTCCCTCCCTTCCTTCCTTCCTCCCTCCCTCCCTTTCTTCCTTCTTCCCTTCCTTCCTTCCTTCCTTCCTTCCTTCCTTCCTTCCTTCCCGTACTTGCTCTTGCTGTTAAGACTTTGAGAAGCTAGATTTCTCATGGCTCATGTTTTATATTTCCACTTATGGCTCCCTTAAGCTTAAGACTGTGACTCACATAGGCAACACTCTGTGCCCAACCTCACCACGCCGGTGCACACATGTCTTGTCCTCAGCAGCCATAGTACCCAGCGTCTTGGCCATTTTTTTTCTGCGTGGCTTTGTGCTTTCATTTCTGCTTGTCCCGCACATCATCTCTCCCAAGGGCAGCTTGGATGTTTTATTTAAATTCCACTTGTTTCCCTTCTCCTCGTCTGGAATTTTCCTAAAGAAACGCAACATGATCAAAATCAAAGAACTTGCCATCCAGCTTCCAGTTTACAGGCCCTGCACACACACCTTGGAAAGTTTTACACCTTAAAGCCCTGAAATATGTTACACATTTAATTAAATGTGGTGTTTGCTGTCATTTCTGTAAGTCATCAAGCAACAGACTTTGGGACAGACACAGAGTCCGTGAAAACATTGCTGCAATGGGAAAATCAGATTCCCCTGACATCATTTTGAACTGCAATGCCTTTTGCAGGAGCATTTCTCGTAGCAAATACAGGGACTGCTTGTAAACTTAGTGAGCTCTTTCTTCCCTTGCAGCCGTGAAGTTTAAAACGCTGGACATGTTCCTGCCGATGCAGGACCGTCGGGAGTTCCTCTGTCAGGCGAGTCCCAGGCCACTTTGAAGAGATACTGCTGGGAAAAAATGGTATCCTTCCTTGCCCTGTTGATTTGTGGTCTGATCCCAGATTGGCCTCTCTGATAAGTGCTTCAGCAACATTATTGACGCATGTTCTGGCTTTAGTAATAATAGCCTGCAAATGTCAGCTAAGCGCGAGCTGAGCGTGGTGAACCTTTTGGGAATGGAAAAGTTCTGGAATAACTTTGTGAATGTGGACCTGTCTTTTTGGCTTGATTCAGTTTGAGAGACATGGCCCGCGCTCCATTCTCGTTCTACAAATACTCATAAGGCTGGTTCCAGTCGGATATTATCACAGGCGATCAAGCCCGTTACAAAGTTGTGGTCAACTTCGTCTGAAGCACATTCAGTTAAAATTACTGAACTCTTCTCGTTAATATATGCTAAGATTCAAGGATCTAAAAGTCAATAAGACAGTTTCTGCTCTGGGGGTGCCTGGGTGGCTCAGTCGGTTGAGCGTCCAACTTTTGATTTCGGCTCAAGTCATGATCCCAGAGTTGTGGGATCAAGCCCTGTGTCAGGTTGCACCGTGATCTCGGACCCTGCTTAAGATTCTCTCTCTCTTCTTCTCTCTCTCTCTCTTTCCCCTTCTCCCCCTGCCCCTCTCCCTGGCTTGAGCACTCCTTCTCTAAAATAATAATAACAACAACAACAAAAGACTGTTTCTGCTCTGAACCAGCTCATATACCTAAATGGGAATGATTTAAAAGAGAAAACCACGTAGGCAAACATATACACGTAAAGTGAGAAAAGGGACTAAGACAGGCTATGTCAAGTATAATTCAGAATATTCTCTAAAAATCTGAGTACACGAGAGATAACACCTGGCTGGACAAAACGGACCCCACCCTCATCATTCTGTCTTTCTAGGGTTACTCACAAGAAAATTTGAACACTAGGGTGGAGAGAAAGTTTTGCCATTATTACACCGGATTAGGAAAATGCATCCAGTGGGTGGGAAGGACTAAGAGGCCTAACTGAGCCATGGCTCGGTGAATGATCTAGGCTGGGGAGCGGCCACCGGCTGCCTTTAGTCTAACCACAAGTAGAAGTTAGCAACAGCGAATAAGCCTCTCGTGTCCAGACCCATAGATGTATACACCTACACCACAGTTGAACCCAGACAGCTCCTTTCTGCATCCTTCCTAAGTTAGAGACTGCCCATGTAATAATACTTTGCGCAGCCCCGTTTTACAAAACTTGAAAAGGGAACCTTCCTTTTGAACTCTGGAATCCATTTCTAAGCAACCCTCTGAAATAAATCCGCCTCCTATGTGCATTCCGGCTCCCAGGGCCCTCTCGCTTGTGGATGCCACACTTTGTACTTGGCACCGTGTCTTACACGTTCGGAGGCATCCCTCCAGTGGTTGGGGAGTGAGTGGATAGGTGAGCGAGCACATGACCGGCTTCATCAACCCCCGATTCCCGTGTTCTCATCTCTGCATCGCCCCATTTCCCTGGTTAGCCTGCGGCCTCCTTGTAATTTACTAGCTGGTTGCATCCCATTCAGTCACAGGCAGGCCATCCGGTCACTGAAAACAGATTCAGCCAAGTCTTTTCTCTCCTCTTCGCCAAAAATCTCGAGGAGGCCAGTAAGAGGACAAGAGGAACGTCAGTATGACAGCAAAACTCTCCCCGCGCGCTGTCGATCCGCCTAGCATATGCTTGGCTTACTTTTTCTCTCCTTCTGAGTACCTAGACGCATAAAGAATCACGTTTGGAGTCTTTTGCAGGGACGAGTAACCTCCGTTTAACCTGAATGGTTCAATGCGTGTCTTAAGAATTGTGTTTACAGAATTAATTCGGTTATAAATATGAGAACAAATTTAGGCTACAAATGTAACTCGGTTTTCCCCTCAGGCAAGCTAATTCATAAAATCTGAAAATATTGTTTTGCCCATGAAGTGATGGTCCCTCTAACCTAATAAGTAAATGGAAGGAGAAAACGTAATAAAGCTCAAATCCCCAGCAGCTAAAAAGTTAACACCTTCGCGGTGAAGAGACAAAATAAGAAAGAATGGAGTGTTGCCAGCGGCAAAGGTCTCAAACCCGTTAAGCCTCTTTCTTAAAGCTGTAACCCTGTCCTTTCAACTCGTTCACCTTTCACCCAGTAGGCCCCTTTCCCTGACCCTTGAACTATAGTTATTTGTTTAGCATTGTGGTAATAGAGTTTGGAAATCTGAAAAACATTAAGTTAAATGCAAGGGTGTTGAGAAGGTGGAATTCTTCGAGTGAGCTGAAGAAATTCTATCTGGAAGATTTAAACTTTTTTTTTTCCCCCCACATTGGAGTAAGGGATGGGGAAAAGTATTGGGAGTCTTTGGAATAATCAAAGTGTTCAAGGTTTTTGTTTTTGTTTTTGTTTTCCTAAGTAAAGGAAAAGAAAGAACGTTATCAGTGGCGTGTATGCATGAAGAGTAAAGAAAAGTCATTTTCTCTTCGGCAGCAAATTAGTTTTATGATTATTACAAAAGGAAACATTTAACAGATCCACCAGACTTTTGATTGGAGTTGGATGCATGGCCAGTGGCACAAAAGCTGAAAAATATGACGTATTTATTCGTGCGAATGTCCTCTCTGATCTGCAAGGTTGCTAAAATGAAGAAAGCACAAGATTCCCACAAGAGTTTATTTTTCTTTGCGGAGCTTAGCTTAATGAATTTGTTTCTGTACTCCTTCAAATGTATTAATTAGAAACAAATGAAGACGTGATATTGTGAGTCCTCTGAAACAATATTAACCGTATGGGAGACTTGTATGGGTGTTTAATTTAATAATATTTAATTTTTTATTTTTTTTCTTTTCTTAATTTTTTTTTCAACGTTTATTTATTTTTGAGAGAGAGAGAGAGACAGAGACAGAGTACAAGCTGGGGTGGGGCGGGGTGGGAGGGAGATACAGAATCTGAAGCAGACTCCTGGCTCTGAGTTGTTAGCACTGGGACCGAGGCAGGGCTCGAACTCACAAACTGTGAGATCATGACCTGAGTGGAAGTCAGAGGCTCAACCGACTGAGCCTAAATTAGGTGCCCCAATTTAATAATTTAAGGCTAAATTAGCCTTAAATTAAGTGCCCCTAATTTAATAATATTTTAATTGAATAATATTAAAAGTATGTGTTGGCTACCCTCAAACATCATGATTAAAAAGTGAAAAACGCAAGTCGATCTCAGTAGCTTGTTTAGTATAATTATAATGACGCAGAATGTTGCCCTTTCCTCCACATCTTTAGCTTTATGCATTAGATTAGCCTTTTTCTGCCAAAGAATTTCAGTGCTAAGACTTTTCTGGATTTTCTTGATAATCTGAGTTTAATTTCTTTTTTTTTTTTAAGTTTATTAATTTATTTTGAGAGAGAGAGAGAGAGAGAGAGAGAGAGAACCAGCAGGAGAGGGGCAGAGAGAGGGGAACAGGGGACCCAAAACGGGCTCTGTGCTGATGGCAGAAAGCCCGACGCAAGGCTTGAACTCACGAACCGTGAGATCATGACCTCAGCCAAAGTCTGACACTTAACTGATTGAGACACCCAGGTGCTCCTGAAGTTTAATTTCTTTCTTTCTTTTTTAATTAAAAAAATAATTGTAACGTTGATTTATTATTGTGAGACAGAGAGACAGAGCATGAGCAGAGAGAGGGGGAGACACAGAATCCAAAGCAGGCTCCAGACTCCATGCCGTCGGCACTTAGCCCGACGCAGGGCTCGACCTCACGAACTGCAAGATCCCGACCCGAGTCGAAGTCTGACGCTTAACCGACTGAGCCACCCAGACGCCCCTCCTGAAGTTTAATTTCTAGGTGACAGGACAGGCCCTCCTAATTTTTTAGTTGGGCGATGGCGTTGGCAACAAGGTTAAAACTGACCAGTAGATGACAATCTACTGTCTTGAGTGAAGGTAATAAAAGAAAATATCATCATACCTCTAGTTGCACAAACTTTAGAACTGTTTTTCTGCAATAATCTGAGAGGTAGTAAAAAGTATTTCTAAGCATCTGGCTCTTGACTTGGCCTATGTCATGATCTCACAGTGCGTGAGATCAAGCCCCACGTCGGGCTGCACGCTGAGTGCGGAGCCTCCTTGGGATTCTTTCTCTCCCCCTCTCTTTGCCCCTTCCCCGTTCTCTCTCTCTCTCTCTCTCTCTCTCTCTCTCTCTCTTAAAATAAATAAATAAACATAAAAAAGGTTTTAAAAAAGTATTTCTGATCTCTATCTATATATCCGTATCTATGTTTATCGATCTACCTACCTACCTTCTCGTAGCCTTGCTTTGTGCCCACATTCCCAACCCTTCATTTTATTCATTCAACACACATTTACTGAGCATATATTTTGTGACTCGTGCTATGCCAAGCATTGGGGATCAAGATGGAAGGACAAATCTCAACGAACTTTGGGTTAAGGCTCTGCAGACTCTGGTTAAACACAAAATCGGACAGAGATGATGGAAAACGACTCTCAGTCCTTTTGGACCCGTGTGGCAGTAACGCTACACCTGATGTTAAGATACCTGGCTCTTGGACCTGGGATCCAGTTCCGTTTTTGTCACTCACTCTCCTGTGAAATAGGTAGGGTGGGTGGGTCTCTTCACGACCTTCCGTTCCACCACCCACTCCAGTCTTGAACACGGCATTCATACCGTCTTCAAGGTTCTGTAAGGACCCCTGGGAACACAACGGCATCCCGGCGCTCCCTGGCACTCAATCATTCTCTCCCTCCCATTTCGAGCTGGCCCTCGGTGTGAGCCATTTTGGTTAGATACTTGTTTCGGTATCGTTTGCCCTCCTGCTCTTCCTGTGTCCCTATCCTCGGCTTGGGATGTAGCGTGTGCGAATACATATTTCAATAAGTGGATGAAATTAACTATAGTGAAAAGGAACTGTGGAGACAGAGAAGCAGTATGAACCTGGCAGTGATTATAATCTCACCTAAAGAATATGCATTACGTAACTTGCATATTTTATTATATAACAGAAATCGTCGGTGCAGGGGGTATTTAGTACAGAAGGCGGCTTTCACCTGCCGTATGGCAGTGTATGCCTCTTAAAGTGTGTTGTACCAATGGTTGGAGGGCACGTCAAAACAGAGAAGAACTGGGGTGCCTGGGGGGCTCGGTCGGTTAAGCGTCTGACTCTTAAGTTCAGCTCACGTCGTGATCTCACAGTTCATGGGTTCGAGCCCCACATCAGACTCCATGCTGACAGTGCAGAGCCTGCTTGGGCTTCTCTCTCTCTCTCCCTCTCTCTGCCCCTCCCCTGCTCATGCTCTCTCTCTCTCTCTCTCTCTCTCTCTCTCTCTCTCAAAATAAATAAATAAAACTTAAAAAAAAACACCAAAAATCCAGAAAGGACTAATGTATGCCTGCCCAGCCACCAGTGGCATATATTTAAGAACAAACATCTCTCCAGGTCCCTACTCCATAGTTGATTTATAGACGCATTATTACATCAGTTGCCTTCAGAACAACAAATAATCTGGAACTTGTTTGATCATCTGGATAAAATTCGCAGATCATTATGTCCACTGACATTAAACATCCAGGTCTTTTCAGATATTGATTGCGTTGCTGTTTCTACACACATAATTAGCTTAACCATTTTTACAAATCCCTCCAGTGAGTTTGGTCAAACAACCATGTAAGTCATCTAAGAGATTAATTTATCTGATGTGCTTTATATAACGCGTGCCCAATAAATATTCGTGGAGATAGCGTTTTTATAGAGTGAATGAATTTGAATAAACTAGTCAGGGTCTGAACATCACAAATTCTGTGGAAGGAGTGACTGCATTGTCAACTGGCTACATAGATACTCTTCAAAGAACACCACCTACAAATACATAGGGGGCCAATGGTTATGTGTTGAACAAATGCAGTGTCTATTTAGTAATCCATGAATGCACATGTACAGAAATAGAATCTACCAACACGTCTGAGGAGGATATTCAGTATTCAATCAGCCCTTTGCCCTCTAGGAGAATATAGTCCTTCTTTTCAAGTTTTCATTAGCGTTATGACCTTCTTATTGAGTTGGATTCTGTAGGCTTGATAAAACAGAGAGATAATTTTTTTTTTTAACTCCACATCAGCTTTAGGAGTTAATGCTTTTGATTCTGATGACGTCAGTCACCACAATCTGTACACAAAAGTTCTCCATACATCGTATTTACTGATGGCAAAGTTTTTATGCATTTCTATATTCCCGCTTAAGAGACATACATACACAAGCACATAGAGTTATCTAAACTAAACACTGCTCATTCTTATCAGGAAAAACTTTACCAGCCAAGCTCTTTTCTTCTACTTTTTGTTCAAACCAGTTAGGAAACAATGTCAGAGGAATTGATGCGCTTGTTGTATGGGGATGATAAATTGAGAAATGAAAATTTAGGCATTACTGTGTTACTATAGTAAGAGGCGTGCATCTGTTTATGGATTTGTTGAGGGTAAATTAAGGGCAAGTGTAGTTTTTCTTTCTTAGATGAAAAAAAGAAAGTTTATCCTAAGCTTTAAAGAGCCATCTGTCTGTCCCATTTGCCTCTCGGGGTTTTAAAAATGTGGTACCAAGGAATTTCATTGATCCTATTTTACATCCCCAAGGATTTGCTTCTCTATGTTCTTTCCCATGTATCGGCCATTTCCCATGACTATATCCAACTGTTATGTACGTACCGTCCCTTTCTTGCTCAATCCCACCGCAAGCCTAGAACTATTCTTAGCCATAGTTGGATTTTATTCTAATGACTGATGTTATATTTCCCCGGCCCCCCTAAGTCAGCATCATTATAGAAAACAACCAAGATCATTTCAAAGCATCCTGTAGTTCATTGTCTCTAGGTTGGTTCTTAGTTGTCATTTTTTAAAGCGCTCAATCCTGGTCCCAGAGTTAAGACCTCTCCGCTGGAAACTTTTGGTTTCCTTATCTCATAATATTTTCACCTCCGTTTCATGGGTTTGTAGTCTCAGAGGTCCTCTTTGTTCCCTACATATCTCTTAGCCCCAGTGTTTACTTTGTCACTGATTCCTATCAGTAACACCTTGGTAACTTGTTTTCATTTGTCATAAAATTTTTCTTCCCATCAAGATGACTCGGGTTTGGATCTACATGATTGCTCTACTGTTCAGACTAATCTCTTAATTGAATCTGCAAAGCCTCGGTTCTCTAAGCAATTCTATACACAGCTACCTAAAACACAGCTCGGCAAGTCTCATTTTCCCAGGCACAATTCGAGAAATCTTTTGGATCCACAATATATATGCTAAAAGCCACACTCTTTGTTCTTGATCTCTCAGTGAAATTTAACTCATATGCCCGCCTTCAGCTGCGCTGCACCCCTCTCCCTGCCCCTCGCCCAGCACCCACCCCCTCCCACGAAGACTGTTTCAATGGGAATCTCAACTATATAGGAAAGATGAAAGGCTTTGGGGTCAAACAGACCTGGGTGTGAAACCCCACATCTCGCCATTTTCAGCTTGTGTCAGTTCAAATACTTCACCTAGAAAATGGAGATAATCCAGCCTTTGACAGATGAAATAAATGTCTGTGCGAAAGTACATTCTGGAAGGATGGAAGTATTTATTAGTGAGTATTATGCATATAATAATCAGCTGGAAAAAAAAAAAAAAGGTTCCCGGTTCTGATATTGACTCTGGTGTGACGGTCCAACCAACTGTGTTCAATGGGCTGGGTGTGGTAGCCTTTAAGGCCCCTCTGTAGAGAAGCTCAAAGCCCTGGTCTCCTCTCCCCAAAAGGTTCCTGTTGAGCAAGAGTTTTGCTTGTGGGCGGGGTTTCCACACCCTGCAAATGATTTTCCCTGGCTAGTATCTTCTCCTTAGTTTCCTCGTCTAAGTAATATCTCACTTCAGATTTGCTCAAAAGAGCAGATCAAAGAAAATGTGAGAACTTTGGCCAGGGAATAAGGCGACAGAAGGAAGAGCAGTGACAACGTGAAACTTTGTTTCCAAAGCGATTTTGTCAGGGCTGAAGATCTGCAAAAAAACAATCCTGCCCATCTTTTGATTTTATTTTTTTTTCCCCACTCATTAAAGTCTGCTGCAATCTGAAAAGAAACTAATCAAAAATCGAAACAGGGTAACATTTTATTTTAATGCTTCCTATGAGTGTCGGAAAACCTATTGAAATTAATCAGCGAGGTGGGTAATTTAATCAGAATGCATAATAAATATGTAAATCTGATTGGTTAAGAATGCGTGCAGAAGTACATTAGCGGCTCCACCTACAGTGACTGTATAATAATAATAATACGCAGTGTTTTGGTTTTCGAAACAACTGACATGCTCTCCTCGTTTGGTCCTCATGATCAGTGCTGCCCATGAAGTGGGGCAGGGACCGCATATTGAAAAAAATAAAAAGGTATTTTCTCCAAACATCAGTCTCTCCATTTGCAGTTTTGACAGGTTGATTTGTGATATTAGCAACTACATGGGAAAGTTCTCATTTTGATAATTACTTTCTTTTGAGTAAATGTGATTTTTAGAAGCATGACAAATATGTTTTTCAGAAGTACATGAAACTTTTATTATGGGGAAATTTTCAGGGTGTTCTTGTTCAAGAGAAAAGGTTTAGAAAATGTGTTACCTATGAAAACGCAAGCTAAAGAATTTGCTCATTACCCTTAGAACCATTGTTCGGTTATCGGTACGTTTTCTTCTGCTATATTTTGTGTATGTGTATGTGTTTTGGAAATCAAAGTGTACATGGTTCTCGTTTCCTTTTAACATCATGTTTTGGAATATCATCTCTTAAATATTCTTTGAAAACAAGATTTTTATGGACTTCTGGTTACAGCACAGCGATCATATAATTAACTTCTTCAGGTTGAAAGTTTAGATCTTAAAATATATTTTTTTACGCTTATCAAGTCTTCTGGTTGTATTAAATATTTACTTCTAACTCCAGAGGATATATATATATATATATATATATATATATATATATTTTTTTTTTTTTTGTAGATCTCTTACTTGTATCGGTAGGTGTAAACTTAAAAAAAATGTATAGACCACGTCTGAGAACGTTTTTATTTACTAAATTAACAATGTAAGGAATCTCATCAGCATCTTGAACGGCGAGCGTGTTTATATTTTTCACGCAGAAGGGATACCTGTGGAAAAAGAAGAAAACGGAACTGAGAAAATAAGTGGGTGTCTTTGACCATCACTAGTGTCCGAGGACCAAGAGCTCCTTGAGAGCTGTCCCTCGCCGTCATTACAACCCAGACCGGGAGAAGAAAAGCCAGACACATTTCCAGGAGGATTGATGGGCACCAAGTAGATGGTCACTGCTGAGGGGGAGTTGAGCACTGGGGGAAGTATGGGTGACAGGATACAATTGGAGAGCCCTCTTCTTTTCTCCTCGACCTTCCTCAGATTCCCCATGACCAAAGGGACTTTCATCCTCCAAACTCGTCACCTCCTTCAGACCTGGGTTCGGTCTTCTTTTCTCTGCCTATGTGGGTATATTATGCTCAGGAACTCTTTGAGATCAAGACATTTGTCAGATTCAATTTGCCGAGGTCAAACTACGGTACCCTAATTATAATGAGTGTTCAGGAAGCTGTTTTCTCCCCCCACCCCCCCACCTCTTTCTCTCTAGGTAGATATCTAGATCTAGCAGCCTCCACACGGCACAGAGCCCCACACGGGGCTTGATCCCACGACCCCGGGATCAGGACCTGAGCCGAAATCAAGAGTTGATGCTCAACCGACTGAGCCCCCCAGGTGCCCCCCAGGAAGCTGCTTTAAATGAATAAATGTATTTTCTGAGTTCTTAGTGAGTGGGAAAAATTTCTGATGACTAGAGTGAGGTGATGAAAATTTCTCATCTCCAGTATAGTCCCCGGTAATACTCTGTGGCATTTCTGAAAAGGGGTAATGGGTACAAAAGAGACTAGATACAGTATAAGCATGCTTTCTTATTTGTCTATGGCATTTCTCTTTTCTTTCTTTTCATTTTTTAATACGGCGATTGAGTTTTCTTAACTTTCTAAAAAGTAAACTCTACCCCCAAATGGTGCTCGACCTCATAACCCAAAGATCAAGAGTCTCAAGCTCTGTCGACTGAGACAGCCACGTACCCTCGGTAATTGAGTTTTTAATTAATAAAGGTAGTAGGTTTGGGGTTCCTGGGTGGCTCGGTTGGTTAAGTGTCCAACTCTTGGTTTCAGCTCAGGTTATAATCTCATGGTTCATGAGTCTGAGCCCCATGTTAAGCTCTGCACTGACAGGGTGGAGCTTGCTTGGGATTCTCTCTCCCTCTCTCTCTGCCCTCCCCACCGCCCCCCCCCCCCCCCAGTCGCTGACTCTCTCTCTCAAAATAAATATAAAAAAATAACAGGTAGTGTGTTTGTATCCCAACTTCCCTCCTTTGGTCATAATAAAAACAGAATCTATTGCAGAGAAGAGTTTCATGCAAGGTTTTGTGGATCAAAAGGAAGTACAGCTTGCTTTGTATGTGCTAAACATCGCATTTAGAGAAGTAGCTGACTGGTCCGGAAGGTCCTCTCACGAACAATGGATTGATTGGGTAACCATTAAAAAAATTTTTTAAGTTATTTTTTTATTTATTCAGTAGAGAAAAAAATAGAGTGTTTCACAAGGTTAGCCAAGGGAAAAAACCAATTAATTCCATCTTTTGCTTGGAGAGAGTGAGTCCTCATCAAATTTCTTGTAATATTTAGAATAGAAATTTATGGAAAAATTGAAAGGATACTGTAGAGAGGTCCCATCCGGTTCCCCCAATGACTCACATCTTACCTTCCTACGGTAAATTTGTCACACTTAATGAACCAATACTGATACATTATTATTAGCTAAAATTATGTTTTGTTAGCTTTTCAGAATATTTTCGCTAATATCCTGTTTATACAAGCTATGGTCTTTTCCTCAGATTTTCTTCCGTTTAAAGACCTTGTAAGTTTGAGGAGTACCACCCAGATATTTCATAGAATGGCTTTCAGTTGGGATTTGTTTGATTTTTTTTTTTTTTTTCTCATGATTAAACTGGTGTTCCAGGGTTTAGGGAAGAAGACAACAAAGGATAAGTGACCTTCTCATCACATCTTAAGGGAATCTACTGTGGACATGATTCATGAGGTTTCTCTGATGAAAAGTTATTGTTTTTTCCTTCTTTCCATACTTTCCTCTTTGAAAGGAAATCATCATGCGATGCACAGCAGACACTAAAGCAGTGGAAAGTTATAATCCTCATTGGGAGTGGAGTATCAGATTTTTGGAATTCTTCGTGGGAGATTTGTCTATTCTCCCCTATTTGTGGTGGGTTTTGTTTTGTTTTGTTTTGTTTTGTCTTGTTTGGTGTATGGACCTTCACGTATTCCCATGCCATTTTTTGAACAAACCCATTCTTTCTCCTTTGAATTTCCTTTGCACCTTTGTCAAAAACTCAGTTGACTGTATCTGTTTGCTTCTATTTCTCATCTTTCTATTGTTACGTCAGCTTATGTATCTATTCCTTTCACCAGTACCATGCTTTCTTGAATACTGTAGCATTATATTAAGTTTTGAAATTAGATTGTACGAGTCCTCTAACTTTGTCTTTCTTCAGAATTGTGTTGGTTATTGTGTTATTATCACTGTGTTGGTTCTTTGCCTTTGCATATAAACTTTAGAGGCAGTTTGCCAATATCTATACAATAGTTTGATGGGATTCTGATTGTTGACTGGGATGTGTGGATCCTGCCATTATCGAATCTTTCACCCATGAACATGTAATATTGTTACACGAATTGAGATCTTCTTTGACTTCTTATAACATGTTTTGTCATTCATATATAGATCCTATGACTATTTTGTTAGCTTAAGTACTTTTTGTTGTTGTTATAGTGCTATAATAAATGGTGTATATATATACATATATATACATACACACATACATATATATATATATATATACACACACAGACATATATATATATATAATATGTGTATATATATATATATATACAGGTAGTGTATAATATGTATAATATGTATACATATGTATAATATGTATATATATACACATATATATGTAATTTCAAATTTGATGATTCATTTTTAATATATAGGAAAGAAATTGACTTTTGTATATTGACCTTGATATTCTATGACCTTACAATCTTGCTATCCTCACTTATCAGCACTAGGAGTTTCTTGTATTTTTTTTTATTTTTGTTTTTGTTTTAGTCTTTGTAATTTTATACATAGATAATCTGGTCATCTACAAATAAAAAGTTTTATTTTTTCCTTTCCTATTTGTACTGTTTATTTCTGTTCCTCATCTAATTGCACTAGCTAAGGCTTCTAGTATGATGTTAAATAGGAGTAGTCAGGGAGAATATCCTTCTTTTATTTGATCTCAAAGGGACGATATTTTGTCTCACACCAGGAAGAGTGATGTTCATTGGAAATTTTTGTAGATTCATTTTTATTAAGCTAAGAAGTTTCCTTCTGATCCTAGTTTACCAAGAATTTGTACCATGAATGATGCTAGATTTTGTTAAATGCTTTTTCTGAATCAGTTGATAGGATCGTGATTTTCTTTCTTTAGCCTGTTGATGTCATGAATTACATTGGCTGATTTTAGAATGTTGAACCAGACTTGTATACCTAGAATAAATCTCTCTTGGTTGTAGTGTATGATTACTTTTTTTTTAAAGAGAGAGAGAGAGAGAGGAAAGGGGCAGAGAGAGAGAGAGAGAGAGAGAGAGAGAATCTTAAGCAGGCCCCATGCCCAGCACAGCCTAATGCAGAGCTCTATATCATGAATGTTTGATCATGACCTGAGCCAAAATCGAGAGTTGGACACTAAACCAACTGAGCCACATGGGTGCCCCTAGTATATAATTAGTTTTATACATTATTGGATTTGATTTGCTACTATATTGCTGAGATTTTTGTGCATATGTTCATAAGAGATATCAGTCTGTAGTTTTCCTACATTGTAATATCTGGTTTTGGTATTAGGGCAAATACCTAATTAGGATCAATTCGACACCCTAGAATGATGTGGGATTTGTTCCCTCTGCTTAGACTTTCTGGAAAGGATTGTGGAGAATTGGCATCTTTGTCATTTTAAATATTTGCTAGAACTCACTACACTAATGTTTATTGTCTTGATTTATATTTATCTGTTTTCTGCCTGATCTATTCTAGAAAGGTGAGAACCCTTTTGAGGTAAGCTTATGTTATACCTATCTCTGTGTCCCTTACAATATCTAATAGGCACTGTGTGATTGTGTGTGTGTGTGTGTGTGTGTGTGTGTGTGTGTGTCTGTTTGTTGAATAAGTATGAAGATGACCAACTATGTGATGTAGTTAAATATAGAGTTTAAGATATGATGGTCCTCTCTCTTCCAAAGGGGGTGTCAATCATAATAGTAGGATAAGAGTTGTGTCCAAATTAGATTTGATAGAAACTATGGGTGCAGAAGGGACAAGAGAAGAAAAAGCCAGAGAAAAAAGGGGCCTAGCAATGGCATGTGCCAATGGAGAATGGAACTTTATGTCAGGACACCAGGATAGGAGCCCATTTGCTTAAGAGAAGGAGCGGTAAAACAGTGATGTTCTCTCAGCAGAATGCAGTGGAGAATATGGCTCATGGTAAGTAAGAGCCTTTACAAAGTGTGTGTTCAATCCATCAATTTAGGAAAATCAGGGTCATGGGTCCTTAGGGAATGGATTTTTAGTGGACTGGTCTAAAACAGTGGTCTTATTGGTGATCCCTGCCAGTGGGACTATCCTGCTGGCAACAGCTGGCTTATCAGTCTGAGGAGACATTATTCCCTGGGGTTTCTCTTTTTTTCCAGAAGCATGAGCTGTGAAGACAAATAGGAATTTGTTCCCAGTTAGCTCTTTAGCATTGAGAAGAGGGGAGATATGATTGGATCTTTACTTTTCTGTATTCCATCAAGGATGCCTCTCGGAGTTAGAGGAAGAGAAATCTTGTGTGAGGATTTGAGCTAAGTGTGGAAGCCCTAACTGATAACTCAGTCCTTGCATTGTGGTCCCAGGAAGCTCACCCAGGTACAGGGGATAACTTATACAGGTAGATTCTACCCTGAGAAAGAACACATCGTTCAGCCATGGCTGTGTAATTTAACAGTGTGTTGTTCTTTAGGGAGGGGAATTTCAAATATAGCGGATGATAGGAATCACCTGGATAACATACTGAATACACTTATTCCCTAAAAAAAAATATCCACAGACACTCTTATTCCGCAAAAATGGGATCTGGCCAACAATTTGCATATTTCAAGGGTGTTCAAGTTCTCCTGATGATGACCTAAATGGAGAACTCTTGAGTTAGTCAACACTCTCGTGTCAAGAACCACCAAAGAAGCAAGGGAACCTCATCTTTAGTGGTTTGATGTTTGGAGGTGAACTCCTAAGAGCTCGGACGGAGACCGGAAAAAGTCACCGTAAGAATGGAGACGAGGTGCCATCTTGGGTTGCTTTATCCAGTAACAGACACTCCACGCATACCTGGTTCCCTCACTTTCTCAGTTTATATTTTTAGGTGTTAAGATATGAAAAATAATATCCCCAGCCTTTTGTCAATCCCCGTATTTCCCCGCCCAAAGAGAGGGAAGAAATACAAGACAAACAAAACAAAAGGGAAGAAAGGAGAAGGCAAGAAAACAGGAGCATATTTGTGCACGTTAACATACTTCTAAGCAAAGATGGAAATACAATTCCTGGGTTTTTTTTTATTTTGCATTTTAGTGAAAACTCATTAATTTGAACAATTTGGCGTTAACAAAGGCTTATAGGAGGCCAATATTGAAAAGTTCTGATAAAGACGAATGGAAGCAAATATTTTTCTGAATGCACATTATGCCGGGTGCCAATAGCTTGTTCCGTGGTTGCTTTTTGAATTTCTTGACATGGTGAAAGTGAATCGTACTGGCTAATTTTTTGAAGACCTGGGTATTTGAGGCACTCCAGCACTGATCTGGTAGAGCTCCGTTTAGAAACCTCCTTTGGGTTCCTTTCATTTGGGGGGCCCCTACGAGTCAGCTGGGTCAGCCCTGCCTCCAGCATTTCAATGGTCTTCAGGGATGTTTCCAAACCCTCGCCTTCCTGTGAGGCTACCAAAGCCTTCCTGAACGACCTCAGGTAAAATCCATCCTGCTTGCATAGGAAAAGTGAAAACAAGAGCTTTACAGGAAGAATAGGGCAGTAAAAAATGAAATCGATTTTAGGTATTTTAGCTAGGCAGCCCCGCTTCCAACCCCCTCCCTGCCTCCTGATTCTATCTCCCGTTACACAGTCCTCAAGCCTGGCCGCAAGTTCTCGCTCTTTCCTTCTTGTTTATTCCATCCGGGTCAGTGAGACCTCTCTGTCCCCTCCTCTTGTCCCCTCTTTCTGTGGTTCCCAGAGAGGAGCGTGAGTTTTGAAAGTGTCAGAACGGTGTAAATGCTGATGTATAGGCCACAGTTGTTTCTCTCAAAAGGCCCGCGGAGCCCTCCCCTCTCCTCTGTTCCCTTCAAGTTGGGAATGATTCATCAGCTGGCCTTTAGCAAGAAAAGAGGCCGGCCTGAGGTCTCAGGCCTTTGACCTCCGTGAAGAGAAAGGTCACACTGAGCACAACTGTGCAAGCTGCAGGCCAGGAGCCACAGGCATAGAAGCCGAGGCAGGGGCGCCCAGCCGGGTGGAGGGGGGATGGTGGGAAAGAGTGGGAATTTAGGAAAGTTAAGAGTATATTTCTAAGAGACTCAGCGGATCAGCTGACAGCTGAGGGCAGGGGTCATATTGATGCTTGATTCCCTGTGCATGTTACAGTAACATCTGCTTGTTAAGAGTCTTTGGGGAGTAGGCATGGGGACCAACCACTTGTGACCTCCTTCCACAAAAAAAAAAAAGGGACAGGCTAAGAGATTAGGGGTGTCTGTTAACATTTGTTTCAGACTTGCTGACCCCCGCGCCCCCCGTCTCCCGGACCTGGTCTGTCAGTGTCACCCCATTTCTCTTTTCTCACCTTGCTACCTATGTAAATGAGCCCCGTGATTGTCAGTGGGATAGTTGGAAATTGCAGAGAAGAAAGGTTTCAATCAGGGGAAATCTTGGTGAGAGACACGGAACGCGAAAGATGAAGCGAGAGTGAGAGATCAAACCCAACCACCCAGGGAATTCTTTGCGCCCTGGAACCGAATCCTCTCGCAGGAACATCTCAACTTTTGACATCATAGGAAGAACAAAAACTCAGCTGTGATTGCGGTGTTCTACCTCGGCAACCAGCCTCCTTAACAGGAGAGATGATTTGGCCATTCGGCTACCCGGAAATTGGAACTTCATATGGTATTTGCTGCAGGGATTGGTGTCTTAAGTTCAGAGTAAGGACAGAACACTCCCAACTGAGGGGAGACTGAGGATTCAACATTGATTCCACTCTTTCGTTAACCTTTTTTATCTGAGTCACTTTTATGTCCTTTCCACAATTTTCCCTTAAAAAAAAAAAATCCTCGTTTTTCTCCTCCCAACACCAAAGATTTGGAGCTTTTATGCGTGACTCTTCCCCGCTTTAATTTTTCTGGCCAAATTCATAATCGATGGAGGCACAAAGCAATTTCTGGAAAAGGGGTTGAAGGAAGAAAACAATGCACCAAGGTGCTGAATCTTCCTTCTGGTGTTTTCTGAACGGACGCCTACCGCGTGTCTGTTGGCTTCTAAAGGGGACACTGTGCATTAGTTGCAATTATCCAGAATTTTGTGTTTGTATGTCCCATGCTTTTTCCTCAGATGTTTCTGGAAGGACTCAGTTTGGTTTTGTGAAGGATCTCTTGGTGCCACTGCAGCCAGGAGCGTGCACGATTAGTACGTCACGATGCCTTAGCCGCTTACACGGCGTTTTGTTTTAGCCCGAAGCGTTTAGTGAATGCAATAGAAACTCAATAGTTGAGGGAAGAGATTAGAGACGGAGGACACTGATTTTAGCTAGAAAAACAAAAGTTAAAATAAGCAAATGTGCAATATCAGGGAAGGCAGCTTCTTTCGGCTTCACGTCCATAGCGAAGTTCACACGGTCCAACCTTCCGTGTGACTGTATGAAGACAACACGTTAGCTCCTTACGGAGGGTTGGCTTGGGGAAACCAATTCTGCAGAGAGGAATAGATTGTTCTGAAGCAAACTGGATGTGCCCGGATGGGACATCCTCAAAGGTAAGGGCTGGTGTATGTGTGTGTGTCAGTGTGTGTGTGTGTGTGTGTGTGCGTGTGTGTGTGTGTGTGTGTGTGTAGTTGGTGGTGGGATGGCTGATAGGAGCTGTTCAAAACCACTTTGTGATTATAAATAATAATAAAAACAATTCAGTCGGAAGTCCGTTCTGACAATAAACCTCCTAGCAGGGCATTGAGATTTTCTTAATCAGGGTCAGACCCACAAGCACAAGGCCAATGAGTTCAGTGGGAAAAACGACTCTTCTTCCCACTTTTCTCCCCTTTCCTTTTTTCTTTCATTTGGAAGGGACCCCCTCATAAACATGCAGAGCAATTTTCCAGTACATTAACCCAGGAGGGATCCTCTCCCCGTCGGCTCAAGAGACAGAAAAGTTGAGAAGCAGGGTGAGGGGGGATACGGACGGGCCTGGGATATAAGAGGGGGCAGTTTTTCCACTGTCTTGCCCTGTACACCTAGGACAAAGACTTCATTGACTCCAATGCTTGACATCAGCCTCATAAACTAGTAGTCAGGCACAAAAGGTCTGACACTTGAGAGTACAAGTCCCTGCCTTCTTTCCATTGCAGCTGTGCAGGGGGGTTGGGCCTGACAGTGGTGTCCCTTTGTCAGCCCATAGGACAAGAGGTGAAGATAAATAGTGTTGACTTTAATGTAGTCACACAATCTTGCTATTTCCCCAAAGACAACATTTCCTCCCAGGCCTCACATCATGGCCCCAGGAGATATAACTGTGTCCCCTTTCGCCAGGGAGCAGGGGGGGAGACAACCTGGGAGAGCGGTGAGGGTGCAAAGCGGCCGTGTGGCCAGAGGGGAGAGGAGCAGACAGGCATAAATACGGAGCCGTGGGATCTGTCCCTTGTCCTCTGTAAGGAGTGGCACGGTTTTCATGCATTCCAGCTTGGTCACAGTGGTTTCTTTCATTTTCTTGAGATCCTGGAAATGGTCCTAGAGTGGGGGGGAAAAAACATGGAGGCAGGAAGCAAGGCTGGAAATCATGTACAATTACATGATTTGAAAGACTTTTAAAAACCACTCTGGCATCTTTCTGATTGTCACAAGGCCAGGCAGTAAAATGCTTTCCTGGGAACGTTTTGCTATAAGACTAAGACAAACTCTTGCGGATGCAAGACTTCCAGAATTCTACGTGCTGACGGAAGGAACACATCAGGGGTGTGGTCTGTTGCACTGGGGGGTCGTCATCATTAGTTTTTCATGTGGCTGGACATCAGCATAGGTAAACCTTTTGCATCATTGCTTTTTTTGTGTGTTAGGGAAGAAAGAATTTGAAATATGGAACACAGGACTCATTTGGATTTGATGGCTTATGACTAAGCTCAGTCGGCTGGAGAGGATCACCTTTCCTGAATCTCATCCTCAAACTGCTGGCTGTAGAGTGCCGTTTTCGATCTGTCTAAAGAGGTTCATCGGAGGATAATGTCTGAGCCACCCCTAGTTATAAGCACCTGTCTCTCGTCGGACCTCCTCGTCTTCCCAGTGGACTCTGGAGCCTTAGAGCACCCAGGTTCTAAAGAGTCATCTAAGAGTATTTTATGTGCAGAAAAAGAAAGGCGTGGTGGTGAAATACCTACTGGTCCCTTGTGTTCAAGTTGAAGAAAAGTTAGAGACGTGAATGCCAGAGGAAAGCTCTATTTAAACACCAACAGGGGAACTCAGATCAATCGTACATTAGTGGAATTTTGACATCTGGCTGAGTTTTCCTTCCCAAGTCCCTCTCATGTTTCTGAGTGTAGGGCCCTCTTCTACTTGGGGCATTTGTTTGCATCCGTTGAGCGTATATTTTGGAAATTATTCATCCAAGTTATTTCAAAAGCTTTATTCTATACGACTCTGCTTTTTAGAGAACGTTGCATTTTAGAGAATATTGCTCGAGGCTAATATTGAAAGATGTCTTCCTTGATGGGAAAATATTTGAGATTAGATCCTTTCTGTGAATTTTTGAAGTGTACAAATTTACTCTAAAACTGTTGGCTGCAAGTTGGAAAACAAGTGTCTTGAAAATAGCATGTGTATTGACGGGCTTCCCCTTGCTACCGATGTAACCTCTTCTTTGGGTGAAGGCTGTAGCTTACGTATTTCCCCGTGAACTTAACAGAACCTGTTTTGAACTTACCATGGGTTGCCTTTGAACGGTTATGTGTCAATAATTTTGACTTGTTGGTAAATACACCATGTTTTGAAGAAAGTGGATTTCTCCAAATGGCCTTTTCTTTTGACTTTTGGAGTTCCTGAATTCACTATTTCCAGTTTATACTTATGATCATTCCCCCTCCGGTAGAGCCTTGATGGTTTCCAGAAATCGTAAGTTATGCCAGAATGCAACTTCTGTTGTCACCTCCCAGATCTGGTCTTAGCGGGAACCTAATTATGTCCCCTGCTTAATCAATTGTGCCCTGCCTCTTTCTTGAGCCTTTGGGTCCTTCATTCGTCTGGACTCCTGGGCATTTCTCTGGGCTTTCTTCACCCTTCTTCCTCTGGGTTCTCAAATGGAAAATGCCATTTGACAGCTTTCAGACATGAAGTGCTGAACTTTCTGTAGCAAAGGAAGAAGCTGAATATGAGCAAACAGAAACCCAGTCTGTAGCTGTAGGAAAGAGAAAAGTTCAGGCTATATCTAGAGTGCTTTCATGGGTTGATGAGCTCTGAGCAAGTGGAAAATTTGCTCTGCTTTTCTGGGTCCGTGGATGCCTCTCCTAGTCTCTTCTTTTCGAGAGCGCATGTGGTCCCACAGGTTTTTCATGCCTAGAGATGCCTGAGATACAGTGGGCATTCGGAGCAGATCTTCTCGCAACCGGGAAGTGACTGGACGTGTTTCACTTCTCTCCCTACTCTATTTCACTTTTATCTCCTGGCTCCTAACGCAGGAAGAACTTTCCACCAGGAATTTTCTGGCAGACCGTAGGGTTGAGAATGTCTCCCACTGTTTTCTCCCGATGCTCGGAATTCCACGTGAGCAGAGTCAAGAAGGCAGTTGGAAAAACTCACGTGTTGGGTCCTGGTAAGACCTCGGTGCCAGTCTGTGCTGTCCTAACTGCACATGGACAACCATTTTCTCCCCCCCTCAGTTTTCTTATCTGTAAAATGGGCAAACTACCCATCTCTGGATGATTTTTTTTCGTCTCTTCTTCTCTTCCTCCCTACGTTCTAATAGCGAGCTGAGTTATAAGTAATCCTGGGGGGAAAAGACAGTGTTTAAGAACACAACTGGACGTTGAAGAACATAATCTCAGTTTAAGGCACTGTCGATATCACATCTAAAAAAAAAAAAAAATCAGTGAATTTGATGGACATATATGACCAAGCATTTCTTCTCCATATTTAGGCCTGGGTCCCAGAACTGGAATTGATATATCTTTGCAGCTGTCTTAGTCCTACTTGAGGACACAAAGTTGTGTATACATCCCATTAAAAACTGACTTTCCAGGCAGAGACCTCTGCCTGTGGATGCCCCCATGGGATTCAGCCCCTGGCTTGGATCTCCCCGTCTGAATCAGAGTTTAAGAATTCTTTTAAATAAACATTTGTGGTCTGGCTTATCGAAGGTCTTACTATCTGACGAAACCTTCTTTTCCTTTGTAGGCTATAAAAACTTTCTTTGCGGTAAAATGTGTATGGCACTCCACTTGTATTTATGCAAACACGTACATTTGGATTGAGGTCACAGTGTGAAAATGGCAGGCGTATTGCAAGCTGGACTGAGCCAGCAAGGCTCGTCTTTGCCCCTCATTCGCTCTGTCTCCGTCACTGCAGAGGCAAGGGAGAGATGTTGTCTTTCCACCCAAAGACCGAAGAACTCCCTCTGTGCAAATTGCAGCGGCTTCCCCCGGTGCCCCGGCTCCTTGCAGAACCCAGGCCCCAGGAACAAACTCAGAAAAAAGAGGGGCCGTGTTTGTTTTGTCCTTTTTTTCTCCTTGATGTTGGCACCAAAGGCTTCTGCTGAGGGCGTCTGATCACTTGGGCACCTCGGTTCCCAAATTCACGAGGACGCAGGTCCGTTGAATGAAGGAGTTAACCATCGTGTCTGACCCTCTGGCTTTGTTCTGCCCTCGGTGACTCCACCTCACGTGATAGTCAACTTAGTAAATATGTTCAATTTCATGACCTGTGAACCCGAAACCGGACACGGCTCAAACTCAGTTCCTGTCTCCCTTTGGGAAACTGGCTTCTTATTTCTCGTTCGTTTGCCCGTTTGTAGGATTATCATGGTCTTTGCTGTCCAAACTCAGAAATTCAGTCGCACCTCCGAATTTTGTCTTCTCTTTCTCTCTCGGTCCCTATGTGTTAGCAGCCATCCAGTGCCACTGAATCTTTTCCGCTTCTATGTCCTGATTCTATCGTCTCTATTTCTGTTGCCCCTTTTATCGAGGCCCTCAGTAATTCACGTCTGAATTACTGCCATGACCCTCTAACTGAGTGCTTTCTTCGTCACTACCCAGTATGATTCTCTGCTCTGGCCACCTCTCTTCTCCTTGTGTGTTCTCCTCAACCTTGTGCGTCCACCCAGAACAAGCTGTCTTTTTATTTTTCTCATACATTCCAACTCACATTCTTTAGCAAGCCTGCCTTGACCTCTCTAGAGCCCCGTGCATGCCTTCCCTCGGATGTTAATTAGCATTCACCATATCCTTCGTTATTCTCAGTTGAAAAAAACCCATAAAATACCTACTGCCGCCTTCTAGAAGCTCTCAGGATTATGGACAAGATTGTAAAACCTTATAAATCTGGACAGGAAGTTAGGTAGAGAGGTAGGTATAGTAATAACAACCACAATAATAATTACTAATAATTCTATTGACACTGGTTATTATTGACTGAGTGGTTCTTTTGTGCCAGGAAATATTCTGAACGTTTTAAAGTTTATGTATTTATTTTGAGAGAGAGAGAGAGAGCGTGCGCGCAAGCAGGCTGAAGGGGCAGAGAAAGAGGGAGAGAGAATCGCGAGCAAGCTTCATACCATCAGCGGGGCTCAAACTCACAAACCACGACCTGGGGCAAAATCGAGAGTCAGAAGCTTGACCGGCTGAGCCACCCAGGCACCTCATATTCTGAACATCTTGTGACCATTGACTCTTTAATGCTGACAATAACCCTATGGAGTTTTTTAGTATCCCATTTCTCGGATGTGAAAACTGAGGCCCAGAAAGGCTCAGTTCAACGAAGAACACGTTTTAAAGGAGTTCCAAAGAATTGTGAAAGCCCAGCGGAAGAGATGACTCCCATCTGTTTGGGAAAAGTTTTGTGAAACGGCTTTAAAAGGAAAAGGAAAACAATTTGTTATTTTCCATTTAATTGATTAGAAATGCTGCATCTGGGGCGCCTGGGTCGGTTAAACGTCTGACTTCGGCTCAGGTCGTGATCTTGTGGTCTGTGAGTTCAAGCCCCGCGTCTGGCTCTGTGCTGACAGCTCGGAGCCTGGAGCCTGCTTCGGATTCTGTGTCTCCCCCTCTCTCCGCCCCTCCCCTGCTCATGCTCTGTTTCTCTGTCTCTCAATAATAAATAAACATTAAAAAAATTTTAAAAATCGTTAAAAGAAAAACGAAGTGCTGCATCTGTTAGCCTTATGTAGTTGTAATTCTGAATTACATGTTTAACTGGATAATTCCTAACTGGCTGGTAAGCTCCTTGAAGAGGAATACCCATTCCTTTTGTCTCCTTTGCAGTGTGTAACCCAGTCCTTTTTTTTAATGTTTATTTATTTTTGAGAGACAGAGAGAGAGAGAGAGAGAGAGAGGCAGTGCGTGTGTGCGCAAGCAGGGGAGGGGCAGAGAGAGAGAGGGATACCCAGAATCCAAAGCAGATTCCGGGCTCTGAGCTGTCAACATAGAGCCAGATGCGGAGCCTGAACTCACAAACCGCGAGATCGTGACCTGAGCCAAAGTCGGAGACTTAACCAACTGAGCCACCCAGGTGCCCCCTCTCCCAGTGCTTTTCATATAGCAGGTGTATGTGGATTGAACTACCTTTTGTTTGCTTGAGCACAGAGATAGCACATTTCATTTTTGTTTTGTTTTCACAGTTTCTGGTTCTTAGTCTTCTGTTTTGCTCGTTGGGAAAGTAGGCTACTGAGTGTATATACTGTGTATATGGCAATACGATTAAAATAATGTTTTTTTAATATTAATTCATTAGAAAAGATATCTGGACCTATTTTCCTCCATTTGTCCTAAGGTAAGCAAGAATAGATTCATGACAGAAGGGATTAAGCCTGGTCTAGGTGAGCTGATGTTTGTTGCTAAAGATCTTCATAGAACCGGTGCTGTTCCCTAGGGTTCTCATTCTTGTAGTATGTTCTTTTCTTTCTTTCTTTCTTTTTTCTTTCTTTCTTTCTTTCTTTCTTTCTTTCTTTCTTTCTTCTCTTTCCTTTCTTTCTATCAGAGAAAGAGAGGACAAGCGGGGAGGAGGGGCGGAGAGAGAGAGGGACAGAGGATCTGAAGCAGGCTCGGTGTGGACAGCAGAGAGCCCTTTGTGGGCTTCGAACGCACGAACCGTGGGATCATGACCTGAGCCAAATGCCGTCGCTTAACAGACTGAGTCACCCAGGCGCCCCATGGCACATATCATTTTGGTAGTATGTCCTTTCTAGTGTCAGTGACTTCCTCAAAATAAATAAAAATAAATTAAAAAAAAAAAGAATATCATGAAACACCAATGACTATTTAGGCAATTTTGATGGGAATTTCCTGACTGTGTGCTTGTTTTTCCTTAAACACAGTGATTTTTTAAAATATAAATCATGCTCATTATCAAGCTGTTTTATGAATGAATCCATATAATGAATGGATTGGTTATTTCTAGTTTGAATCAAAGTGTGGTCAAGTTTTCTATGACACACAGAGAAATCATCAAAAAGGTCTACACCAACCACAACCAAGTCTCGTAAAAACATGAATTCAGTAGTAGGTTTGAAATGGATTGGAGCGCTTTAACACTCCAATTTGTTCCTGTTTGGAGTTTTAAAATAGACATTTTCTGAGTACTTAAAAATTATAAGTCCTCAAAATGGAAGTTTAAAATTTGGAAAAACCATATAAAGAGGATTACTTCCTGACAATATAACCATTCAAGGACAACCTTGGTTAGCATTATACTTTAATTTCTTGTAGATGGTGCGCAGAGGTGATGTGCAAATATGTAACATTCAGTTCTGTGCGGGCATTGACCAACAGGAAACATTGCTGTATATAAACAATCAATCTGGGTGAATTATGTTTTGCTGAGTAGCATGTCTCTTATATGTGCATAAATATATGTCTATACATAATGTACACATTTAAGAGTTTGTATGTTAGTTGCGTGTACGTATACAATATCCAATCTTACAAATTATACGTTTTGAATATAATAATTGGAATGTCGATGTTTAGATTATCCTAACCATTGTTTACCTCTGACTAATCTGTGGAAAAAATAGAATGGTTGCCAGGCATATTAGAAATGTAAATTTCTCCGGGGAAGGATGGATTTTCAAACTATTTAACGAACACTTTCAAAACACCTGTCTATTAGCGATGACTATGTAAAGTGTAAATCATTCTCAGCAAGATCATAGAGAAACTGAAGGAAGAACTTTGGCAGGGACAATATTTTCCTACCACTACCGGGCTACAGCATGGAATTTGAAATAATCTGCATGGCTTTTTAAGCTATTTTTTGACACTTTTCACCGATTAGTTTATTATTTTTTTTAGCACCCCTGCCCCAGCCCTTAACCCCAAGAGGTAAATATTTTACTCGATTAAAATTTCAGTTGACTATCCAACTTCATCATTTGAAAACAAGTGGAGCATATCTAGAATGAATTTAACAAAATTCCTTTAAGAAGCAAAATTGTGTTCTGGATAGACCGTGATTGTGCAGGTACCAACAGTGGACGTTTTACAGAGCCTCCCTGAGGAATTAAGTTCACCTTGAAGCTCACATGTTAAGATATCCTTCCCCCAAATGGGTAATCATTAACTTGTAAATCCATGATTGAGTCTTGAAGTATTTTTGAGACATTAGGGGAAAGGGAAGGACCTCCATCTTTCTGCTTAAAACTCCACAGAGTTAGTCTTGGGAGATCAGAAAGGATTCCTGTAAGATAGGTATATATGGGCATATGCCAAGAGTCGCCTCTTTGATATCAGGGTAACCGTTGTGCCCACCTGATTGGGAAGGAGGCTTTCTTTGTTTTGACACATCTACCTACGCTGGTTGGTGATTACAAAAGTACACTTACCCGACCAGCCGCTGAGATGTGAAAAGCCTCATAAAGGATCAACTGAAAATTAGATTTTGCCGCAAACATGCACTCCATCACACATGGTTAACAGATCAGAGTACCTCACAGAATAGCCTCGCCTCCCATGTGATGCGAAGCTGCTTCAGAAGCACACAATTTTTTTTTTTGCATTTATTCGCACCCCAAAATGTCCTGTATCAGGGAATTCACTCCATCAGAGCAGAGCGATTTCCAGCCTCATTTGTGTTTGAAACATGAAAACAACGTAACAGCTGCATGCTGCATTGAATAAGGAAGATACACATGCATTTAAATCACTTATATCTTACTTTTTTATGATGCAATTGTGAATTATGTTCTTTTTGCATCTGTAATTAGAGGGCAGAACAGATGGCGAAAGCTTCGTTTAAAGTGATGTGTCCATTAAAATAACCTATGCCGCCGAATGATTGTTCACTATAACAGGGTATTCATTCACTATGGCAGGCACTTTGCTGTACTGAAATATGTTGCAAAGGCCCCTGGACTATACATGATGCTTATTATTTTTAAGGGCTTTCCAATAAAAGGGTTCACTGTCGCACAGCTAGCTTTGTACCTCATTTATCTTCCGAGCATATGTTTTACTATATTGTTCTAATTAAAAAGTGACCTTGTATATAATGATCAGAACTCAGTGCTGAAAATGATTCATATAGGAGCTGGGGATAGGAGAAGACAGTCCAAGCCATATTAAACTGGGCAGTGAGGTGGGGGGCGGGAGCAGTGGCTTTGAGGGAGAAAATCTTTTCTGGTGATCAGAGTGCAAAGAGTTTCAAAGGTTCTGTTCATCTCACAGACTCGTGAGCCCCCTATTACACGTTACGGGGATAGGGTTTTGGAAGAGGAAAAAAAAAAAAAACCCGTAAGGGTAAAAGGTCATCATGAAATTTGGTTCAACGATGCTCATGTAAAATTTAGCGATTTTACATTTGGCCAAAGCCAAATACTGACTCCTGCGTTGTTGAAAACTCTTCAAGATGCATTTTATTTTGCCTTGCTTGGCCAAGATATGTTGGAACTTTTTGCCATACCTGCTTCATCAGCGCTAATACAAAATATTATTGAACTTTTCTTTTTATCAGCTTCTGAGGACAAAGAACTTTCAAATGTCATCTCATCAAATGCCTAGAACTCTATAAAGTAGGTATCGTTTTCACATTATTAAAGAGAAAACAGTTTGAAAGATTAGGAAAGTGATCCTACTCATCCAGCTGGTAATGGCATTAAAAAAAAAGATTGAAAGCAATGGAAGAAAACATTTATAAATGAGTGTCTTCATGTAACTTTTTAAATGTAGTTTGGGGGAGAGAATTTTCTAAGTCAAGATTTGGGGAAAAAAATCAAAATCCCACGTTAAATATATTACCAACAAAATTAAAATGCAAACGCCTAATTAGAAAAAAACATTAGTAACTTATATGAGAGGACTTGTGTTATCCTTAATATGTGAAGAGCTCATCCAAATCAATAAGAAAAGTGCTGAGATTTCCAGCAGGAAAATACTGCCCGGACAAAGCAGTTTACAGGAGGAAATGCAAATCGCTAATGAAAATAATAAATGATTCCACTTTATTTGTAGTCAGACGATTTTAAAATAAATAACCAAAAGTAATATTTTCACCTAAAACACGGGAAGCCATTCTTAAAATGTTCACTCGTTCCTGGTGAAAATTCAGTAGTCAGGTCATTGGGGTGGAGGGAACATACGTCAGAATTACCTTTCTGAAAATTATTTGAACCGGTTATATCAGGAACACTAAAAATCGTGTGCATTTTGGCCATTAATTCTACTTCTACGATGTAATAGTTTTCACAGTGACTGGTGGTGGCTATACCTGCGAGCACAGGTTGACGTATAGACTTGTCAAATCATTATGTTGCACGCCTGAAAATTAGTGTGACACTTTTTTGAAATAATAGCAATTGGTTCCGTTACTTTTTTAAAGTTTATTTATTTATTTTGAGGAAGAGAGAGAGCATGCGTGTGCAAGCGGGGAGGGGCAGAGAGAGAGAGAGAGAGAGAGAGAGAGAGAAGGAGGGAGAGAGAGAATCCCAGCAGGCTCCACACTGCCAGTGCAGAGCCCAACATGGGGATTGATCTCACAAACTGAACTCTGAGATCATGACCTGAGCCAAAATCAAGAGTCAGATGCTTACCCGACTGGGCCACCCAGGTGCCCCCCGCAAACTAGCGTAAGGTTGGGGGTCAACCATACTTCAATAAAAATATTATATTAAATTCAAAACTGAGTAAATAACATGTTCTTAAACTTGGGGTTCTGTTTGCAAGCAAGGACGAAATCTTATGTCAGAATGACTTACTTGTATAGACACATTCCAAAATCCATTATGAAAATTCACTTTCGGCAAACTGAATTCCATCCCTGACAGTTTGGTTCATCAATGAGAGATTCTCATACTTCAGCAGTTTTTCTGCACCAGCCTTTGTGTGAGTAGTTAATAATCTGTAAACACCATTTAAATGCACCAGGGGAGTTCACCATTGCGAAGAATTCTGTAGGGAGCCCTTTTGTAGAAGGAAAAGGCTTGGGATAATACAGATATTTACCCCCTGCACATTGTTTGATCGGTTTCAACAGTTAGTTAAACATCCTTTCCGTGGAGCTTCCAGTCATCGCTAAGAGTATTTTTATTTCTGAAGAAAAGAATCACTCCCATTTTAGCAGAGTAAATGTTTCCCCCACCTTCTTCAGTAAACTTTTAATCTGGCATTGTACTAGAAGGGTGTGAGGAAATTTGAATGGCAGCGGTCTTCAGGTTTTCTGAACTGGGTTTTATGGAATCCCATAACTATTCTTCCAGATTTTTCGCGAGCATGGTCAGCCTGGGGTTGGGCTGACAGGCGAGAGAGGAAGTGCAAGTTAAAGTAAGCAGCTCTGCCTTCTTTCAGGAGGAGCTTAGAAACGTCTGTGGGCTCAACACTTCTATGGAAATGATGTGGAAAGTTACAACTCTCCCTGATGTTGGATGCTCAGAGGAGAGACACTGAGGTTCCATGCCTGGACTTCCTACCTGACTCTCCTGTAACCTTCCAGCGTCCCAAAATGTCCTAGTGTGGACCGATGATAATTAACACCGGGTTCCTAGGACAATCATGAGGGTTCCGGAAATGGTAATATGGAAATGATTTTCAACCCCGCCCGGGGGAATCAAGCACTTAACACATTCTGTGTTTTGACTGCTTTCTTGTCAAACTCCATTCCGGGTTGGAAACTTCCCCAGAGCATGTGTGAGTCCTCCGCCTCCATTTCCCCCCCCCCCACCCCGACGGCTTACTCCGGGCAGTGGAAGGAGTCCACACTTCCTTGTCTATAAATAGGTGGTTTCTTCTCTTTCGTTGGGCTCCACCAAAGTAGAAGTTTCTGAGTGAAGTGTGGCTATATTTTAGACTCTTTGGAGGATGCCGATGTATTCCAAGGATCAACGAACAACAATCCTGCCAGTGTTTCCATTATTTCCATTTATCAACATCTCTACCAACGTCATTAACTACTTCACGCAAGGCCCCGGGGCAAAATTTAAAGATACTTTCCCTGTCCGTTAGGATCTTTGAACCTAGTTTCTTCATGACAAAAAAAAAAAAAATGTGATCCATCAGTAACGAAGAGATTAAGTATTTGGCATTCAAGATCCAGACTTTTCACAAATGTAAAAATATTCCAGACGTATTCTTTATTGATTTGAAATGGAATCAGGACATACAAGGAGTACAGAATGAATACGGAATGAAGGATAGATGGCTCTATATTAAAATCTGGTTGCCAAACATACCAGGAGAAAATGGCTCTTTTGTGCGTTTTTTTTCTTTTATTGTGAAAACTCGATTTTAAAATATCAATATTTTATGCTTTAATTTTTGATCTCTGACCAACCTATTTGTCATTGTTGGAATGGTGTTCTGCAGCCACTACTTATATGCTTTTTCATTGTAAAATGGGTCTTTGGTGATCATTCTTTTTCACTGAGTGCATCTATCTTTCTAGGTTAAGACTTTCGGGTTTTACTTCCCCAAAGGTTACATCTATAATAATTGTGTTACCCTACCTGACAGTGGCCATTTCTCAATTATTCTAACTCGAGTATTTGTGGTTTCCAGACTGAGTATGCTTCTCATTTCTTCCCATACACAGATGTTTGCTTAATGAATGCCTGTGGTTTGCTTCCTCTGCCCCAGAAAATTAAGAGGCCATAGATCAGAGGAGAAAATGCTAATTCAAAGGCTAGGCATGGTTTGGTTGGTTGCATTTGTCAGCCTGGTGAAATGGTTTAGATTTCTATGATTTGTTCACGGGATTTCTTGAGCCTACGCAGGTTTTGATTCATTAAGGTCAATTCAAGAAGCTTTGTGGCTTTACCTATCTGCCAACCCAGGTAAGTTGTGAGTGTGTGTGTGTGTGTGTGTGTGTGTGTGCGCGCGCGCTCCCTGAGACCTTGAGCATTGTCCATTCTGATTGTGAATGAAGGTGTTGACTGACGTGTTCTCACAGAGGACAGTGTTCAGGTCTTGAAGAGACCTGTTGGGATAAACACATTCAAGATAATAGAGTTGGAGCAGGACAAAAGCAACGTCATTGTGAAAATGCCTTCAACCTGAAACATTCTAATGGAACTATGCATGAACAATGGACACAAACTGCCTAATGTGGTATGTCAAGATAGCAATAACCCTTAATGGCAACTGTAAAATGAAGCATTATGTTAGCCAGCAGAAAGGAAAATGCAAATTGATTCTCTTTTTTTGTTTAGATGTAAGTGCTTATCAAGGTTAGTAAGCATTCAAGGTCTGTGACACCAGAATAATTTGTTTTATCATAATACACGGAAAAGGAGGGTGCTTGGGGCTTTCAGAGTAACTCAGATGGCCAGACAGAATTCTGCTCCGGGCTCTTAACAACCCCATCTCCACGTATCTCCTAATCTATTTGGTAGGGAAGGGTATCAAAACTGAGATGATGGAATTAATAGTTATAATGGATGATAGCTAGTCAGACATATTTTGTTCCTTGGTGAGGTCATTGAATTGCAGCTTGCATTTCGTCGCGAACTGTTTTACAGTTGCCTATCAGCCAAAGGTTTTCCAAGTGCTTTATCTGAGGCTCTGGGACAGTACATGTCATTCGTTGTTCACTCTTCCTGGTCACAGAGGCACAGTGGACAGCAGAGATTAAGCTATACATGAATAGGCGTGGCCGGACTGAAAACCACAACCAACCCAACCAACAGGTCTCTATACTAAATCCAAAGTCTAGAAGGCCCTTTTATACCCATCTTGTCGCTACTCTGAGGTGACAGCTTCATCCTGGGATGCTGTCGTATAGTGACACCTATTGTTTGATGAGGCAATTTTTGGCAATGGCTTCATGCATCTCTACCCAGATGGTCGCTCAGGAAGAGGCAAGGTGGGAGGGCAGAAGGAATCATACTGATGGGCAAACCTTTTCATTTGCGATACTGAGTCACCGTGAGAGGCTGCGGAATGTCTTTCTCCAGTATAGGTTATCTCTAATGACAGGGCTAATTTGTGGAGATCTTGCCAATGGTCAGTATCAGCTACTCAGCAATCCCTTTCGGCTGGTCAGTTGATGCAAGATGCAACCGATCGTTCTCAAGCACATTAATGAAACACATGCAGTTAGCTCCCTATAAGTGGAACTGAACACAAAAACGGCTACATTTCTCTAATTCTTAAGTAGGATTTTGGTATTTGGATCTTCTTGCCAGTAGGTTTCTGAGTGATATGATCTTAATGGAAACGTTGAGACTTCTATTTGGTGGGTTGTTAACTGATGGGAATAACTAGTGAGTTACTACCCTGGGGAATTTGATGAGTCCAATACCAAAAATATGTAAGACACCATCGCTTTCCTCAGGGAACTTTCAGCTGGATGTTGGCTGATCTCTCATGCTATTGCTCTGAAAATAAACGGAACACTTTCTTTTTTTTTCCGCAGGAATAGCTCATTTTCTGTTAAGGAAAAAATCACCAATGAGTTTTATACCAATTAAGAATACTGTAATACTAAAAATGAAACTGTATTAATGGCTTCTTTGGTTTGTAATCAGAAAATAACTTGAGCTACCTTATTGGGGGAAGAAAAAGATACTCATTGGGAGGACACTGAAATCATCATGAAGACATTGAATCCGGTGGCCTCAGAATGCTTGGAAACACAGCAGTGTTGAGGTCTTGAGATCCCAGGTAGCTGTTGCTTTGGGACCTTTCCTCTGGAGTCCCAGAATTACCTAACCTGGGTTCTCAGTCATTCTCTGTTAAAGTGAAGAAGCTCACGTAAGGGAAAAGCCAACTGGCCAACTTGGGCCAGAGAGCTGACAATGCTGTCACACAGGAGGAATACATTTCTCTTCCACCTTTGTATCTTCCACTGGGCCCACACCAACTGTTGGCACAAGAAATGTGGTTTGAAAGAAGGGATAAGGCAGAGTAAACGTGAATGCACCCTCGAGACCTCCGGAACGTCCTTTCCTTCCTGCGGCTTCCCCGAGCTTTGTGGCCGTCCCCCGGACCTTCCCCTTGCAGCCTATAGGTGGCAATGAGACGTTTCTCTCTCGGGCTTTTCTTTTCTTCAGGTCTGATGGTAATGACAGATCATTCAGAAGCATGCTGTGTTTGGAATGAAACCAACACGGCCAACAGTGTTCTATATTCTTCAGTCCCTATCAATCTTGACAAGATTTTTATATGGGGATTTTATGACGAAAGGCTTCATAGCCCATCACACCTTCCCTCAGCCAGCCGCTCCCAGAGGAATATTTGTCTACAATTGCAAAAAAAAAAAAAAAAAAAAGGCAAGAAAACATACAGCACATTGCCATTCTCAACGTAAGCAGCCTCCGATGTCCTCGCTATTGACTGCACAGACTCACAGGCCTTTTGGGTGTATGCTGTATTTGTAACACATACGTCTGATATGCTTAGATTTTTCACTCACACAAATTATGCCAGCATATGTACGCATGCAGCAACCTTTCCCGGATATACAGTGGTAGGTCACACACACGTACACACACCCACGGGAAGGAAAGAAAAGAAAAGGGAAAAATATGACCGTTTTCACTCCTTTGCAGAGAAGCATTAATTGTACGTCCGGATTTGGGGTGCGGCGGTAGCATTGGGAATGAGGTGAGTTGAGGGCTTTTGTAAAAAAAAAATCTTTCCTCTTTTCCACTGTGTCCATTTTGCTAAATCTGCTTACCAACAATCGAGGCCAGTGCGCTAATTTGCCTAGTTTGGAACTGGAGAGGATGTGGATTGATTTTCAACTTCTCTCCGAATACAGGGGAAGGGCCATCTGTCAGGATTAACCGGGTGCGTAAATCCCTTTTGACTCATCTTCTCTGACAACGGGGTGGAAAAGTAACTGGTCAACCACAGTGTTCTCTCACTCTGCCGTAAGAAATATACTTTCCCTCTGAGAAGTCCATCAGTTAATATTAACAAGGAGAAAGAGAAAGAATAACTTGGCAGGAAGCTCTGAATTTCCCCCAGACTCGAGTCAAGAGATCATCAAGGAAGGAGTCTAGCTGTAAAGTATACTTCTCTTCCTCTGATGAGAGTGACAACCAGGGTGGCTGGAATCAGAGGGCAGCCTGCTCTCCCTCGGGCAAACAAACACCCACTCTGGTAAGTGCCTTTTAATGTGCATCAAGTCTGTGTCTAGGAAAAGGATGCGTAGTTGGCAACTACAGAGCTGTAAGGGGATAGCTTTGACATGCTGATAAAGCTTCTCGGTTTACTTTGGACTTGACTTTATCATTTACTGAAGGATATTATTAGTGTGGAGATGATAGCCACTCTCTCGAACTTCTCGACTTCTCGAACGAAAGCCAGTGAAATGTACATGAACAAAAGGTCTGTTATGGAGAATCCTACCCTGTTTGTTCAGTGACTCGGGGATCCTAATCGTACAACTTCAACAGAGATAAGGCCCGGGAGCGGAGAAAAAGAGCCCACCCAGTTCGTGGCCCCCAGGAAGATGAATGAAAGTCAGCCGTGTTAAAAATGGAAGCTCTTCCAACTCCGAGCATGTGTGTTGTTTTCCCTTATTGCAAATTTGATATTATAAAAATAGATTTGCTCTTTGGAGCCAGATGGCATGCAATACTTCTGAAGTGAAATTCAGCCTTATGACAATGGCCATCGCCAGCAAGGAACCACTTGGGCTATGATGCTGAACCGTGTAGCTCTTTGTGAGTCCTTCCCGTCAACGAGCACTTCTGCACCTCTCTGGAGGCCAAGATATACACAAACCCCTTGATGACGATGTCACCACGGTTTGGGTGGAGTACCTTTTTTGCTTGTTTTGTGTTTGCATTTCATCTGCCTCATTCTTGTTTGAAAAAAAATAATAATTAAGAACACATAAACAGTAACCTTGGGACTGACCAATTAGCTGGGTGCTTCACAACATGGTTGTACTGCTCATTTTCCAATGGTTTCATTGATTGATTGTTTGATTGATGTACCCGTTCATTCAAAAAAGTCTACAAGTGCATATAGGCAACATCATAAGACCTGAAGTCAGATGATCCATGTTGACCTGTCAAGACACAATTTTTAAAATCTTTGTCTACTTGGGAAACTTTATGTTTTTGTTTTCGCTCTGGCTTCTATAGTTTATAATGGAGATAATCGCAGTAATTGTTCATGAAAATATCTTTATAAAAGTGATTTATAAATTGCAAACTACCGTGGAAATACTTTTTATTCTCAGAGGCCGTAACTGTAAGCGGAATATTGTATAAGCTAAGTGAATAAGCGTATTTTAAGCATCTACTCTATGATCAGAAATGTGTGAGAAGTTTTATAGATAAAAAGACTAATCTGACCGATTCTGTATTCAAGAAGTTTAAAGTCTATGAGAAAAAAATATTTTTAGTTATGAAGAGAACACATATTTGATCATAAAGTTTTCTTCAAATTTTCTGTAAGGTAATTTATTGGCCAGGCAAGACCATCAACAGTGTGATTCTCTATGGCCCTTATCGTGATTTTGCAAGAATTCACATTTAAAGATAATACAAGTTATTTTACAATATGCTCCTCTAGTCGTAATAAATTACTCATTTTTATTTCCTAATTCCATGCCAGTTGGGAAACTTAATGAAGAACACTGAATCAGGCTCCTTTTTTTTTTCTGTACTGTTGAAAAACCAAAATAATTTTCAATAATAATTAGAAACATTTATTTTTTATTTTCAACAACGAATATCCAATTGTTGAAGCAAAATTTCCACGTGCAGGCTTGACCAAAAAAAAGGGTATTTAAACACTGATGAGTTCACGTAATAGCGTTAGGATTTAAGAAAGTAACTTCACCTTTCGACATCCAGTGTTCTGATGCATAAACGCAATAATAATGCATACGTGAAAGGTGAAAGCTAAAAATATGTGTGGAACACCTGTGTGAATTAGATGCAGGCCTGAGTTCTGGTAACAAAGAGACCCAAAAGGCAGTAGCTTGAACAGAAGTTTCTCCCTTCCTCATGTGGTCACTTGAGTGGTAGTCTTGGCTGCTCAGTGGTTCAAGGGCCCAGTCAAGCTCCACTGTGGGTTCCAACAGTCCCAGTTGCACCATGGAGGTCAGTAGGATGCCACTTAGTGACTCGAGGGGCTGGTCAAGGGCATCAGGGCATCCGAGAACCTCTGCGGGCCCCACTGCCACAGGGATCTTCAGAGAAACGATCATTACAATCTTAGGCAACATCTCACGACCTCGTGCGACTCTGCGGGGCCGCCCACATCACGTCTCTCGGGCTACCTACCGCATTTTCCTGATAATACCGGCCATTAATTTGGATGACTGTTCGTGATTTTCCTTCCATGAAGGCGTACCGTATGCCGAAGGGGGTGAAACTCAGGCTTAAAGGTGTGGAGACGTTATATGTGGGGTGTGTAGGTATGTGTGTGTGTGCGTGTCTGTCTGCGTGTGCAGTGATTCATTCAACCAGGCAAAAGAGGCCGTTGTTGGGAAGGCTTATTCCACGGGCGTCAGGATCAAAGCCGCCTGGAAGATTCCCACAAGGCGTCTTTAGCCCAGTAGGGTTTGATGAACCAGGAATTGCAATTCTTCTTTCAGAGTCTTCTCAGGGTCTACGGGGTTGCAGCCGAGGGCTCTCATTTCTCCCACAGGCCTTGGGACTTCCCGGCTCGGGGTAGGTGTTACAGATGGTGCCGCAGGTAAGTGTCAGATGGGGAACCAGCGTGCGTCCTTGTCACCTTCCCTTCCCCAGAAGCTACTTTCACGCTGCCAGCCCGGGCTCAGGTGCCTGGCTCTCTGCCCTGCTCCTGGAGTTCTCTTTGACATTGCAGCTTGTCTACCCTGCCCCGTGGAGTGTGAGAAATCATAGGCAACAGAAGCTGCTGGAAGTGCCACGAAACAGGGGTTCTGGCCCTGACTCTCATTGACGTTTCTTCTCCCCCTGCTTCCCATGCAGCTCAAGAGTTGCAAAGTGTTGCACTGTGATATTTCCACCAAAAGATGGTGGGACCAGTTAATTTCCCTCGTCCAGTCAAGGGGAGGTGAACCGGTCTCAAGGAAGTGTGGCTTTACCTATATTGAATTGAGACTGTCCAGAGAGTTCCAGCTTCCCTGATGGAACCCGGGACAAGATCACGTCTAGGGGTGTGGCTAGAGCTTGTTCGAGGATCAGAGAATTCTAGACTATTCCCAGAATTGTTATATTAAAAAAAAAAAAAACAATTTTAATTGGCATGCAAAAAATAAAACAGGCTTAGACATTTTGTGGCGTATTTAACATTTTTACATGTATCAAAAAAACACAGTACACACAAACAATCCAACTGTGTCTGTTTTTTCTTTAAATCAGAATAGAGTTCCTAAAATATACTGATGCATGGAGAGTGAAGTAGGATAGTTTTATAATGGGGTATGTGTGGAGTAATCACTCCTCTTACGTGGGACAGTCCTGGTTTACCCCCATTGTCCCAGCATCATTATGAAAGACACTCAAAACATGTACCGGTTTGGACGATAAATGGTTTGGCCAACTTGGGAATGTGTTAAAACCTGTGTCTACATGCATTTTTTTCCCCATATTCTGCAAGTGGCTCAGTGACTCTATGGAAAGCTTATTCCCAGAAACATCAAAAATCTCGGTAGAAATGGGCTTTGAGAATGAACATGAACGCCATCTCCATGGAGAAGACACCGGAAGTCGTGGTGATTGGGCGTGAGGAGCTGGACCAGCCTGTTCCCCGGGGCATGGGTGATGGGACCCCCCTACAAGACCTGCATTTGTTTTATACTTGGTATTTTCCATAGCGTGGCCCCATATATCATCTCAACCTATCCTTTGATATCACTGCAACGGAGACAGCACCTATAGTATAATTTCCGTTTTATCCTTGATGAAAAAAAAAACAAAAAATCAGAGCAATAGGAAATATCCAACAGATTCTGGACCAAAAATCTTTCCAACTCAAATTGAGAGCAATTCTCCTCTGCAGTGCATACAGGAAAAGTTACCCCATGCTTGGAGAACATTGTGATCTCTAACGCCCCACGTGCCATTTGCCGTGACCGGAAACACACTTGAACCCTGGACCCCGGGGACTCAGGTTTCCATCCAGATTTTCCCATTTTTTAAGATCACAGGCAACCTAGGATGTCTCTCTGAACCCAGTCTTTCTTCACCTGCATCGTATAGAAGGATAATACTTCTTCCTCCAGTGGTCTGGTCATATTAAATGAGATTAGTGTAACGTGCCTCAGGCATATTATACAGGAGGCACCAAACAATCCATTTCTTCCTTCAAGTATGCGTAAAATACTTACGTTTTTAGTGCATCTTTAAATTTCATTTGCGAGTTTTAGGACAGAGACAAGACACTCGAGGCTATTTCACATTTCTTTTGTGAGTTAAGGGCCTGCTAACCTTAGGGACCCAGTTAAACCAGCAGCTGAATTTGCTGGCAGATAATAACACATGGGTTCCATCCCTGCTCCTTATAAACACTGAATAAATCTGAAATTCCCTACCACTGGAAAGAAATTTAATATTTAAAGGTAATTTGACCTGTACATGTGTGTACCATGAATATTTAATGAAACCTATAGCAAATGTATTTATATAGCATTAATCTGAGGATATTTATTTCTTATTCATTTGCTAGAATATTTCCTCAGCAAATGTGAAGCTGCCCTCTGCAAAAATGCTCAGTTCTAAAGGTATGCTGAAGCACCGGGGAGTGGAGTGATTTCTTTTCCTGCTATAAATGTCCGTGCTATCTCTGCCCCCTTAAAAACACAAGCTATTCTAAAAGGACAAAATGTAACCCAAAGACACGGCCATAGGGTTATTCCCATGCATCACCCTGTGGACCCCTTATTCCATTTCATAAAATCTGTACAAACACAGAAAAACCAGGTCCAACTTTTTCACTTTCCTTTGCTATAGATCATTTCATTCCTTTATGCTATTTCCACGTCTCAGGGTTTTAAATTAAAACAACATGCATGATTCAATTTAGTTGCTAGCTTATGTAATTCAGAGATTCACCTCTTCACTTATTTTATTTTATTTTATTTTATTTTATTTTATTTTAGATAAGTTAGGATACCTACAGGGAATGAAGGAGTTTTTTTCTCTGATGTCACTTCCGCTTTAGGATTATAAAAAAAAAAAGGAAAACCAAGCAAGCGAGTAACATCAACAATAAAACACCAAACAGAAAGATGTTATTGGGTGCTTTTTTGTTGTTTCACTAAGTCAGATGCGGTGGATTTGAAGAGAATAAATACAATGTGCCGCATGATCACTTTTTAGAACTTAAAAACTCCAACATATTGGAAAGGAAAAAAAATACAGAAAAATGAGTATCGGCTTCTTTCACATCCTGATGGGTAAGTGTGCAAGCTGAGAAAGGCAGTCTAACCCATCGGTCAAGGTTACTGGCTAGAGCTTCTGAGGGTAGTGCCGACCCTGAGTGAGTCATATCACAAACTATTTTTCATGTTTTGAATTGTGTCCCCTTTTTTTACATAACCATGCTCCTCTTTAAAATGTTACTCGAGTAGGAAAACAAAACCAATGTTTATGATCAGCATACTCTCTTAACATGTTATTACCAAGATGTCATGTTTTGCGATCTAATGGGAAGAAAACAACATTTAAGATACACCTTGAAAGCGTTTTAGCTATTTGAAAGCACAGAATTCCAAAGGAATCTCCTCCAACACTACATGTCTAAGAATTGTAGCCCAGAGGAATTGATAATGTGTTCACACCAGGAGAAGTACTTGTGGTTAACTTGGAAATTTGGTTCACATGTGACTTCATTAGAATAGTCACGAAGCTCTGCCCTGACTTTCCCTGACCTTCATAGCCCAGTGGATCTTAACCGTGAAGGTTGGAGATGCATTGCTAGCTGTTTAAGAATGTTTTGAAAGCTCATGTTAATACTCAGTTGTCATAAATGCCTTTGTGCCTTAGGATAGAGCCCCTTTTTTGCTTCTCCAACGGGGGGTGATGCGGAGGATGGCGTCAGTTGCGACGTCCATTCGCATGACTTAGGCCTTCAGACTCCAGGGAAATAGACTGTAAGAAAAGAACAGCAACCAGTTCTCCTGACTGATCTCAGGCTTAATCCGCTGTTGCCAGGGTCCTCACGTAGCGTGATCTAGCACACACACACACACAAATACATAACGGCAACAAAATTTTCACAAAATATTGACTTTTACTACGTGAAATTGCATGATGGCTTTTTCTATTCCAGTCTATCCCTTTTCACTGAAAAAAAAAAATGCTGCTCACACCCCTCTAAATCATGACCAGCGGTGTGAAAAGCATCCGCGTCAGCACCCAACAAGGCACGGAGTAGTGGAGCAGTGTGTATGTTTTGAACAACACCATTTTTACAAAGTATTTTTATCTTTTTCCCAATGGCCACGCGTAGCCTGTCTCGGCTGTATCTTCTTTAGGGATCTCTTCTCCGTAGCCCAGCACAGAGCATCTTCTAATTTTAGCCCACAACAGAAATTTAGGACACCCTCCGAGAATTTTGGAGTGGAGGGTGTACGGGACCAGGCGATACGCGAAGCATGGACAGAGTTGCCATAGAACGTAGGAGACAAGATACATACATACAAGATAACATACAAGACGAGGCCCTGGCTAAATTTGAATTTGAGATAAATAGTGCACACCTTTTTAGTACAAGTTTGGCCCAAATATTGCATGGATATGCCTATGTCAAAAAAAAAATGATTTGTTACTTATCTCGAATGAAAACTTAACTAGCCATCCTGTATTTTCATTTGCTCAAGACAACAACCCTCAATCTTAAGAACTGTGTGTTCCACTTAGGGCCCGCTGATGGAGTTGACATTTTATTTCTCCAATTTATAAAATGTGAAAGTCAATTTGGTAAGCATTCAGGTCCCATCCAAGCACTTCATTTTCTCTCTTTTGAGATAGAGAGATGTGAAATATAGAGTAGTAAAGAACACCAGGTAGTGGGTGCATCACGTTGAAAATTACTTCGGTTTTAGTATTTACGCTGCAGTGAAGTCACATGACCGTATATTTAACCTGTGACCAATCAGATAATGTATTGCTAAGAGAAAGAGACAACAGTGCGTGGTGTTGGGCTATTTCCCTCGCTGTGTATCTCGACGAGCATGCGCCCTGGAGAAAACAGCTGATATTTTCTTAATACGCTCTCGTAGAAGATCTTTGTGGGCTCCCGCAGCCGTGGGTTGTGCCTCTGAGATCTTCCTTCAAGAAAGATCCTACCATTCAGGGACAAGGAGCACAGTTAGCTGATAGCCTTCGGTTATAGCTCCTCAGGATCCGCTGAAGCTTTTCCAGCTGACACCACACTCTTCCATGCAGCCCTGTTCAATGCCTGAACATGGCAGAAGGTACCAGTGCCCGGTACGTTTAGCCCAAAAACCCAGGCGTGCTTCACGCCGGAGCTCTTGGTGGCATAGCTGGGCTTTGTCAGATCTGTATCACAACTGGAGACTCTCCTGCCAAATTCCGCCTTTCCCTCCGTTTTTAGAAAAAAGTTTATTTAAGGGACACTTGGGTGGCTCAGTCAGTTGAGTGTCCAACTTCAGCTCAAGTCGTGATCTCGTGGTTCATGGGTTCGAGCCTCACATCAGGCCCGCTGCTGTCAGCGCAGAGCCCTCTTCGGATCTTCTGTCTCCCCCTTGCCCCACTCTCTCTCTCTCTCAGCCCCTCCCCTGCTGGCACTCTTTGTCTCAATAGTAAACCTTTTTAAAGAGGTTTGTTTATTTTGGGAGAGAGAGAGAAAGTGTGAGCATGAGTGTGTGTGCACAAGCATGGGGGCAGGGCAGAGAGAGAGAGAGAGAGAGAGAGAGAGAGGGCATCTCAAGCAGGCTCCAAGCCACAGCACAGGGCCTGATGTGGGGCTCGATCCCCCAAAGTGTAAGATCACAACCTGAACCAAAATCAAGAGTTGGACGCTCAACCCTCGGAGCCACCCAGGCGCCCCCCCTTGCCTTTTCTCTCTTTATCTCTTCTGAGCATTAACCCCAATAAACTTCATTCCCCCCGGTAAACTTTGGTGTCCCCTCCCCCCCAGTCCTCAGAGCCTAAAGAGACGGCCTGCCTCTCCCTAGGAAGAGCCTGCATTCCCTTGTGGGGGAAGATACTCCTGAGTTCTTATCCCTTCAAGGACTTGCCTCTTCCTTTGCCGACCGCAAGCTGAACACTTGGCATACTGAGGTTGTGCTAAGCCAGATGAGGACTTTGTGCCAAAGGGGCCATATGAAAACGAGTAGAAACAGGTAGAAACCACAGGAGCATCTTTGGGCTACATGTTCAGGGTGCTTGATCAAGGTTTTGGAACAAAGGAATCATTGGAGAGAGTGGATCCCTCTGTCGGGATGTGGGATTTAACACCAGGAGATGAGGCAAACTTGTTGGGCGGTTGACTTCTAGAAGCCTGGAAGAGGAGATGGTCCACGCCGAGCAAAGTTGCGAAGCTGTACAGCTATGGCAGGTGGTGGAGAAAGGCTCGGCCAAGCGGCCATGCCGGAGAGGACGTCAGACCATATCCCACAGCAAGGCCCAGAGGACCTTGATTCGCAAGGCTGCTGGAAGGTGCCAGTGAGAAAGGCACTGGCATCATTAACTTCAGTGAGGGCCCTCCTCTGGGGGCTGACATGCAGCTTGTTCACTGAGAGCGGTGGGGATGGTGGGGTCTCGAACACTAGATACCCGGTGGTGCACAGACTCACCAGAATGTAGGGACAGTCGTGTGAGGACCAAGACCACAGTGGCAACCAAAGGGCTTTGCCTCACACAGAATTGTGGAGATGGCTACTTGGATGACAGAGGGGCAGTTTTCCCAGGGCCGAAACAAATGGGCAACCAATGAAGGTACTGCTTCCTACGTATAATCAAAATAACAAATCCCACACAACTGGGAACATCACCTTGACACATATTCTGTCATCTTTGAGTGGTTCCCGCAGTAGGGAAAAGATCAGCCCCAGGCGCAGGCTGCGTGCAGGCATCCCCTACCCCTTGGGCCACCCAGTCAGGTGTCTGGGGTAAAGAGCCATGCGGAGGAAAATTCGTGACAAATCCCAGGGGGAGAATCACAGTGCAGAGGCCTTCGGGGTTCTGCAATGAGGACGTGCCATTTGCAATGGAGCATCGTACGTCAGTATCCTCCCGTGTCCTGGAAGAGGCAGAATGCTTGAGAACAAGTAACCACGTCTCCAGAACTTCCTTCATGAGCTGAGTTCTGTCAGAGTCACACATTCAACGGACAGACGGCCCAGGGTTCTGTCATCAAGGAAATGGAACATCTAAGATGAAGCCAGGGTAGAACCAGAGGGTATAAGTGTGCCACAGGAGAGCCCAGTGCCTCTATCTCAACTCTTAGTGATGGCCGTACGGGGGATCCTGGAAGACAAGTTGAAGGAGGAAATGAACCCCAAAGATTATTAAAAGATAGGTCATCTCAGTCCATGTGTGCGAGCCAAAAATGGAAGATTGGTTGCATAAAAGACACAGTCAAAGGTTGCTTGAAACTCAGTGGTGAGGCAAGGCCTTCCCGTGGGCAGGGCTTTGAGTGGTTCACCTGATCAGGCACTGGGTATGGCGGGAAAAGTGGCCTGAGCTGGGACCGTGTATAGATTTGTGGACGGTGCCCAAAAGCCTGCCCCAGCAGTTCAGGGCCTGAACTCCTGGAAGATCGGAGACGAAGAGACAAGCAAAATGAAGAAAAGCCAAGGGAAACCCTTAGGCCCACACGTGGAATCATCTATAAGGAGGAAGAGGGTGGGGGCGCCTGGGTGGCTCAGTACGTTAAGCGTTCGACTTTGGTTCAGGTCATGATCTCACGGTTCGTGAGTTTGAGCTCTAAGTCGGGCTCTGCGCTGACAGTTCAGAGCCTGGACCCTGCTTCTGATTCTGTTGCCTCCCTCTCTCTCTGCCCCTCTCCCGCTCACACTGTCTGTCTGTCTCTTTCAAAAATAAAGAAACATTAAAAAATATTTTAAAAACATGGAAGAGGGTGAAACTAACCCAAGAAATGCTGACGGGGATAAGACCCTTTGTGGTATGGGCTGGGAGGTGAGGGGTCACAAAATGCATCGATCGCTGGGGCATAGAGAACAAGCCTCCACAGAAAAACCTGTCCCTGTAAACATGTCGAGGAGTGCCACAAAGTAAAACCACTTTCATATATTTGAATCTTTAGAGGGACATTCTAAAAAAAAAAAATTCTAGAAGTGTCAGGAAGAATAAATGGAAATGAAAAGCACATTATCAATCAGTGTAAATGTAACATTTCGATATCATCAACGGACGTTATTTACTGTGTTATCATTATTACTTTATTGTACTTAAATACATTTGGTGGGGGGGGGGTGCTTTCAGGGACTTAATTCCAGTTTTATTTTTCACATCCAATTGTGAATTTCTTTAATTGCCAAGGTTTTCACTGTGGGAGGTTTCTGGAATCTAATCCTCATTGTTGGGGGAAAGATATCAGACCATGAACTTTCTATTAGAAGTGGAAATTATAGGTTGGAAACATATGATCTCAATATGAAAGCCTCCTTTACACTGAAAAACGTCTTTTTGAGCTCACCTTAATGTTCTGTCTTCAGGTAATATAATCTCTCTTCTGTACCTTTACCTACAGGTTTGTTTTCTGATATTATAACCATGATTATGAGCATCGCTAAGTCATTTACAGGATCCCATAGCTCTCTTAGGCTGTGGCACGTAACACGTGCCCATGTTAGCGTGGCTGGGGTTGGTCACTAATTATTGAAATGAAAGACGATCCCTGTAGATTTTACAGGACGTCCTGCTCAAGTGTTCCTTTGCGTTTGCAAATAAATTTTTTTCCTACTAAAAAAGTAACATATGTTCTTTGCTGGTAAAAAATTGTGATCCAAGCTTTCAAGTAAAGAGAAGCCATGACTCATTCAAACATGAGATATAAAGGATGTTCTCAGACCCAGAGGGTTCCAGAAAATAGACGACGCTGAAACTTTGGTGAAAAAAAAATTACTTAAGGACATATTCTAACCAAATGAGAAATGGATCAAGACAACAGACATAGGAATCGAGAGACTGTTATAGAAAAGGAGAGCGCGGTAAGAAATGAAACCCATAGAACTTAGGATTTTTTCTTCCCAAACGTGCACTGCAAAATATCGTTAAGGAATATAATGAACTTGCTACAAATGATTCTTGAAAGGGAGATAAATAAGGTGCAAATAATTTATCAATACAAATCTAAATTTCAAAGCTGAAATTGTTGACAAGTATAAAGGAAGGAGGAAAATAGCATTCTTTGGGGATACAAATAAATATTGGTTCATGATTGATATTAATAGAGTAGTAGTAATTAGAATATATAACTTTCTTATCGCTGGAGAGTAAAAAAAGGAAAATGTGTACAGTGTTCATTTTTTAGGTCCTTTTGTCATTAATAAATTTCAAATAATTTTTCCGTGTGTATAAATATTCTCTTTGATAATACCACCCCTGCAATTTTTAACTAACATCCTATGTTTAATGTATTGGATGTGTTGTCAAATTGTATTCTAGAAATTGTAGATCATTTTGCAGCCCCACCAGCAATGAATGGAAGTATCTATCATTTCACACCTTAGCCAACAAACTATTAAAATAAAAAATATATCAGTACTGTCTCCTTTTAGCTCGGCCACTAAATATTTCATTCATGCCGGAGAGTTTTCCTGCCCTGAAATAAAATGCTTAGTTTTGCTTAAAAATGAGCTAGTGATATATTTATGTGCCAAGTGTATTTTTCCCCACAAATAATTTAAAATCTGTCTTTCAGAAAGGGACCGACTGCGAAATGGTTTCTAGTTGCAGCAAATAACTTTGTTTTGGGCCAAAATCATAGTCAAATACCTTCAAAATATTTGGTGATAATTACCATCATTCTATTTGTTAAGACAAGAGCCCTTTGGTGAAAATATTTACAAAAATTAATTGTGGTGATGGTTAGGTTTAGATAATCACTTTGTAAGTGAGGTTTCTGATTTTATTTTATTTTTTTAATTTGTTTTTAACATTTATTTATTTTTGAGACAGAGAGAGACAGAGCATGAACAGGGGAGGGGCAGAGAGAGAGGGAGACACAGAATCTGAAACAGGCTCCAGGCTCTGAGCGGTCAGCACAGAGCCCGACGCGGGGCTAGAACTCAGGGACCGCAAGATCATGACCTGAGCCGAAGTCGGCCGCTTAACCCACCGAGCCACCCAGGCGCCCCTGAGGTTTCTGATTTTAATATGCAGTGTTCAGATGCCCGTTTTTATATGTCCCTTCCCAGAGGAGGAAAGTCCTACACTTTCAAAAGATTTTTTTCTTTTAACACATCTGCCACTATTCTGCCACCGTCTTCCATTTTCATTTTCCAATGGAAAGTGGTATAAAATATAATATGACATAACAAATAATTCCAGGAAAAAAGTAAGGATTTCAAATAAAAACAGAACCCAATCTTTAGCATGGGTGGTGTAATAAAATGTTTTAATTAAAAAAAATTTTAATATCACAGCATAATATCAAATTGTAGATAACTTTTGATTGCCTATAAATTTATATGCATGAAATATAACTGGTACTTTTACTAGACATCACAGATAGAACAATACTTTGATGGGCAGTTTGACAATATCAATCTCAACAAAGAAGACATATCTATATACATATACACATTGATCTAGCAATGCCATGAAGATATTCTTTACGTCATTGAGTATAATAACAAAGTCTAAGAAATCATCTGAACAGGCTTAATTATATGCTGGTTAAATAAAGTGTATTCATAGGATGTAATATTATATAACCATTAGGAAGAATAAGAGATCGCCAACTGAAAAGTATTATGTTTTCACCACATAGATTCTGTGTAGGTCAATGTGAAAAGGTAAAACATGTGAAAGGTAGAATGATAATTAAAGAAAATATTGGGGCACCTGGGTGGCTCAGTCAGTTGAGTGTCCGACATCAGCTCAGGTCACGATCTCGCGGTCCGTGAGTTCGAGCCCCGATTCGGGCTCTGGGCTGATGGCCCGGAGCCTGGAGCCTGCTTCCGATTCTGTGTCTCCCTCTCTCTCTGCCCGTCCCCCGTTCATGCTCTGTCTCTCTCTGTCTCAAAAATAAATAAACATTAAAAAAAATTAAAAAAAAAGAAAATATGAGTTAATCTTCCTGATTTCGGGACATGGAATAGCTTTCAAAAATATTCAAATGACGAATCCATAAGGAAAATAGATTTGATTACAACAAAAATGAGGACTGGATATTAGTAAACAATAACATGCGAATGTGTAAGGGACAGGTAACAGAATGCAAGACAATATTTGTAATATCAAAAACTATAAAAAAGCTAGTATCTTGAATGCACAAGGAGCTTCTGTAAATCAACAAGTTACCTCAACTCCAAGATGAAAATGGATGAAGACGTAGATAGGCAATGTTGAAGTGAAGTCCAAAAATTTACCAGTTAAAGAAATTCAACTGGAGGCAACAATGAATATCACTTGACCTATTCAATCACAGAAGTCTGGAAAGCTGGATGATACCAAGTACAAACGGCAAAGCGGGAATGTGGAAACCCCCCCCCCCCATGCCCTGCGGGAGGGAATATAGACCGATACAACCATTGTGGAGAGAAATCTGGTGGTGTTTAGGTAAATTAAATACGTGCATACGAAATAAACCTGGTGATTCTGCGATCAGGAATACATATTGAAGAAAATTCTCATTCAGGTCCATACATGGGCATGCATGAACCTGGTTGCTTTTTGGTTTTCTGTTTGTTTGTTTGTTTGGTTGGTTGGTTGGTTTTTCCAGTATAATTTGTGGTGGGAGAAGTTGGAGGCAGTTCCTGGGTACTCATCACCGGAAGCATCAATGGCTAAAATGTGGTGGATGAACACTGTCGAGTGCCATGTGGCAGGGAGACAAAAACAGAAGAGACGATATGAAGAAGCATAGATGGGTAACAAGTCCTGAGAAGGAAAAGTAAGCAGCTGAATGATGCGTATAATAAGTGCAATTATACCAGGGTACAGCTGTGAGACAATTCCACCATCTTGTATTGGATCAATGATGGTAGTATGCTAGGCACTGGAAAGATGTTTAAAGTTCCACTGTCACAGACAAATAACTAAATCAGTAAAAGTGAAAATTAAGATCTTACTTAACATAATCAGTAAAAGTGAAAATTAAGATCTTAGTTAACATAAAGAATTTTAAGCGTTTGTTTAGTGAGAATAACTAGTTGCAGAAAAGAATAAGGCATGCTCTGATACCATAGTATATCCATTTGTGAGTGTTGTATGTGTGTACACATATACACACAAACATATCTCTATGAATGTATGTCTACGTAAACATATGCATACATATGCATATATGTCACCTGAGTATGTACACCTATATATATAAATACATATAGAAGCATATAACACATATATATTTGCAAATTGTTTGATAACATAAATTGTTTGCCATGATTATATATCACTTTTATTTAAAAATAATGCTCAAGGGGCGCCTGGGTGGCTCAGTCGGTTAAGCGTCCGACTTCAGCTCAGGTCACGATCTCACGGTCCGTGAGTTCAAGCCCCGCGTCAGGCTCTGGGCTGATGGCTCAGAGCCTGGAGCCTGCTTCTGATTCTCCCTCTCTCTCTCTCTCTGCCCCTCCCCTGTTCATGCTCTGTCTCTCTCTGTCTCAAAAATAAATAAAAGTTTAAAAAAATAAAATAAAATAAAATAAAAATAATGCTCAAATAGTAAATGTGAGTTTTTCCATATTTTGAGAGCACTGTCTTCTATAAAGTCATGGTAATGATACTTTAACTGGCTTCAAGATCATACTTAGAATGTCATTTGATTTGGGGTTTGAACAAAAGTAGAATTCTACCAAATAGATTTTATGTACTTATTTTTTCATAACTGATGCATTTCATACTGTTAAGAGGAGCATAATACTCTGGATCCTTCTTCTTTTTTAAATAAAAATCTCAAAGTATAGTTTAAAGTCACAAAAATCTTCACGTCATAACTGATGACATTGATAAATTTGCACAAAATACACTCAGGTAACCGTCACCTAGATCAAGAAACAGGCATTTCCAGCATCAGGTAAGTGTTCCTCTTGCCCCTATGCCAGGGGTAACCAAACTTCTAAAACCATATCAGTTTTCCCTTTGCAAAAATATATGTAAGTAGAACCATACTGTAGGTATCCTTCAATTTCTGCATTTTTTTTTGTTTGTTTTGAGCAGTATGTTTGGGACTAAATTATTTATCATATTCCATATATTTAAAATTCCAGAGATAGGAGAATTTTTATTTTAGATAAAAATAGAATTTTATTTTAGAGTTCTCAATGAAAATATATGTCCGGGTGGTATTGATTAAAACGAGACCAGGGAGTCCCGAGTGGCTCAGTTGGTGAAGTGTCCGACTCCTGATTTCGGCTCAGATCATGACCTCTCAGTTTGTGAGATTGAGTTCTGCGTGGGGTTCCATGCTGACAGTGTGGAGCCTGCTTGGGATTCTCTCTCTCCCTCTCTCTGCTCCTCCCCATCTCATGGTCATTCTCCCTCTCTCTCCCAAAATCAATAAAAATGAGCATTAGAAACAAATGGAGTCCAGAGAGTGCTTCTGGATATAAAGTGATAATTTGTTCAGGGTAATTCTCTTGATGGGAATAATCCAAACATCTGGAATATGTATAAATATTTATAAATAAATTTAAATATGCACGTGGCATCATATATACACATATACAACATTTGTATGTAACATTATAAATATATATTCACACACACACACACACACACACACACACAATCCAACCATGCAAGGGCTATTTAAGCAAAAAAAATAAAGAGGGTGAGATTGAATTTATCTATGTAAAAAGAGTGTTCCGTAGTTTTTTATTCTCATTCTTGTAGAGTAGTCTGTGGTAGGAATATTCCATAATTTATTTACCCTTCCTATTGATGAGATTTTCATAGTTTGAAACTTTTATGGAAAATGTCTCTATGACATTCTTAAATGTGCCTTTTGGTGCATATATGTATGCATTTCCCATTTAACTTCTTATATTCATTATTGTGACTTTCTTTTATTTTTGATCAATCTTGTCAGGATTTCATCAGTTTAAATACCTTTCAGATATGCAACAATTGGCTGGTTTGATGATCTCTATTGTATGTTTATTTTTTATTTCATTAAATAATGTTCTATTGTAGTGTTTGTTTATTTATTTATTTATTTATTTATTTATTTATTTATTTAGAGCTGGGGAGGAACAGAGAAAGAGGGAGAGAGAGAATCCCAAGCAGGCTCCACACTGTCAGTGCAGAGCCCGATGCGAGGCTCAAAGTCACAAACCATGAGATCATGACCTGAGCCGAAATCAAGAGTCAGATGCTTAACCAACTGAGCCATGTGGGTGCCCCAAATTATGTTCTTATCATTATTATTCCTTACCCTCTAGGTTCAATGTTCTAATTTCTTGTGACGAATATAAAGATTTTTTTAAATCATGTTCATCCTTTAGCCTATAAGAGCTAAAAATCTCCCTATTGATATGACATTAGCTTCATTCCACATATTTGGAAATATCATAAATTCATTGCCATTTAGTTCAAAATATTTTAAAATTACTTTGTAATTTCCTTAAGCCTATGGGTTATTTAAAAGTTATAGATAGGTCTCCTTGGGGCGCCTGCGTGGTTCAGTCGGTTAAGCGTCTGACTTCAGCTCAGGTCATGATCTCACAGCTCCTGAGTTCAAGCCCTGCGTTGGGCTCTGTGCTGACAGTTCAGAGCCTGGAGCCTGCTTTGGATTCTGTGTCTCCCTCTCTCTCTGCCCCTCCCCTGCTCACATTCTCTCTCTCTCTTTAAAATAAATAAGCATTAACAAAAAAAGTTATGGGGTGCCTGGGTCGCTCAGTCAGTTGAGCGTCCGACTTTGGCTCAGGTCATGATCTCACGGTTCATGAGTTCGAGCCCCGTGTCGGGCTTTGTGCTGACAGCTCGGAGCCTGGAGCCTGCTTTGGGTTCTGTGTCTCCCTCTGTCTCTGCTCCTCCCCTGCTCACACTCTGTCTCTCTCTCAAAAATAAATGAAGATTAAAACAAAAAAGTTATAGATAGGTCTCCTGAAGCAAGGGAAATAAAAGCAAAAATAAACTATTGGGACTACATCAAAATAAAATGTTTCTGCACAGCAAAGGAAATAATCAACAAAACTAAAGGACAACCTTTGGAATAGCAAAAGATATTTGCAAATGACATATCCAATAAAAGGTTAGTATTCAAAATATACAAAGAACTGACACAACTCAACTCCCCCCCCAACAATTCAATTAAAAATGGACAGAAGACATGAACAGACATTTCTCCGAGGAAGACATCCGGATTGCAAATGGACACACAAAACGATGCTCAACATCAGCCATTCCTGGGGAAATGAAAATCAAAACTACAAAGAGATCTCACCTCACACCTATAAGAGTAGCTAAAATCAAAAGCAATTAGAAAACAACAAGTATTGGTGAGGATGTGGAGAAAAAGGAACACTTACGCACTGTTGGTGGGAATGCAAACAGGTACGGGCACTGTGGAAAACAGTATGGAGGCTCCTCAAAAAATTGAAAATAAAATTACCCTATGATCCAGTAATTGCACCACTAGGTATTCACCCAAAGAATACAAAAACATTAATTCAAAAAATATATGCACCTTCATGGTATGTAATTTGTGTTACAGGTGATGTCTATTTCTAGTAGACCTGTATTTTAAATCTAACAAAACGTTGCCATTATTTATATCGTACAATCATTTACATTTACCCGCATATTATCCTTTTCCATTTCTTTTCTTTATGTATCTCCGTACTTCCATCTGGGCTCATGTATCTTCTGTTGGAAGAACTTCCCTTCTTTAGTATAGACATGCTCAGTGTAAGTTTCATGTTAGTATCGGAGATTTATTTACTTTTTCAGTCTCAAAGTACAGATTCATTGGGTATAAAATCCTATGTTGGTATTAGAAATTTTGTGGCAGCACTTTAAAACCCTTGTCCATTGTTTTCTGATTAACCTTGTTTCTGTTGAGAAGCCAGTTCTCAAGGTTATTGTTGCTTCCTTTAAAATGTATGCTCTTTCTCTGGATTCCACGAAGATGGTATGTTTGCTTTTGATTTCCGGAAATTTTGATCTGATGTACCCAAGTGTCACTTTTTTTTGTATTTACCACGTTTGGGATTCAATGTATTTAATCACATTGGAAATTCTTAGTTGTTATCTTTTCATTTATGGTTTCTAATTTCATTCTTTCTTGCTCCTCACTTTGTCATCCCAATTCCAAAATGTCTTAAATATTTATATTATATTGCATCACTCTCTCTCATTATTTTGTTTTTGCATATTTGATATTTCTCCCTCTTTGCCCTCCAGTCTGGATATTTTCTTTAATTAATTTTCTAGTTCACTGATCTTCTCTTCAACTTAATTTGTCAATAAACCCATCCTTTGGATTCTTGTCTCCCATGTGGGGTTATCTTTTTTGTCACTTACAGAATTTCTATGTATTATTTCGTCTCATTTTCATTTAATTTCTAAATTTTTTTTAATTTTTTTTTCAACGTTTTTTATTTATTTTTGGGACAGAGAGAGACAGAGCATGAACGGGGGAGGGGCAGAGAGAGAGGGAGACACAGAATCGGAAACAGGCTCCAGGCTCCGAGCCATCAGCCCAGAGCCTGATGCGGGGCTCGAACTCACGGACCGTGAGATCGTGACCTGGCTGAAGTCGGACGCTTAACCGACTATGCCACCCAGGCGCCCCTAATTTCTAAATTTTTAACATATTAACAGTAACCTTCATATTATTCGATAAATATAGTTATTGTAAAACTCATGGCTGATGACTCAAATACGTGCATCTCCAATGGTCTGCTTCTATTGCATATTTTTTCTGTCTGCTTATGGTACGTTGGTGTTCTCTCTTTGTGCGCCTAATACATGTTTTTTAAATTAAATGCTTGACATTGTGTATATATTTTTAAAAAATGGGAACGATATGAAGCTTTGGAAGATGCTATCATCCTTGAGTGAGAATTTACTTTTGCTTTAGCAAGCAGTCTAGGAAGTGGTATATTACCTTCATTTAATCCTATCGCCAATTAAGATGCTTCAAAGCTGGGGGATTAGGCCTTTGTAAGAACTAATTTATTTCCAGTTCACCTCCAATGCTATGGCTCATAGTTTTTAATGTCCCAGTTGAAAACTTGCTGTTCCTGAAGAGTCCTCACTTTAAGGACTCTGAACTCCACTCTTGTCCCCTCAGCAGAAGAGATTACTGCAGTCTTTGCTTACTTCCAGGTTCTCTGCCTCTGAGTTGATACTTTCTGTTCTGCTTAGCAGTTGTCCTCAGGAATCAGAACTATCCTCAAAGAGAAAAGTGATATCAAACGAGGGCTTAATTTCTCTGTGCTTTCCTTATTTCTGGAATTTTGGCTTTTTCATCTTTGCTGCCTGAATAGCCCCTGGATGCTTGAATTGTATATGATGTGTATTTGTGTGTGTGTGTGTGTGTGTGTGTGTGTGTGTGTGTAATGTTACATATAAATGTTATATATATTTATCTATGATGCCATTTGTATAATCTCATCTATGTATATGTCATATCTCTACATCTCTATTGATAATAATAAATGGATGGATAGGTAGATAATATCTTCCAGATTTTGGGTTTTTCTCATCAAGAGAATTGGCCTGCTACAAACTATTCCCTTTCATCTACAAGTATCCTCTGGATTTTTTTAATCAACAGCACTTAAACATCATTTTTTTTAACGAACAAGACTTTGAGGATTTCACAATAAAATGTTATTTGTATTTTAAACAAAAATTCCCTTCATCTCTGGAATTTTGAATATATGGGGTGTAGTAAATAATGTAACATACTAAGACACAATAGTATATGGTTTGTTGGCTTTAGTAAGATTCAGACTCAATTTTACTTTAAATTTCTAAACTATGACTCCGAAAGGTAATGTTCTAATGTTATAGTTCTTGCTATGGGAGACTTCCTGCCACATTCTAAGGAATTTTACCTCTGGTGATAATATTAAAAGGAAAGAATTATTAACATTAAATAGAGGCCCACACTTTCCCAAGAGCTTTACACATTTAATTTAACTATACCTCATTAAAACACTGTGAGATATTTACTGGTCGCATTTTAGAGAGAAGGATATTCAGTCCAGACAAGTACAGGAACTGTCCCAGTGTTATTTACCTTTTAAGTGAGGAACTACCTCATACTCAAGTAGCCTGGCTTTGGCATGCAAATTCTTTACTATATGTTACTGTCAACTGTCCCTGTATTACTTCTCAGATCCTTACTGGATCAAAGAAATCCTTGCTAGGTGTATGGGCATGGGCGTTCTTTCTATTTTTCTATAGCTCCATTTAAAAATCGCATTTTTAAAAATTTTTTAAAAGTTTATTCATTTATTTTGAGAGAGACAGAGTCAGTGTGAGTGGGGTGGGGGCAGACAGAGAGAGAGAGAGAGAGAGATTGAGGATCCCTAGCAGCCTCCAGTGCAGAGCCTGATGTGGGGGCTGTAACTAACAAAACTATGAGATCACGAGTTGAATCAAAACCGAGAGTTGGATGCTTAACTGACTGAGCCACCTAGGCACCCCTAAAAATCTAAATCTAAATTTAATCTCATAGACAACTGAACTCAAACACATTTATTCCAATATGTGTGTGCTACCTATAATTTTGAATTTTGCCCCAAAAGAACATTTGAAAACGATTTCTTTCGGAAGTGTAATTCCAAAATTGAGTGACATTAGCAAGACAAATTAAAAAAAACTGTTTTGAAAAATGAATTTATTTTTAGAAATAATACCTAATTTGTACTGTACTTAGTTATTAGCCTAAAATTCTATTAAGCTGGAGAGTAAGTCGATATTATCTATAGAACGTTACAGTACAACTACACAATTATCAGTTGCAATTATTTTAAAATAGCATATTCATTTATTTATTTTAGAGAGAGAAACAGAGCAAGAAGGGGAGAGGGCAGAGGGAGAGAGAGAATCTTAAGCAGGCTCCGCACTCAGAGGGAAGCTTTACACAGGGCTCAGTCCCACACCCCTGGGATGATGTCCTGAGCTGAAAGCAAGAGTCCAAAGTTCAACTGACTGAGCCACCCACGTGCCCCTAAAATCGCATTTTTCAATTAAATTTTTTTTTTCAAATTTTACAATGATCTCTCTCATCACGAACACATTATTGGTACCCAGGTTGACTGAATAAAAGCCCACCAAACCCAGCTGAGCATTGAAATGCCTGTGGAGTCCCTCTCTGAATTTATTGCCACTCTTTTTGAGTGCAAAGTTTTCAGCTTTTGACTTAGCCCCGTAAAGTAATTTTGTTTGTTTGCAAGAGTAACTTAAAAATAAATAGAAAAGAAAACATAAAGAGAATAGAAAAAATAAATATGACTGGGAAGTAATTTGGCTTTCTATGCATGAATTTTTCATCGCCTACAATGTAGTTTGCTTCTTGGCGATGGTGCTCTACGTTGGCTCTGTCACTAAAGCGGAACAGCTAGCAAAGTGAAGGAGCAGATAATTCAGACCCAAAATAAAGTGTTTTAGCTATTGGCAGATGTCAAGACGACTTGCGACTTAATGATTGCTAAGCTGAATACCTGCCTTTCTTATCTGTCTCCAGCACGGTTGACAAAATAACGTAGACTTGATGTCAAAACAGATTGGGAAGGAAGAAAGAAAGCCAGAAATTTGGGCAGAATTAAGTAGTCTAGTGTTCTCATTTCGAGTTGCTTTCTTTCTCCGAAATTATTTCCTAAACAAACTCTTAGGTGCACCCAAAACAAAGCATTTGCCAAACTACAAAAATTTCATCAGAAAACGCTCTGCCCTATCAGACACCACAATTTGATGGATAAAATCCCCTTGATGCACGTTTTGTTTTCCTCCAGTTAAAACCATGGGTCTTCATAGTCCTTATTTGAGAGACAAATGTTTGTATATGGCAGTGGTGATCTCTCTCTCTCTCTCTCTCTCTCTCTCTCTCTGTCCTGGAGCTCTCTTGCAATGACTCTTAGTACGTTACTCCTCACTGGTTCTTCTTACACCCCTCTTGGCTTTGTTTCCTTTCCCCCACCCCACCCCCCGCCAGTTTTATTGAAATATAATTGACATATAACACTGTGTAAACTTAAGGTATACAACGGAATGATTGGAGGCATGTATTGCAAAATGAGTACGGCAATAAGTTGAGTTCATCTATCACCTCACATAATTACACAACTGTTTTTCTTGTGATGGGAATTTTTAAGATCTACTCTTTTAGCAACTCCCAAACACACACACACAAAGTTATTGTTATCCTCTAGTCACCATGCGGTCCATTATGATCCTCAGGACTGTTTTCTTAAGTAACTGGAGGTTTGACTGCCTTCACCCAATTTCCTCACCACCACCCCCAACACCATACCTCTGGCAATCAGGAATCTGATGTCTGTTTCTTTTCTTTTTTCTTTTCTTTTCTTTTCTTTTCTTTTCTTTTCTTTTCTTTTCTTTTCTTTTCTTTTCTTTTCTTCTTTTCTTTTCTTTTCTTTTCTTTTCTTTTCTTTTCTTTTCTTTTTTAAATAAAAATCCTTTATTGTTGATGCCTGTTTGAGGGTTTTTTGTTTGTTTTTTGATTATTGTTTTGTTTTGTTTTTTAGATTCCGCATGTAAGTGAGATCCTACAGGATTTGTCTTTCTCTGTCTGACTTACTCCATTTAGTATAATGTCTTTACCCATTAGTTGACATTTAGGTTGTTTCCAAGTCTTGGCTATTCTAAATAATGCTGCAATGGACATAGGGTTGCAGAATCTCTTTGGGAAAATACTTTCATTTTCTTTGAATATAGACCCACAGATGAGGTCGCTGGATCGAGGGAGAGTTCTGTTTTCAATTTCTTGAGAAACCTTCATACTATTTTCCCTAGCAGCCACACCAATTTACATTTCTGCCAATAGTGTACGAGTTTTCCCTTTTCCCCAAATTCTTTTTTCCCCCAAATTCTTACCAACACTTGTTATCTCTTGTCTTTTTGATGACGGCCATTCTAACAGGTGTGAGGTAATATCTCATGGTGGTTTTGATTTGCATTTCCCTAATGATCAGTGACCTTAAGACATTTTTCGTGTACCTATTGGCCATTTTAATATCTTGTTTGAAAAAAAAATCTCTATTCAGGCCTTTTGTCTGTTTCGTAATTGGATTATTTGGTTTTTGGTTTGTTTGTCTGTTTGTTTTGCTGTTGCATTGAATGAATTCCTTATATATTTTGGGTTGTCAGATCTGCGGCTCCTAAATGTATTCTCCCATACTCTGGAGGTTACCTTTTCATTTTACTTAAGTCTTCTGTTGTGCAGAAGGTTTTTAATCTGACGTAGTCCAACTTGTTCAGTTTTGATTTTGTGGCTTGTGCTTTAGGTATCACATCCAAAAAAATCATTGTCAAGACCAATGTCAAGGAGGTCTTTCCCTATGTTACTCTTTCTTGGCACTTAGATTCCTCCGGACTTCCTTCCTTCCTTCCTTCCTTCCTTCCTTCCTTCCTTCCTTCTTTCCTTCCATCTTTGCTTACATGTCTATCCCTCCCTCCAGATCACTTTCATCAACACTCAATACTTGAGTCTTCACTTCCATACAGCATCCCTGCCAGAGTGGCTAAGAGATCACAATACTCTCTCCTCCTGAGTCAGGATACCTCTCAAAGCAATGCCACGGGTAACTCTTCTCACCAACTGGCATTGATACATCCATGAAATCTATCTGCCGTATCTGCTCCCAACTGGGATGCCCTTGACGATAGATGTATCTCATTTGTCTCTGCCTCTCCTGCACCGGGAACATGAAGCGGATACCATAAATGCATACAAACTTTTCAGGAAGATGCTTCCAGATATATCTACATTGGATAAGCAAAACAATTTATTCCTACTATCGTATCTCTTCCGTGGCAATGGCTTCCAATTTTCACCATTTCAGGGAGCAAGAGACTTGGCTGAATGTTATTTTGGTTTTCTTTCCATCTTTTCCCTTCTAAATCTTGCATTTTTGGGAAGTGTGGGCAGAGCCCATAGTTTGCCATCATAAACTATCAAACCGCAGTCCCTAATGGGGTTTACACAATGGTCTTTATTTTTAGACATTATGCCTTTGAGAGCTAAAGCTTTCTAAGTCAGGCATCAAGATAATGATTTAGCTATTTATTCCTTTGAACCAGCTACTTTCGTGACTCATTTTTCTCCCTAACCCGTGCTATTATGCACTAATCCATACATTACTTCCCCTCAATACAGATGACACAGACTGTTTACTCAGGATGATTTTGCAATATGAACATTAACAATGACTTTGTGAGCAGGAAGAATACCAACCATTCAACCGACTTGAAGAAAACAGCCGAGTGGAAAGCCAGCTTAGCAGGGTGTTAACCATCCATTAATAATGGCAAAGTGACAAACTTCAAGGTTTTGATTTTAGTTCAGATAAGCACTCCCAATTCAGGGCGTGGTAAATGTATTTCTGGGTTCTGGGTTTCTTACAGGGAAAACCGACTCTGCCTCCGTCGGGGTTTTCGGCTGCACGGATGTTAGAAGGCAGACATTTTCACAGCGGCTCATGTAATCACTGTGATGTAATGCACATTAAAATTATTGTAAGTGTTGAACTTGGTAGGATAGTCCTGATTTCAAGTGATTGACACTATTTTCCCCCATGACTGTGCTCCTCAGACCATAGGCACTGATTTGGGTTGAGAAAACATCATCACTATACTATTAAGTTTTCATTCCCATTTAGAAACTTGAGCTAAACTAATTCCATTCTCAGTGGGAAAAAAAAATCACTATTTTCCTTAAATTTTCATTGATTCTTTTTTTTTTTTAACATTTTATTTATTTTTGAGACAGGGAGAGACAGAGCATGAATAGGGGAGGGGCAGAGAGAGAGGGAGACACAGAATCTGAAATAGGCTCCAGGCTCTGAGCCGTCAGCACAGAGCCCGACGCGGGGCTCGAACTCACAGACCGTGAGATCATGACCTGAGCCGAAGTCGGACGCTTAACCGACTGAGCCACCCAGGCGCCCCAAATTTTCATTGATTCTTATGTTATATTGTGCAGTTATCTGTCTACCCTCTCAAACTGTATTTTATTTTATTTTATCATTTTATTATTTTATTTTATTTTATTTTATTTTATTTTATTTTATTTTATTTTAATGTAGGCTTCAAACCCAGCATGGACCCCAAGGCAGGCCTGAACTCATGACCCTGAGATCAAGACCTGAGCTGAGATCAAGCATCAGACACTTAACCGACTGAGCCACCCAGGTGCCCCCCAATCTGTAACTTTTTTGAAAAGAGGGACCATGCTATTTTCTATTCTGTTAACACCTCTGTATGGCAGGTGCTCAAGCAGTCTCACTAAGCTACACGTGTTACAAATAATCCTTTTTTTGAACACATATCTGTATGCTAATATTAAGACCATTTCTTTGTGGTTTACGGGACGTTTCGTCCCAATTGAAAGGGTTAGCTTTCCCTACTTTCATAAAAAATCAATTTGTTTTTCTGCTACGTATTTAGCAATAATGTGAGTCGCTCACTCTGACAGTCACTTTACACAGTTTTTCTCAAGTAGCACAAACACTCTGTGAAGGAAGTCCTAGTATTATCATCACTTTTTTCTTTTTTTTTATACACAAGAAAGTGAACACAGTTAAGTACCTCTGTCTTAATCACCAGCCCGGGAGTAAGTGGGAACGTCCTGACTCAAAATCAGATCTGGACTCTGAAATCCAGAAGTTCCATTTCATCGCGCTGCTAGGAAGAAATCGATTTTCTCTTTTATTCTCCCAAGAAGAAAAAAGACAAAAGTTTCGTTTCGTGATTTGGTTTGGTCTCTCCTGCCTCATTTTTCCCAAGAAGAATTAAGTTTTTGACTGGCTGCCGAGATAAAAATCCCAGTGTTTTCTTTGTGCCTTTTCTTTTGTTGATGTCCAAATTTTAGTCCATCCCCGAAACCTGTCATCCCCACTTTCAGAATCTTTCCAGAATCTGACCAAGTCTCATCACTTTGACTGCCACCACCCTGGGACCAGCCGCCAGCAACCTTCCCCTGAGTGTGGCAGTCCGGATTTCTCTGTGCTGCCTGTTACCCCCTCCCTCCCCACCCATTCTTGCATCCCGACAGAGAATTCTCAAAGAGCAGTCAGAATATTCTTTCGAAAAAGCAAATCAGATCATGTCACTCGCTGCCCTCAATTCCAGCCACTTCCTATCACACTCACAGAAGAAGACCAAGTCTTCCCAAAGGCTACACGATTTACACCTGTCTACACCCACCTGTCTGACATCATTCCCTACTATTCTGCCCTGCATTTACTCTGCCTCCCATGCCATCTCTTTCTCATCTCTCCAACTCATGATGTGGTCCTACCTCAGGGCCTTTGCACTTGTCATTGCTTCTGACTGGAATGCCCCTTCCCAGAACAGTTACTTTCTCACTTCCTCCCTCTCTTTGAATAGACCTCCTCTCTTCAGTGAAGGTTCCTCTGACTGTGAGATTTAAAATGATTCTATACTTCTTGATATTTCTGCATAGCACCACCATCCAACCTATCATAGATTTGACTTATTCGTTAGATGTCTATTTCCACCCAGTAGAACGTGAGCTCCCTGAGGGCAGGGATTTGTATCTGTTTCGTTCACAGATTAATATCACTGTGGTTCATTGCTTTGCACATAGGAGGCATTCGATAAACATTTGTGTGATCCACAGATCTTATCCACCTCCATATCCAACAGTTTTCTACCGATCCTTCAAAATAGATGAAGAAGAAATTTTGGAATATTTTGGGATTGTGAATTACAGTTTTAAGTAATCAAAATGGCAGGGACAATTTTCTGTGGTTGATTGGTTTATCATCTGCTGGTGTTGGGGGACTCAAAGTTTCATGTAATCCACCAGTCATTTCACAAAGATTTATGAAATTTCACACTCTCCACCAATTACATTCAACCCTCCAAGCTATAGATTTGAGCTGAATTAAAGTCTAGTCTAGACTTAGACTCTAATTATGGCTTTCTCAGAGATAGTCACACAAAGTGTTAGGCGAATGCAGTTTTAGTATTGCAAATATAAACTGCACAATAAGGAGAAAATCAACTCGAGGGTTCCATTAATTTGCACTAATGTCAGGCTGCAAAAATTTTCAAAAAGAAAGTAAAAAAAAGGGGGGTTTACATTCTTACAGTGGGTTACATTATAATAATTCCAAGGCAGAGTTACTTTCCTGTGAATTTCTCATAAAATTCATCAAAGATGCAGCTATCTCCTAGATTCCGAAGTATGCATTTTAAAAAGAATAAAATGGGAGCTAACTTGGAATCATCTACTAAAATGATTAATAAAATAATTAGCCAAGTGCCAAAGAAATGCAAAACATAAATCTTCTCTTCATGTTTCTCTGAGTGAAGTTGTTTTCCAGATCAGTTTTTTTTAATTGTTATTTTTAACTTCCTGTACTCATTTGTACATTCATTCAAGCCTTCCTCATTTCGTAAATGTAAATTCAGCACATACATTGAGCGAAGAGTATGTAAAGCATAAAAATGAGATCCAGGATTTGCAAGATCTTACAGACTAGATCGAAGGGGAAGTCACCTTCACACTTACTTCTCATTTCTTTCGCTGGACACCGGGTCTGGAAAAATTCCTGGGAAGTAATGCTGGTGGGGGAGGCAAGGGGCGAGGTGGTGCCTTCGTGATAGAGGTCGCTGTGGCTGACACAAAAGTAAAGTTTGGGCACGTAAATCGTGTAGGTTTCAGATATTCGGGAAACTGACCTACTCAGCAGCCTTGTCTAAATGAAATTGCAGGCAGAGGCATTGGAACACAGCCGCTCTTTCCCTATCTTTCCTTCTTGGATTTCTTTCAAATCCTTCTGAGATCTTCTCTCTGAAGTATGGCTAAGGATGCCGCGTGAAACTGCTCTGTCCTTCCTCTAAGACACACTGTATCCCCTTAGCTCGAACCCAGGCGTCTTTTCCCTTGGACGGCCTTCTTTGTCTCTTGTCTGGGAGATGAGTCTCTCTGCAAGGTTCCCCGAGATCTCTCTTCCACAGTTCTTTCCCTCTCCTGATATAACCCATCGCTTAAATTATTAAAACTACGGGTTTATTTGTCCAGTGTCCCCGCTAAATCTGTGAGCTCGGGGAAGGTTGGTATTAAGGCCACGTTTCCTCCTTTGAGACACGATGCTTAGCACAGTACCTGTATTTAAGTAGCGATTTCATAAATATTAATTGAATAAATAAGTTGCTTTATGTCAAATTGTACCTTAAATATTTGATTTAGAGCATTCATCTGCAATGATTAAGGAAGTAGTTAAGGAAGTAGTTAGTTTTTAATAATTTACTAACGCTAAGGTGAACAGGTGTAGACAGTTTCAAAGTTATCTCAGCTGAGTGGCGGGGGCGGGTGGTGGTAAGGGGCAGGTTAAAGCGTGCCCGCGACCCATAAGGTTTCCAAAGGGCTTTGCATAAATAATTTATTTGTAATCATGGCTTGTCTTGTAGCTCGGCAGATCGCTTGCAAGGTGGGCCGAAAGACCTTGAAGAGGGTTCAGATGAAGAAGAACGAAAACCATCTACCAGGCAAGAAAGAAGAAGGGAAGTATGTGAAAATGTACTTGTTCAGTCTTGCTACTACTTCCTGGAGTCAATCTTGGTTTAAAACATAATAAGCAGAGCCCGGCTTGTCATACCCACTTTCTCCCAGGGGCTTGAAGCTGTAATGAAAGCATTTTAACTCGGTGGTAACTGGATTAGAGTAATGCAAGAATGTGCCACCTTGGGACCGCCTGCTTGTGTCTCGGCCGGAATAAATGCGTATGGAAATTGTTTTAAACTGATGGCTGTACAAGATCACAAGTTATAGTAAAGTTGACAGTCTCGGCTCGGAACCTGGAAAAACAGCAAAAAAAGAAAAAAAACATGTGGAGCAGGGATGGAAAACAGCTCATTTGCTGACATGAAAGCCGTGCTCAGAGGTCGAGATATACAACCTCTGCAGGTCAATGGTGACAATACTTGCAAAGTGCCACCAGCATCCCCACTGCAAATTGATGCAACTTAATACGAATCTTCGCCTCAAATCTAAAGCAACTTGATTTCTTTGCCAGCCTCCAGGACTCATAAGAAGCCATAAGGAGAAGTTTCTCAGATTTGAAGTGTGCGAAAGGATACTAAATCTTCTGTCTCCTGGAGGCTGGATAGGAAATGAAAAGGTAGAGTTGTCACATTCTGTCACAGCAGAATATCGTGGAAACAACCCAATCAGTTTGTTCCCTTCAGAAGTAGCTGGTGCTTCGGTGTGAATTCCTCCTTCATTATTTCACTGGCTTTATTGTACTGTGTCACAGAGGCAGAACATCTGTTGGCAAAGACAAGGGAGGCGAGGGAGATTCTCCATCTTCCTTAGGAACATTTCACAGAGAAGTTCTGGTGGATTTACTGCCAGGGAAAAGTGGCAGCCCGTCAGCTTCCAAGATCCCAGCTCTGGGGAGGCACCAGACGAGTCCCGACTAAGAGCAAACAAAGCGTGCATTTTCTGCACCATGGAAGGGCACCTTTCTGTCAGATCTGGCAAAGTGGGTACCCCAAGGATGATTCAGAAGGGACCTAAAATTAGCGTGTTTTGATTCCCATAATTCGGTGCGGTCAGAGAAGTCCACCTTCGCTTCCTGGATAGCGGTGCTGCTTCTTCATGGAGACGCAAGTTATGTCCCTGTATGTCTATATCTGGGTCCATAGAGCCAGCAAAATAATTCAAGTCGCGAAGTCATATTCGTTTGCAAGAACTCCAAAGCCTCACGTAGTTGTCTTTCCTGCCTTCAAGCAGGACAGGCAGTGGGGTCTCCATTCTACAGACGAAGTAAGTGAGGCTCAAAGGTCAGGGGAGTTTATACGAAGTGTGGGATAACAAGATTCGAAATTAGAGATCAGCATTGTATCTCACTGGTCTCTGCAGAAGCCAGCGCACCGAGGAGGCTCTGCCACATAGTAGGGGCCTCGCGACTACTTGTCAGATTGGATCTCACCAGATCAATAACTAGTACAATAAAACCTAGCCTCTCCTCTGAAAAAGAATGTCCTTGTCCGGCTACTTCGAATAGCATCTTCATTTATTTGTTCATGAGTTTGGATCTCACCTCCCTGCATGAAGACGGTGAAACTTTCAGGAGCCACACTCTATCCTGACCTTCCACAGCTTGGGTTTCCAGCTGACATTTTAGTGTCACTTGATTTTGGATTTTTCCTTCACTGTCGACTTGGGATCAAAAGAGGCAAAGCACGTAATTTCAGGTTACGAAGGCCCGCCCAACACGATCTAGGTTTTTTCTTCAATTTTGAAGCAGCGAGAATGGCTTGCTTTGGACCGAAATAAAAGAACAAGGAGGTGCCCTTAGGAATACAGGACTTCCATCCTTTTTGTATTTCTGTTTTGGCACTTGCGCGCGTGCACGCGTGCACGCGTGTGTGTGTTGGTGTCCACACGGTTTTCTTTCCTTTTTTATACCTTGTACACCATATCCATATCCTGCTATAAAGAAATCACAGGATGTGACAGTAGGCACCCTGTGTACCTCTAAATTGGATGCATGCAACTCACCCCCCAGCTCCCCAAATATGCCAAGAACAGGCAGCCATTTCAAAGTCATATAATGGACGCCGGCAGCTGGTATATTTAGTATCTAAGGAGCAGCTTTTCCTTTTCTTTCTATTTTTTTTTCTTTTCCCTCAGTAGAAGCTAAAACTTTATTATAAAAACCACAGATAAGTATATCAACTGCTAGGAGGCTGGCACAGCAGAATACAAGGAAATAAGAGATAAGGGAATTTGGTCAAATACAAAAAGTACTGTGGAATTTAAACCAAATGACAGCAGATAAGGCTTTCCCTGACTTTCTATTAAAAATGTAATAAATAAGAAATCTAAAAATATTTCTTTCCAGGCCTAGTACTTTTGTTCCTATATTACTCATCATAAATGTATAGAATCTTCATCAATGCTGGGATTCTATTCACAGTTGTAAAAATAAACTTGGCTGGAGTCGTGTTAAAGATATGACAGCTTCAAAATGATGCCTTGTGAGTCTTTCAGTAAAGTTTGTCATTTGAAGGAATAGACTTTATTTACACACTTAAGGAAGTAACCCCGTAAGCCTGCGCAGAAGCCCGGTGGGAACAGCAGAAAGGACACGGGAAAAATCGCCAGGAATCGAAACAGATTCAAAACAATCAGACAGACAAACAAAAAAAAACAGTGGTGGGAACTTGGCTCAAGGTGCTTTTTAGGGAGAAATCACAGTGTCTGTATCTTATTATTTGAAGTGTGTATAATTCTTGAAGGGCCCAAAGTTCTGCGAGTTACGGATGTTTACCGCACTCTCATGTTCCACGGTGGCATTTCCATCGACCTAAAGCAGATAGGTCTGATGAAAGCGAATCCCCCACCATCAGTGTATTGGCATAGATTCATCTAGATCATCTCAGGGCCTTTGGCCCTCTTGACCTCAGAGAAGGAAAACGATGACCTGGACAAAAAAGGGACTCTGGTAGTTTCTCTGGGATGACAGGCCTCTGGGCGCTGCGACTTGAGTGTGGCCTGTGGTCTCAAGTGAAGTGGTCCATTGTGTCTGTTTCATCCCCTGAAGGCAATAGCTCTCAGTCATAAAACGTCCCCCCGAATAATACGGCACATATGTCAGCCTTAGCATCCCACACGCTCAGTTTATATCCGTCTTGGGATAGTCCGTGAAGGGGAAAGATCATCCTATTTGGATAGTAGATATTCAAGCCATTTTATTTGGTTCTATCTTTTGTTCTTATGGGATATGCCTATTTGTTCATTTTATCTGGTCGAATTTATGTTTCCAAGCATTTAGTTACAGATAATGTCAGAGCCGAGGATCTCTGTATCTCAATGGATTGAAAAGGAACAGACGAAGCCAAACGTAATTCTTTATACTAAGCTTCCTGCCACCTTAGTGGGAAGGAAAACCAACATTCTCAACTTTCAGTAACAATTCCTCCGTTGAGTGTGGCAACCGTCCTTCCTAGGCATAGTCAATGCCATGCCATAAGTAGGTCACATTTTACTAATAGTCCTGGGTATCAAAGCATAAATGAGTGTAACAGACAATAAGCAAAACCAAAATTCATCAGGAATCCGCTGTATGGACAGTTGTGACATTAGCAATATGATAATCCAACACCTATTTTTTTAAAGAATAGCTTGAGTTCTGAATCTCCTGTTATTTAATATTACCGAATAACAGACTTTCTGGGCCCGACATGTTGTTGGTATTCAGAAGGTATTGAGGAATCCGGGCTTGTGTGGAGATCAAGATCAAATGTCTTCAAATTAATTATTAACATGTTCAGAGAATCCTTACGCTGAGAAGATCTAACTCTGGCCACACTTTTTTTTCCCCTTGGCCTCTTTAAAAACTATCTAGTTCTCTTACTGAAAATAATTTAAGATTTGGTATCCAAAGAACATTTCCATTCATTTTCAAACAGAATTCACATAAATCTTTGTGGCTTTTGTGCTGTGACCCAGAATAAGTAATTAATGTGAGGTCAGATAAAGGCTGAACACCTTGTTCTTCATGTTTCCCACTATTTATGTGAAAAATCTGTTTCAACTTTATCTCTGAGTAGTCAAATAAATTTCCTTCCTCCTCATGCAAGAATATTTGATTAATGAGGAACTACAATTAAATGAGTTACTATGTGTGAGGTGTTTAGATTCGTATCTGGCACATAGGGCTACGTAAATGCTGATAATCATACTTATTATTTTTATTTGTTCATTCAGATCTTTTAATTAGAACACAATTATTGGAGCTATATCATTTGGCTAGGCCTGCTAGCAAAACAAAATCTATAAAAGCTGGGACTCACGGCAGAATACGGACAGAAGCCCCTATCCTTTCCTTCCTTCATGTTTTCGACCATTGATTTTGAGTCGTAACAATTATTGATATGTTTTGTATATTTATAACTTTATATTCTATGAGGGATACGTTTTTAACTAAAGAAAATCCTGTGTCCCTTGGAGAATTAATTTTAAAATAATTTTAATTAATGTTTTGATTAATGAAGCTATAAGCTGTGACTTGGTGACATGTTGAGTTTCACTTATAGCTATAAACCTCCTTTGTGGGTGAGTTTACATGGGTGCATATGGGTGCAATTATCTGTCCAGCTTCTATGTGTGTGAATCTAGAATGCCCTGTGGGCAAGCTTGAGTTCTTCTCTTGTGTTGCTCAAATTCTGAGCGCTGCTCACATCTATGAGACTCCCTGTGCCCCCAAAAATAAATAAATAAAAGAAAGAGATTTCTTAGCTTTTTAGTTATTAAAAGGCATGTTCTCAGGGCACCTGGCTGGCTCAGTCAGTGGAGTAAGCGACTCTTGACCTCAGGGTAGTAAGTTCAAGCCCCACGTTGGGTGTAGAGATTACTTAAAAACCAAATCTTAAAAAAAATTAAATAAAGGTATGTTCTCCAGAGGCTTTACACACACACACACACACACACACACACATATCATGTCTTGATCCATTTAACCTTATTTCATGGTCGCTTAAAAAGAACTTTTGGGACTTATTTTAGTGTGCTGAATAAAACAAAAAAAAATAGATTTTATACTTCCTCAAAATGGAATTCGTCTCTCAAATATATTTGGGCTTTGCAGGCTGTTAATTACCCAAGATATGTAGTAATGGCTCCGAAAATAATGATATAATTATTTGTTTAATTAGATAAAACTACCATCAATAAACACGTCTAATTTTCAGATTTACCTACAATGGCACTCATACTAAAATAGTTCCAAATCTACCATGGAATAAAATGATAATCGGGGAATATGTAGTTAGAAGTGCAATTGGTTTGAAATTGAGTTAATTAATAAACAAAAATTGAACTTTTTTTTCCTCTTCAATAGGAATGTCTTTGGTTTCATGTACAAATCATATCTAAAGTCTTGGTTATAATCTTATTAAATATAGTAGACCATATTTTTTTGTCAATGACCATTTAAGATAGCTTTAAAAATCTAAATGGTTATCTAAAACAAATCAATTAGCAAAATCTCTGCTTGCTTTTATGTTATTAAATTATCTTAACGACAGTGGAAAGGTCAACATTTATCAAACACGTGAACTACCCTAACATATTTAAGAAATATGTCACAGAACAGTTATGCTTTGACTTAGTTACGACTGATTATTGCTTTTTAAAGCCTGAGTAGCTTCCATATTTAAGAAATGCCGCACTTATTTAATGAATAAACTCTATATTTTAATTATAGAAGAGTGCAGGTGTATTTTATTTCCTATGAATTCAGCTTAGTAAAAACTATAATAGGCCACTTCGTGGCAGTCATTTCAGCAGAGCTAACCACACACAAGCACACATACTCTGTTCCTCAGGCAGGTACATTGTCACCGTGTGCGTGTGTGTGTGTGTGTGTGTGTGTGTGTCTTTGTGTATGTCACACCCTCTAAATTCAGGTGGCCTCAAGCTGTGCCATATAATTCCGGCCTCAATTAAACTTCCCAAGGTCAGCAGTGTTGTACCAGGTCGAACATAAATAAGGCAGAGGATAGTCCTAGAGTACAGAAAAGCCATATTTATTCTTTATCCACAGTTCATGGCTATCAAATGAAGCCTAGTAGAAAGGAAAGACAGGAAAAGGAGAACTCTGTAAAGGTCCTTTACACCCAAGTGTAACCTTTGTTGAAAAAAAAATCAGTACATGAATGATTCAAGACACAATGAATGGTGGGTGTGAATGTATGTGGGTTTATCTTATTTTTTTTTCCCTCTCCCACCCTCTAAGAATAAAACTTTAACCAGAGCCCAATGGAGAATATGCTGATATAATTCCAAATCGTTAGCCCAGAAATCAAGAGAACCAATTTCTAATTTTCTTTGTACCACTAATCAGATAATCTTAGATACATGTTTTTATCACCTTCAGTTTTTTCTTCCTTAAAGTGAGAAGATTAAAGTAGATAAATCCATTTCAGCTTCAAGTTCTAAAATCAACGTTAGTCTAAATTCCACTTAAACAGTGTTGGTAAACAAAGATAGAATAAACTACGTTAAAGACAAAGACTTGACTGAGAAAATATATTCGTTCATATATATTGTACAGGGATTAGTTTTTAGAGTATATAAAGAACTCCTATTAAAAAAGAAGAAGAAAAGAAAAACAAACTTCCAAAAAATGTACAAAGAATATTACAAGTTGTCCAATAAATACTTGAAAAGATGTTCAATCTCTTTATTGATTTTAAACAAAGTTACGCCATTTTATACCCCCTGGTCTGGCAAAATTAATGCCTGATTACGTGCTCCACAGGAGGTTGAAATATTGGGAGAAAATCGCAGCAAATTCTGTGGAGTAGTGGGTGTTCTCCTCGTTTGACGTAGCTCACAGTTTCAACTTTGGATTGTGGTATGTTTCCTTTGATGACGTCAGAACTTTGTAAAGTTATGTTCTCAGAGCTTGCTGGAATGAAAGCAAAGAACTCTGGGACCAATGGGCGATCCAGGCCTCATTAGGAAGAAATCTAGTTTGCTAGTTGCTAGATTTCTGCACCTGCTCCTTGCACAGTACTTTCTTAGTTTGGAAGAAGTGGAGTTTGACCTTTATTTAAGAAGGAGGCAATGGACTCATGAGTTAAGTAGGCTGTTGAAGCACATGACTTCTGTCATTTCTTACGAGCTAAATATTAAACACTAAATGCAGTCATAAGGAAGAAATAAAGGAGAGAGGAAAAAAGAAAAAAAAAGAGGTTGAGACAAGTTTTATTCTAAAAACTTGCGCATGTCCTTTATCTGAAATGCAAATGAACTGTCTTGCATTTTACTCGGCAGCCCTACATGAAAATGATCAGTACACTATAAAGAAAGCAGATAGCAAGTACTCAAAGTCAGGGATCTGCTATCTCCATAAACAGGACATTTGGAGAAGTTGTGTGGGTGAAGGGCACACGGGATCAGGAAGGAGCACTCTGGAGGGTCAAAGGGCTGAATCCCACCGCCTCTCTTGTGGGAAGGCGAGCCCCTGTGAGAAAACAAGAAAACAAGATTTCTGGACACAGACAGGTGAGTATAATTTGTGAGGCAGACACCTGAGAGTGGGGAAAGAGTGAGCAACTGAAGAAAAATCCTCTATTTATAAAAAGATAATTCAAGTAGAGGAAGGGTAATGACCTGATGAATTCAGTTGACCTGAAGGAGACTGGAGGCATAGCTCAGCTGACCCATAAGTGAATCAAAACAAAGCTGACCACAATGAGATAGTTTTAAAAAATCTTTTTCATGTTTTTTATTTTGAGAGAGATGTGCTCGTGTGAGCAGGGGAGGGGAGAGGCAGAGGGAGAAAGAGAGAGAGAGAGAGAGAGAGAGAGAATCCCAAGCAGGCTCTGTGCTGTCAGCACAGAGCCCCACACGGGGCTCAATCCCATGAACCTTGAGATCATGACCTCACCCCAATTCAAGAGTCAGATGTGTAACTGACTGAGCCACCCAGGAGTCCCTGAGATATTTGAGGTATTAAATGGTTTGGATTGAACAAATACCTGCATGGAAAAATAAAAACATAAGTATAAATCCTGTGAAGCTAATGATTTATTAACTATAATTTGAGTAAGACTCCAAATTATGCAAATAATTGGGGAATGGGATGGGAAAAAAGCTGTAAAAGCATGTTAAATTTCTAAATACGTACTCCATCAATCTCGACATGCATAATTAGAGAAAAATAAATTCAAATGATGATCATAATGGCAACCACGACAAAAAAAGGACCCAGCTCTGAACAACTAATTGTGGGAACATAAAAAAGTAAAGAGAGAAGAAACAAGACCAGAAAGTGTAGGGGGTGCCTGGGTGGCTCAGTCAGTTGAGCATCAGATTTCAGCTCAGGTCATGATTTCACAGTTCGGGAGTTTGAGCTCTACATCAGGCTCCACACTGACAACATGGAACCTGCTTGGGATTCTCGCTCTCCTTATCTCTCTGCCCCTCCCCCTCCCACCTCACAATAAACACATAAACTTAAAAAAAAGAGAAAGCGTAATAGATTCTGATAAGAACACATGGAGTTTGGCAAATATGACTGCCTTAAACTTTCCCGTTAAATGACAAATACTCTACATTTTGAGTCAAAGACCAATATTGAATTTTATGCTATTATAAGGGATATTGCTAAAAGAAGAAATGGAACTAAAAGTAAAGACAGTCCAGGAGCACCTGGGTGACTCAGTTGGTCATGTGTCTGACTCTTGGTTTCGACTCAGGTCATGATCTCACGTTTCGTGAGTTTGAGACCCACGCCGGGCTCTGCGCTGACAGTGTGGAGGCTGCTTGGGATTCTGTCTCCTTTTCTGTCTCTCTGTCTCCCATCCATGGCGCTCTCTCTCTCTCTCTCTCTCTCTCTCATTATAAATAAATTAAAAAAATAAAGACAGTCCAAAATTATATCATGCAAATCAATATAAAACATGCACAAAAGAAAGCAAGCAGAATGGAAAAGTGAACTCAAACCATAAAATTGAACAGGTAATATTATAATACTAAAAGCTACAGAGTCAAATAGCAAAGTATAAAAATCTAGGAAAAACATCTGTGATAAACATGTAGCAAAAATACAATTAATTTAACAACGTAATGCCAAGTGTTTGTATGTATATTGAGAGTTATTTTCCAAAACCCAATACTACCTGTTCTTTTCAAGTGTCCCGAAAAATTTGCCAAAATATGTTATGTTGGTGACAAAACGCCTCAATATTCTAAAAAGGAGAAATTTTAGAAGTCCTGGCCTCTGACTGTTTTGCTATAAAACACTCTCTGTAAACTCTAATTTAAAAAATGAAAGGTAAAAATATGCTAAAATATTTAAGGAAAAGGGACTGTAAACACATACTAGGGCGATTTTTGTAAAGAATACACATTTCATTTTTTATTAATTAATATTAAGACATTTTAAAACTTCGGTATAAAGGAATTTTATAAGAAATTAAAGATGACCACAATCGCAATTGTGTTAACATACCAATAGCTTAAGAACAATGTAAGAGCCAATAACTAAAAAAACACATTTGATCAAACTGGGTTGAAAGACAGCTTCTCTCGACTTTATCAAAAGGAATATAAAAATCATGATCTATAAGAGAGTAAAGCAATTACATAAGAACGTGGAAAAATTCCTTGTTTCTAAATATAGGGAATCCTGATAATACCAAATTCAGTGTGTGTATGTGGGCACTAACCCTGTTATAAAGTTGGTCCCATTGATGAATGTTTGAAGTATTGATGATCAAGAAATAAGTTAAAAAATGAAAGCCGTTTGGCTCTAAAATGTACGCTTCAAATATTAACTTTTATGGGGAAAGCAGAGAGTAACTTGCTGATATTAACAGTCACCCCTTAGAAAGTCATTTAATGATAGAGAGAAATGTTTTTGACAGATTAAGTGAAAACAGCAACATATAAAAGAGAAGGTGTGGTATGAACTGGTTTTGTGATTAAAATCGCACATGTGTGAAATATATTTCAAGTATATACGAGAAAATTAAAATAGTGTTTACTGGGAACAGGATTACCTACACATTTGCCTTCTGATGTAAGTTCTTTAAATTTATCAAAATTCTTATACATATTAATAACATTTTCTAAGGCGGATATAAAGAAGATAGAGGAAATTTTAAGGACTATATATCATGATTCAGTAAAAGTTGCTAATTACCTACTCTACCTACAATCCCCTATAGTATAAGATATATAGTATACCTCTTATAGTATATGTATAGTATAGTACTATAGAATATATTTGGTATAATACTATAGCATAGATATAGTACACACTTATACGTGTGGTATAAGGTATAGTATACCACTGTACCTTAGTGTATAATTTGGACCATTTCATAAACAGTCCAAGAAACAAGCCAATTTAATGAGATGCATATAAAGAACTGGGAAGAGTATCTTGGATTTACAGAGAGCTCGATCATATAGAGTAGAATGGTTCGCCCCATACTGTTTGGCCTTCCTTTCGCATGCGTTTCTCGAGATTGTTAGTCACAGTTAAGAACACAGTTGTGACTGGAGCCCCATGAGCTAAGCTTGAAGAGGTGAAATTGGCTAAATAGTGTATGAGACCACCCATCATAGAAAGGGGGTTTATTGTCGATTCAGTTGATTATCTATAACCTGAAAATAACCATGTATATTTCACAGGTTTCTTTCTTACCAGAAAGCATTAATAAAACCTTTTAGCACCCAATATGCTCTTACTAAATGTTCATTTTAACCTGACCCTACAGACAAACCTTTAAAGAGATTTTATTTTATTTTTTTAAATTTTTGTTGTTGTTGTTTATTTGTTTTTGAGAGAGAGGCGGGGCGGCGGGGGGAGGGACAGAGAGAGAGAATGAGCAGGGAAGGAGCAGAGAGAGGGAGACACAGAATCTGAAGCAGGCTCCAGGCTCTGAGCTGTCAGCACAGAGCCCGATGCGGGGCTCGAACTCAGTTGCTGTGAGATCATGACCTGAGCCGAAGTCAGACGCCCAAACGACTGAGCCACCCAGGCTCCCCTAAAAAGGGCATTTTCTTCCAAAATACAGTTCCCATGTTTTATTTTTCACTTGCTAAGACACTTTTTTTTTTCTTTTCTCAATCACAGCCAAACCAAGCCTATTTGAAAAGGAATGTATGTCCAGCAAACTTTCTCTTCCTCTCGCTTGTCTTAAAGAAGTTAGCAACATGTCTTGTAGGCTTAGCCTAACGCCATTAAAACCCATTTCTAAGTCTTGTGGACATACGTCTCTCTTAACTATTTAATCTTTAATATTGGAAGGTAGCATGGCATAGCAAACGCCCTTCACTGGTGGTCCCTGTTTCCTATTTAAATCACCTTGATAATCTGCAATCATCTCAAAGCTCGTAAAGATACCAATTCAGGGACAGAAATCCAGTACTTGTAGAAGTCCAAGTTAGGTTAGTCACCGAGTTACCGAGTTATTAATTAACTGATAAAGAAAAGAAGAAGGCGTGATTTGCACTTTGTTTTGTGAGGTGGTTCCAGTCTTGTTTGAATTTCCTAACTGATCCTTTATCCGGAGCTTGATTACCTCTGCGCAGGAGCTCAGGGATGTCAGAGCCCCTTCTCCGAAGGCTACCCGGGGACTCTGCAAAATCTGCAAAACAGAAGCGTCCCAAACTCTCTTTGGCAAATCCCTTTAGAGCATGAAAATTGACACAAAATTTACGGCAATCTTTGCATTAGGTGTGCAGAAGCCCAGAGATAAGAGCAGGAAAGGGGGTCCATTCCAATAATGGTTAACATAACAACAGTAACAATCAGGGTTTTGCAGCTGATCAAATTCTTTTAGAATCCTCATTTAATTTTTGTTATATTTACTCAGTGAATTGAGGAATAAGATGGCTAAAACTTTATTGCGGATGTTCCATTGCCAGATTTTTTTTTTTTTTTTTTTTTGGCCAGGAACTTTACGTGCATTCACCCTACTTAAAACGTCGTGCATTACAGCGTTAGCCTTTCCAGCCAAGAGACTAGTGTCTACAGCAGAGAGGTGACGCGAGCAAAGCCACAAAGCCACAGAGTGGCTGAGCCAGGACTGAAACTTAGAGTCACGAGGTAGGGACAGCATTACTATTTTAACACCTGGCATTGAAATTCTCTAAGGGGGAGAAGTGTAGGAAGGATATCTGGCTAAATATTTGATGCAAGAGGTTTGCATCCCATCAGAGAAGAATTTGAACTTCTTGAGGTCAGGGGCAGGTGGCGTGGTTCATAGCACCCCCGGAGGGAGAAAGACAGAATAAATAAGATAAACTTGAAAAACTGTTCACCATGTGATAGATATCCTGACCCTAAATCTCTATAGTCTGCTATACTCATGAATATAGTTTTTGCTTGTTTTTTTTTTTTGGAACGGACTCTGTAAAGAAACTCCTCTTGTGGGGTACAAGTGGTAAGAACAGAAAACATTGCTGAGAGAGCTTATGGGAACTTGGGACGGTGGCTTACCATCCTAAGACCATGGTGATATGAAATGAGTTCTTACTATGAGTTCACTTGGGCAGTTAAAGAAACCAAGCCACGCAAAGAACTTTCTCAAGGCCAGCAAGCCCAGGCAGTGTTCCAACCAGGATGTGAGCAAAGGGAGTCTGACTCTCAAGTCTTCAAGGTAAACAGTTTATAACATGGAACCTCTCCAAAATGGTGGCATTCTTATTGCTTTTAAGAATTTGGAGAACTGTAGTGCATCAATAGAACAACTTCTGCCCCACTAATGAGAAGAAATCGTAGGTCTCTATCAAAAAGATTGTTTCCCCTGCGGCGAGGGAGCTGTGGATGATATCAGGGACCTTAGGTGTGGACTTAAACTATGGCAAACAAGCAACGAGTCTATGAGAATAATTTTCGTAAAAATCCATTGAAAAAAATTATACCATGAGGGTAAATTACCTAATTGACCTATTTCTTTCTATCATAAAATGTCCAAAAAAAAATTTATTAGTGAAACCTACATTTAAACAGCCGACTGCATGTCCTGGATAAAGCTGAAGAGAGACGGAGGTATGGAGTAGAATAAGACTGGGTAGAATTCTTTCTTCTTGGGATCTTGCCATTCAAGGGTATCCAGCCATCCAAGGGAAATGGAATAGGGATCAAAGACCAAATCTGTTTCGGAGCACTGGCTTGAATATGCCAGAACAGCATCAGGGGTCAACATCAATGCATTCATCAGAGGCTACAATTACTGAGAATAGACATGAGACACTCTGGAAAACAGTGTCCGGAAGAAAGGTAGAACGGAACTATTCACAAGCAACATATGGCAAGACGCATCCCTCTTTAGTAAAGTGGGAAACACCTGAGTCTTTCAAAGCTTTAACATGTTTCCTTCTTGAATTTTTCTGGTGGCTCTATTCCAGAGCTATGCCATCATGAAATCTTCGTGCCTACTCTAATTACGGTTTAAGCCCACTTGTCCGTGGTCTATTACAAAATAGAAGAAATGAGTAGAAACACTCCTTCTTTGATAATTCTGCCCGTTCTTTAAGAACATTATAAAACTCCCAGTTTTTGGTTTTCCTTTCTGAAGAACATATAATCTCATCTCCTTTTATCTTTCCTTAGAGGTCCCGTTTTCCCATACTTTAATCATTTTTATTGTTTCCATCTGCACGTACTTTAGTTTTTCCTGTCTCTCTTAAAATGTGTATCTCCAAATGAGGTACAGCACTAGCAAAATTAGAATAGGCCTAAAATAGCTATTGATTGATCTATTATTGGAATAACTACCTCTATTTAGATAAGGCAATATACAGAACATAATGGTAAGGCCATGGGAGAAAAAATGAGAAACTGTGACTGCTACCATATAAGGATATTTACAGATCCAGAAAGTAGTTCCAAGTAGTGGAACTTGCCCTAAAGAGAAATGAGAAAATGCATAACAATATGAGAAAACGGCTATTATGGAAGTTAAATAAAAAATGAAGAAAACAAAAATGGTATCTATAAAATGATTACAATAGCAAATGCATGCTTGCATATAAATGGGCAGGCACAGAAAGAGAACACTCAGGGAAAGCTTTTTTTTTTTTTTCTTAGGGTAGCATAACTTTCTGCATTTAAAAAAAATTTTAATTTTCCTGACTTTAGTAGTGCTATGTGTGCAATAACTAAAACATAATTTTAGAAGAACTATCTGGAGAATAAGAAAGGGAAGCCAAGGGCACCTAACCATGTAATAACACTTAAGAATAGTAAAAACAAACAAACAAAAAACCAACAAACAAAAAGTGCATACTTTTTGCATACTTCAAGTGCATACAGATCTGTACTATTTTAATGCATTTACTAAATCCTATAGACATCATCTACTTTTGCTATACATGCTTTAATGATCTAATTTGTACTCTGGAATCCTTGCCCTATCCCTCCAATTGGAACGACAATAAAATATCAAGGGACAAATTAAAAAATAGATAAAGAAAAATAGGGCTCAGAATTTCAGGTCTGGAAGCACTGTTATGTCTCTTCTAATCTAACACCTTAGTTCTACAGGTGCCAAACTAATGACCAAAGAGTAGGACTGGAGTTTTCATTGTAATATATAATAAAGAAACACAGAATACAGATATGTTCTGTTCCAAGGCACCTCTAGATATGTATAAGTCGTTCTCTATTGAATACTGCACATGGCCCAAGAGGAATAGAATCCCATTCTATGGGAATGTTAGGATACTGTAATTTTTCTGTTGGCAGAGACCATGTTTCCTATTAGTTGATGTCTTATACAAGTGTGGCCAATGAAGGAAATTATGTGCTGGCCTTGTGTTGGCTCACAAGAAAAAAAAATGGAATGGGATAAATCCATCGTAAATCATGTTCGATGAATTTCTATAGAATTTTGTGCCTAGGGGCGCCTGGGTGGCTCGGTCGGTTAAGCGTCCGACTTCGGCTCAGGTCATGATCTCACGGTCCGTGGGTTCGAGCCCCGCGTCGGGCTCTGTGCTGACAGCTCGGAGCCTGGAGCCTGCTTCAGATCCTGTGTCTCCCTCTCTCTGTGACCCTCCCCCATTCATGCTCTGTCTCTCTCTGTCTCAAAAATAAATAAACGTTAAAAAAAAAAATTTAAGAATTTTGTGCCTAAAATGGAATTTTGTTAGTTTTTCACATACATATATGTATACATACATATTCTTTATATATACATAAATACATACACATGCATACAAATTATGTACACACCATATATCATACATACATATATACCAACATATTCTTACCCGGTTAATATTAATCACCTGAGTTTAATTTCATTTAATATTTGCTTGATAGCTCAAAATTCTGCTTGAAACTTTAGTGTTTAGTGTCTTGTCTCCCATCTTGGATCTTGTAGGATAGTTTTTCACCTCAACTTTTGATATCCCTCTTTTTTTTTTTTTACAATTTTTTTAAAGTTCATTTATTTATTTGAGAGACAGAGAGAGAAAGAGTGAGCATGAGTGGGGAAGAGAAAGAGAGGGAGAGAGAGAGAGAATGTCAAGCAGGCTCCACACTGTCAGCACAGAGTCTGAGGTGGGGCCTGAACTCAAGAACTGCGAGATCTTGACCTGAGCTGAAACCAAGAGCCGGACGCTTAACCAACTGAGCCACCCAGGTGCCCCTGATATCCATCTTTCCGTTTTTATGGCATGATCTGAACTGATAATACCAGGCCACCATTTCCATCAACAAAATAACTGTCCTGTGGAAGAGTTTTGAAAAATGCCTGAAGTCTCGAATTTGGCAAAAGTTATTTTCCATACCTCTAATAAACAATAATGTGGAAGTCCAAAACGAAACTCCATGAGTAAGGTTGTAAAATTTCCTTCCTTTCCATCATATTCCAAGAGAGTATTTGTGTGTGTGTGTGTGTGTGTGTGTGTGTGTGTGTGTGTGTGTGATTT